>NC_088383.1:113003125-113326666 GCF_037993035.2 Macaca fascicularis
AAGAGTCCTGAAGGTGGCACATTGTAGCACCACTTCTGTAGCAAAATTGTTTTCCACAGGTCCAACGACAATTTAAATTTGTCAAAACCCCACTTAGACCTTTCCAAGGCAGCTGCTGCAGCTGAGAACGGCACTGGATTTTGGCTCTTTCTCCTTGGCTCTGGCTTCCCGTATTAAAATATTGACATGTCATTTGATTGCTGGTCTCTTTGAGTTCCTACCCCCAATGCTCAGCAAACTGTAAAAAGACGAAATGCCTTCCATATCAGAAGCATCACTGTTCTTTTTCTTTTTTAAGATGGTGCCTCCACTCATTATTTAAAACTCCAATAAAGGGGGTTTATATCCACTAGTTAATTTCCTACATGGTCTCGGGAATTAAGGGGATACTGAATTTTTCCTTCTGTGTAGCCCATGAGTAAGTAATACTTTGACTACACAGAAACTCTTGTTCCTTAATAAAATGATGTTTTATTGAAGCTGAAGAAGCACATCATCTTACAATGCTTTTATATCAAATACTTGAACTAGTTTGTTTTGCCGGCTCTAAGAAGGAGTGTATAATTTGAAAACAACTCAGTTGGCCTGGTTTATAGGAGTATAACACATTGTAAATCAGCTTATCTGGAGAATCTGGATACTATCTAACCATAATGGAACATAGCCTCCCTTGGGAAACTAAATCATATGGTTTAAGGGGTGGACAAAGGAAAGCTCTCTGGAAGGGAGTAAGTGCTTCTGAGTTTGTTGGTTTAGCAGGATTGGTTCTGGTGCGGGATGGCAGTAATATTTGGCTTCAAAGCAGTCTTTATCCCTTAATAATTCCCTAATCCTTGCTGTTATGTGAACCAGCAAACATTTGAAAGGCAAAGCTGGAGAACAGAATTAGGATGGTCTCCTGAGTGAGGCAGAAAGATTCGGTGAGAGGAAAGGACTTTCAGGGTTCCAACAGAAGCCTACATTTTGTGAAAGTTAGTAAATATCAATTATAAGCAAGATGCTCAACAAGTCTCAGTATGATTATCGGTGCTAATCAGGTATAAAAACCATTGCAGTGGCTCCCTATTATAGAAAGAATCACAAAAAGGGAGAGGCCTCCCCCAGTGCTTGCTCAAAATCGTATATGGAAGAGGTTTAGGGAGGTCTAAACTATTCGTTTGGAACTGGCAGACTTACCTCTAAGCTGTGTTTAAATATCACTTTACCTAACAATGAGAAAAACTATATCTATAATATTAATACTTGTCCATGTCAAAGAATGAAGGAGGTGGTTGTCAACGGTAATGATGGGGACACCAAAGCCCATTCACATCACCCCTGCATGCTACTATTTTTCTTTCCTATGAAAATGAAATTGTAATGAACAATGTGACCAATGAAGGGCGATTTCTTAACATTTTGCTTGGGGTCTTTGAGTGTAAAGCTATGTTAACTGCAGAACAGTAACGTAGATTTGGGTTTATTAATATCATTAAGGTAAACCTGTGAATTTGCCTTTGAACAAGATACAAGGTCATAAAATTGATTGTAATCAAACAAAACTATAGTGACAGAAAGCAGATCAATAGTTGCCTAAAGATGGAGGAGGGAGGAGGGAGAGATTATACAGGAACACACAAATTTATAATTCACAATTGTAAAGTTATAATTCAGCTTTATAATAAAGTTTTGACATATATATTGACTTGTAATCTCTCCTCCTTCCTCTCTCTACAGGAAACTATTGATCTGCTTTCTGTAACTATAGTTTTGTTTTCATTTTAGTTTCTGTTTACTGTATAAATGGAATGTACTCTTTTTAGGGGGGCTGACTTCTTTAACTCAGCATAATTATTTTGAGACTGATCCATATTGTTGGGTGTATCTATGGCTCATTCCTTCTTATTGCTAAGTAGTATTCCCTTGTATGGATATACAGCAATTTGTTGATCTGTCCACCTGTTGATAGATATTTGAGTTGTTTTGAACTTGGGCTATTATACACAAAGCTGCTATAAACACGCATGGGCAAATATTTGGACATATATCTGCTTTTGTGTAAATACTTAGCAGTGAAATGGCTGGATTATATGGTAAACATATGTTTGACAGTTTGAGAAACCATCAAACTGATTTTCAAATTAGTTGCACATATTACATTCCAGCCAGTGATATATGAGTTTTTCCAGTTGCTCAGCATCCTTGCCAACACCTGATGGGGAGATCCTTTTTAATTTTGGCCATTCTGGTGGATGGGGACTGGTATCTCATTGTGGTTTTAATTTACATTTCCCTTATGATTAATGATGTTGAACATATTTTCATATGCTTTTATGCCCTCCGTATATCTTTTTTGTTGTTGAAATGTGTGTCTAAATATCTTGCCAATTTTTAAATTGGGTTAGTTGGCTTGGAAAAAAACACCCCAGGCAGTTAAGACACCTGAGTTCTATTTCTAGATCTGGTCCCAGTGTTGCCATAGTATTTGACCACAGATTTCTCCCCTCTCTCGACCCTTTGCAAATGAGGTTAAGCCCACTGCTCTATAAGTCTTCCTTGAGTTTTAAGAGTCAAGTTATTTGTTGGGTATATGTTTTGAAAATATTTTCCCTGAGTTTGTGGCTTGTCTTTCTTAGTAGCATTTTTTAAAGAGAAAAATTTTAAAATTTTGATTAAATCAAATTCACTAATTTATTTCTGTTATAGTTTTTGCTTCTTGTGTCATATTTAAGAAATCTTTTCCAAAGCCAAGATCACTAATTTTTAAAAGATGTTTTATAATTCTATAATTTTTAATTTTAGCTCTTACATTTAGCTCTATATTCCATTTAGAGTTACTTTTTGTATACGGTATAATGTGGGGGTTGAGGTTACTTTTTATTTTTTCATGTGGCTGATTGTTTCAGCATTATTTATTGAAGATATTATCCTTTCCTCATTGAATTGTCTTGGCACCTTTGCCAAGAATCAATTGACTATATGTATGTATATACATATATATACACACATATACATGTATATGTGTTTATATATATACATGTATATGTGTATCTATGTGACTATATATATGTGTGTATATATATGTATATATGTCTAATGCTGGATTCTCTATTATGTTTCATTTTTGCCCATCTTTACACCAGAACCTCAACTGACTACTATAGCTTATGATAAGTCTTGAAACCTCGTAGTGTAAATCCTGTATCTTTGTTCTCTTTTTCTCTTGTTATATGGCAGATTGTTTGCTTTTCCATATTTAGCATTAGCTTGTCATTTTCAGACAAAACCTTGAAGGGATTTTGATTGTGAATGCATCGAATTTAGACATCAGTTAGGGTAGAATGAACATCTTAACAACATTAAGTCTTCTAATCCATGAAGATGGTATACATCTCCATTTATTTGGATCTCCTTTTATTTCTCCCAATAAAATATGTAGTTACAATAACTGGTTACAAAAATTAGTTGATTATAAAATATTATTAAAATTTTTTTGAAATCAAAGTCTGTATTTCCTCTTAAGAAGCAATAGACTAGAACTGTCTCACAGTAGAGGGAGGCCAAAATATGTGGGGGCTGCATGAAGTTGTACCTTGCTCACAGAACTTTTGAAGAGGAAAAGTTGTTAATTTTGATTAATTCCAGTTCATTAATTTCTTTCTTTTATAGTTTATGCTTTTTGTTATTTGTTATTCATTCTTACAACAAATGGTATCCTCCTCCCTCAAACTCATAATATCATTTTACTTCATCTTAACAAGAGATTTCAGATATATTCAACAATGACTGTCATTCACCGACTGTTTTCATTAAAAATTCAACAAAAAGATTACATATGAGTGACATATACGTAGCATGTTAGTATTATTTTAGGCTTTCTCTAAAAAAAAAAAAAAACACTTCATTAAAAAGTGATCACAGACTTCCACTATTTGAAAAGTTATAATCTATGTCAATAAGGTTTACCTTTAAAATTTAATTTGATGTTTGGGCATCCCTAGCTGAGGCTGTTGTAAAAGGCAATAATGTTCAGGTGGGTCAGGAAGATTGGAAACTTCTGATGCAGCAGGCGGGTGGATGGCAGCCTCTCAAGTGGAAGCATAGGGCACCACATCCATAAGAAGAGAGGGGATAAGAACGGCATATAAAATCATGGAACTTGAGGGTAGAGGGGGATCTTTAAAAGTCACTCAGTCGGCCAGGCACAGTGACTCATGCCTGTAATCCCAGCACTTTGGGAGGCCGAGGTGGGCAGATCACCTGAGGTCGGGAGTTCGAGACCAGTCTGACCAACATGGAGAAACCTCGTCTCTACTAAAAATACAAAATTAGCCAGGCGTAGTGGCGCATGTCTGTAATCCCAGCTACTCGGGAGGCTGAGGGAGGAGAATGGCGTGAACCTGGGAGGCGGAGCTTGCAGTGAGCCGAGATTCGGGCCACTGCACTCCAGCCTGGGCAACAGAGCAAGACTCGGTCTCAAAAAAAAGAGCAAAACTCCATCTCAAAAAAAAAAAAAAAAAAAATCAGTCAGTCAAACTAGTCACATTTAAAGGGAATATCTGAAATACCTTGGAACAGGACAGAGAAGAGCCTAAGGCAACAGATAAGATCCTGGACTTTTTTTTTTTTTTTTTTTTGGAGATGAAATCTCACCCCGTCACCTAGGCTGGAGTGCAATGGCGTGATCTTGGCTCACTGAAACCTCTGCTTCCCAGGTTCAAGAGATTCTCCTGCCTCAGCCTCCCAAGCAGCTGGGATTATAGGTGCCCACTACCACGCCTGGCTAATTTTTGTAGTTTTAGTAGAAATGGGGTTTCTGCATGTTGGCCAGACTGGTCTCAAACTCCTGACTTCAGAGGATCTGCCCCCCTCAGCCTCCCAAAGTATTGGGATTACAGGTGTGAGCCACTGTGCCCAGCCGATCTTGGATGTTCAAACGGCTACGCCGAGGTCTATGTCACAGGCCAGGACTAGACTACTTTATAAGTCACCTTTGTAAAACTAGAAAATGGTGTTCCTGTGGGCTAACACAGACTCACTGGTACTCACCCAGGGTAATGAAGTGTGGGCTAGATTTCAGTCTTCCCTTATCCCCTTGGCTATGTGTGTTTACGTGGTGCACAAAAGCTGAACAAGTGGTCTTTCCATAAGTCAAAGAGAAATCTAGAAACCGGAATTCCTAACTCAGTTGATTTGAGAGTGAAGTGATGAGAGTTAGCACAGTTTAAACCCAGAGGTTTCAACAGAAAATAACTTTTCCAGCAATCAGGTAGAGATCAGAGTGGATAAGACTTGCTGGTGGCATCATAGCTAGAAATCAAGGCACTGCTGATGCAAGATAAGAGTGGAATACAGAAGATGAAATGGAGAACTCTAGCTCCAGGGGTCACATTTTGTTGGAGTAACTGAAAGGCTAAAGAAGAATGACAAGGGGCATCTGGGAAACCGCCAGCATCTTAGCCCTCATGAAGCTATGCTTTGTCTCTGTATTTCTATTCCAAAGTTCCCTCTTGCTGAAAGGATACGTTTGAGCTGAGATATGGCGGAGGTGAATGTGTGTTGCAGAGACTGAGAATTGGCCTTTGGTAGGAAAACTAAAGAAAAATCTCCATTTGAAATTGCTTGAATCCAGTGAATGGAGGTTGCAGTGAGCCAAGATCGTGCCATTGCATTACAGCCTCGGCGACAGAGCAAGACTCAATCTCAAAAAAATTTAAAAAAAAAGAAGAAAAGAAAAAACCTCCACTTGATTTTGATTTTGAATGACAGCGAAAAGGAATAAACTTGGCTTCCACCAGACATGAAACAGGATATATCTTCTTAATTTATTCACTTCAGTCCAATGTTGTTTTTAAGGTCTGGACAAATAAACATACAACTTTGTATCAGTATATTAGAAGTATGTTGTGTAAGATCAAGTAAGAATTTAAGGAAATGTGGAAAGCATTCAACATCTAAATCAACATATACATTGCTACTATTACTTTCCAAGGAAAAACGGAATTTAGGTTTTTTTTAAAAAGCTTATGTAACCTTTGATTATGACCTCAGGGACTTTGGAATAACTACAGAAGGGTCATCTAAGCTTTTTAACTGTCATCAAAGCTTTGCAAATAGTTTTAAAAAATCTTGGGGCAAATTTAGGCTATTTTACTTTATTACCAGAATTAACTGTATAACATATGACTTTTCAAATTAAAACTAGCCTAATGCAAACTCTTTGCAATTTTAAGAATTAGAATTTCAATTACTGAATTACTGAAAAGTTCATTTGGTTTTCTTAAAGTCTGGCCATTGAACCCAAATCTCACAAGATGGCACTTTACAATACAGAGTCTGAGGTTAAAAATGTTTGAGAAACACTGGATACTCTCGTGCAGGAACATAAAACACATTAGCCCATTAAAAGTTCTGCAGTAAGGGAAACTTTTAAAACTTTAACCAAAAGTTTCCTGAAGTTATGTGGCTATAGTACACCTTCTTAAAGTAAAATTTTCATTTATTGAGCATTGTTCTAGTTATAGATTGCTGCTTACTAAACATTCCTAAAATTTAGTGACTTAAATAAACAGCAATTTTTTTTTTAGTTCATGAATTGGCAATTTGGACAGGGCTCAGTTGTAACGCTTGTTTTTTCTCCACATGGTGTCAGCTCACGTAGCTTTACTCAGGGATGGATGACGAACTTCAGTATGGTTCACTCATGGCTGGCAAGTTGATATTGACTGTCAGCTGGGAGTTCAACCAGGACCGAGGGCACAGGACTGTCCATGCGGATGTCTCCATGGGTTGTTTGGGCTTCCTCAGGGCACAGTGGTGGGTTCTAAGAATGAGTGTCGCAAGTGATGGGAAGTTGAAACAGCTAATGTTTTAAGGCCTGGAAAACTGGCACAATATTACTTCTGTTGTATTATACTGGTTAAGCAGCCACAGATCCAAGATGCAAGAGGAAGGGACATTGACACCTAACTGTTAGTGGAAGGAGTTTCACAGAATGTAGGGGTTATATGTTAAAATCATACACACAGAGAAATGCACAGATTGTAAGTGTAGAAGCTTTTAACATAATAAACTCACCCATGCACTCAGTATCCAGAAGACCTCCCCTTATGTCTTCCTCCAGGCACCACCCCCTCACAGGTAACCAACATCTTGACCTCTAATACCCAAGGTTAGCACAACCTCAGTTGGATAATTCTTTGTGCTGTCCTGCGCATTGCAGAATGTTTAGCAGCATCCCTGGCCTCTGCATCCCTGGCAGATACCGGCAGCATCCCCTCCCCGAGTTGTGACAAACAAAAATGTTTCCAGAAATTGCCAAATATTGCTGGATTAGAAAACAATATCTATTTGTCTAAATCCCACTTAGTCATTTAGATATAACTTCCAAGAGATTTTTTTGTCTGTTTTGATTTTGACTGATTCCTCAGTCCCTAGAATACTGCCTGACATATAGGAGAAAACTGATGACTATCTGTTGAACAAATGGAAGAATGAAAGATACCAATTCTAAACAGTTATTTAAAGAGTTAACACTAAAATATATACTTTTTTTGTTTTACTAAACCCTCAATCGAAAATAATTTGATTCATTTTTGTTAGAAATGATCATTTTATGACTTAACATTGATATAAAATACAAGAATATATTTGCCTCCAACAGGAATCTCTATTGGTTAATTTCCTCCTGTAGCAATATGAAATATGAGTCATGGAAATAGAAAAGATTAGGATTTACCAGACAAATAGGCAGTATCTCATGACAGTGTTAATAATGTAATAAGCCTCAGATTGTGGTTTGTAATGGTCATGGCAGCTTTGTGAAAAATGAATGCATAGTAACAAAAAGTTTTCATTAAAAACCTGGGAGAGGTACTAGTCCTGAAACGTTATGAGGGAGAAGGAGGAAACGTATAAGACATTTAATATTGACCATTCAAATACTTAAAGTTCAAAAGACGTTATGGAGCGTAGATTTTTAAACTGGAATTGGAGTACCACTTGTAAAAGAAGGACTCTATGTAGTTTCTATTTTCTAATTTCCCAAGATTTGGATGCATTAAGCCTTCTCATTGCACTGCCAAATGCTTATGATTCATTTTAGCGAAGTTACTAGGGATGAGGAGAAGGTGGGAGTATGTGTGTGTAACAGTTCTGCATGACGCAGAAAGAGAGATGAATTAGAAGGGAGGATATTTTTAGATTCCTTTTATGAAATAAAAAAGAGCTTAAATCAGGTGACTTGTTTACTTTTTCTTGTTTACAAAATAGGAAAAAGAGAGACCCAAAACCTGATTTGGAATTTTCTGAATGACACACAATTCTATTTCAGGAGAATAATTGTCATAATCACAGGTTAGTTACCTTCTTAAAATATCTAAAAAATTCCTTTCTAAAAATATAACACCACAAGGATAGAAAACTGTATTTATGCCACAGAATACTTGAACATCAAAGGAATTTGCTACTTCCATCTAATCTACACAATAGCATTTAAAGAACTAACTAGCAAATTGATTGTCTAAATAAGGAAGGGGAAAGGAATTGACATGTAATTTCTTTCAGTAGGTGTAAAGTTTTATCATTTTCATTTATTCATTCAACAACAATGTGTGGAATAGGAAGACACTGGGCTAGATGCAGGAGGTACAAGAATGAGCATGACAGTCCCTGCCCTCAAAATGCTTTCAGTCTAGAAGGAGAAACATACACAGCCTCACATACATATGCAGATATATACACACTCACATACAAACACATTCACAATACCCATACACACATATATTCATACACATACACACATTCACACAATATGTACATGCATGCTCACACATAAATATGCCCTCTGTCCTATGCACTCACACATGTACACACATATGTATTAACATATGAACACACATATACATATATAACCACATATGCACACTCACATGCATATATACATACTTGGGAGTTGAGCTGACAAAGTGGAGACAGTGAGTAGAATGTTTTCAATTTAGAGGAAGAAGAAAATCATAGCAGTGGCAACAATCCTGTGAGATGGCTATGGTAAAAGCTCAAGGAGGCTAAGGAGACCGTCTTAGTGGAGTTGCTAAATACTGGGGAGTTAGGTTTTCCGAGATCTGGATTCAAGTGCAAATCTGCCATTACTCTCCGTGAGGCCATAACCAAGTTACATAACTCACTGCCTCTGTTTCCTCTCTTTTACATAGGGATTATCATAGTACCTACTTTATAGGGTTGCCATGAGGTTTAAATGAGATGATGCATGTAAACCACTAAGCACAATGTACTAAATTTCCATTTATTTATTTATTTATTTATTTATTTATTTATTTATTTAGAGATAGGTTCTCTGTGTTGTGCAAACTGGAGTACAGTGGTGCTATCATAGCCCACTGCAGCCTCAAACTCCTGGCCTCAGGCTCCCGAGTAGCTGGTGCATACCATCACACCCGGCTAATTTTATTTTTGTAGAGACAAGGTCTTGCCATATTGTCCAGGCTGGTCTTGAACTCCTGGCCTCAAATGATCCTCCTGCCTAGGCCACCCAAAGTGCTGGGATTACAGGTGTGAGCCGCCATGCCCAGTCTAAATTTCCAGTTTGCAATGATATCCTTATTATTACCAGAGAAGATTATTTACCAGGCAAATTGTGAAGATAGCATTCCTCTCACCAAGCTGTTTAGTGAGAACGTATTAAACTATTTTTAAGGCGAGTAGGCCAAAAAATTATGTATTAAATGAATTTATTTGCATACCAAAGTATAATCCAAAAAAATTTTTAAAAAATGAATACATGATCGCTGCTTCAGCTTTACTTTTGAGGTTCTAAAAATTCAGGAATGCCAAATTATCATTTATAAATAACATAGACATCTACATGTCATGGCCTTCACTGGGAAAATCTGATCTGACTAAATGACATCACACCCAGTGTTACTAAGTAATTTCTGTGGCTATAACTTCATGGTGAAAATATATAAGCTATTATTAACCCTGTGATCATTTCATCAAAGTATGTTAGACTAGCTCATGTCATTTATAGAATACTGACAAACATTATTTGGTATTATTCGTTGATATCATGAAGCAATTCATAAAATAAGAAATAAAAGTGGCCAGTATACAAATGGAAAAGTATTACATCATTAATAATCAGATAATTCTAAATTAAGATAAGTTATTTTGGGGCTATTAGCTTGGTAAAGATTAATGGATAGGCCAGGCGCGGTGGCTCACGCCTATAATCCCAATTCTTTGGGAGGCTGAGGCAGGTGGATCACTTGAGGTCAGGAGTTTGAGACCAGCCTGGCCAACATAGTGAAACCCTGTCTCTATTGAAAATACAAAAAATTAGCCTGGTGTGGTGGCAGGCGCCTGTAATCCCAGCTGCTTGGGAGGCTGAGGCAGGGTAATCGCTTGAACCCAGGAGGCAGAGGTTGCAGTGAGCCAAGATCACGCCACTGCGCTCCAGCCTGGGCAACGGAGCGAGACTCCGTCTCAAAAAAAAAAAAAAAAAAAAAAAAAAGATGGATAATACCTTGTTGTTACTGAGGGTGTGATGAAATTTGACACTCTCATATGCCAACCTTTTTCTTTTTCTTTTTTTCTTTTTGAGACAGGGACTTGCTTTGTCACCCAGGCTGGTGTGCAGTGGCACGATCATGTCTCACTGCAGCCTTGACCTCCTGGGCTCAAGTGATCCTCCCTCCTGTCTCAGTCTTCCATGTAGCTGGGACTACAGGTATGCACCACCATGGTTGGCTAATTTTTTTATTTTTTGTAGAAATGAGGGTCTCACTATGTTGCCCAGGCTGGTCTGGAACTCCTGGGCTCAAGCAAACCTGCTGGTTCAGTCTCCCAGAGTGCTGAGATTAGAGGCATGAGCCACCATATTTGGCCACCAACCTTTTTAGAGGCCAGTTAGGTAATACAGAGCAAAAAAAATTGTAATATAGTCTTTGACTCATCAATTCCACTTCTTGAATTGTGTCTTAAGGGAATATATCAGACAAATACGCAAAGATGCTTGTATATGTATGCTTACTGTGGAACTGCGTATGATGACAAAAAAATTGGAAACTACTTAGATGCCTGCCATGCCTGTCAACAGAGAAATGCTTAAATAAATTACGGCATAGTTAGACACTAGAACTCTGTGCAGCTATTAAAAAAGGATTAGACAGATCTATCTGGGGCGGCTTGGAAAGATGTCAACGATCTGTGTTGGATGATGCCGGTTTTATATTTTAAAAAATATATGTGCGGCCAGGTGTGGTGGCTAACACCTGTAATCCCAGCACTTTGGGAGGCCTAGGCGGGCAGAACACTTGAGGTCAGGAGTTTAGGACCAGCCTGGCCAACATGGCAAAATCCTGTCTCTACTAAAAATACAAAAAATTAGCCAGGCGTGATGGTGTGCGCCTGTAATCCCAGCTACTCAAGAGGCTGAGGCAGGAGAATTGCTTGAACCCGGGTGGCAGAGGTTGCAGTGAGCCGAGATCGCACCACTGCACTCCAGCCTGGGCGACAGAGTGAAACTTCATCTCAAAAAAAAAAAAAAATATATATATATATGTGTGTGTGTGTGTGTGTGTGTGTGTATATATATAAATACACACATACACACACACACACAGAAAAAAAATATATATGCCTAACTTTTTCAAAGTAGTTTTATTGAGGTATAATTGACAAAGCATATAATTCACCCATTCTAAGTGTACAATCATCACCATAATCTAATTATAAACCCTTTTTTATTGTCCCCCAAAATTTTCTCATGCTCATAGGCTTAACTTTTTTTATTTGGCCATGTGTATTATTTTATTAAAAGGAGAAGCTTTTACAAGAGGCTCATTTCCATTTCTTTTTTTCATAATATATGAAAAAATTTATGAGAATATTTCTATTTCTTTCTTTCTCTCTTTTTTTTTTTTTTTGAGACAGGGTCTAGCTCTGTTGCCCAGGTGAAGTGCAGTGGCATGATCTCAGGTCACTGCAACCTCCACCTCCCAGGTTCAAGCGATTCTCCTGCCTCAGCCTCCTGAGTAGCTGGGATTACAGGCGCCTACCACCACGCCCGGCTAATTTTTGTGTTTTTGGTAGAGACTGGGTTTTGCCATATTGGCCATGCTCATCTCAAACTCCTGGCCTCAGGTGATCCACCCACCTTAGCCTCTCAAAGTGCTGGGATTACAGGTGTGAGCCCCCCTGCCCAGCCTATTTCTATTTCTTAATGGTGTTAGAACTTTATCTTTGCTTTGCTAGTGACTTTTTAAAAACCACTTATTGAATTATTATTGACATACAATATGCTGTTCATATTTAATGTATATAACTAGATGAGTTGGGTGATAACTGTATACCACTACTGTCTATACATACACATATCTATCATCACAGGCTTAACTTTTAACAGTGGTTAGGTCGATGGTAACTATGAGTAGCGGGGAAGGAAGGAGGACAGAATTATAGACAGTTTCCTAGTTTTTAATGTCTGTATTATTTGAATTATTTACAACAAAAATATACTATCTTTTATTTTTATTTTATTTTTTCTTTGAGATGAGTTCTCGCTTTGTTGCCCAGGCTGGGGTGCAGTGGCACAAACATGGCTCACTGCAGCCTCATCCTCTTGGGCCCAAGTGATCCTCCTGCCTCACCCTCCCCAGTAGCTGAGACCACAGGTAAGTGCCACCATGCCCAGCTAATTTTTTTGTTTTTAATTTTTGGTAGAGATGTGATCTTGCCATGTTGGCCAGTCTGGTCTCAAACTCCTGGGCTCAAGGAATCCTCCCACCTCAGCCTGGGATTATAGGTGTGAGCCACTCCACCCAGCCAAGAATATACTATCTTTTAATTGACAAAATCATAAAGTCTTTTCTATTTTGAAAAGAACAAAATAAGGAAACAGACATATACCCATTGACCAAAATCTACTTCTGGCAATTTATCCTAAGGAAATAATCAAGTATGTGGGAAAAGATTTGTGTACAAAGATATTTATCCATATTTTATTAAAAACAGAGAAATTATAATCTAAATATCTTATAATGGAAGAGAACAATTATTAATTGTATTGAAATATGCGAAGTGCAGGATGCAAACCTTTTTATGTAGCAAACCTCAACCATGTTGAAAAAAGTTAATGCACAGACAAAAAAACCCTGTTTTGAAATGTAAGTTCTTACCAACGGTCATGTCTGGATAGTAGAATTATAGTACTTTTAATTTTATTTTTTAAGCATTTCATTTTCTCCATAAATCATAATAATTAAAAATAATTATAGTGTTGTTTTCACAGGTCTATACATTTGTCAAAACATATAAAAGTGCACAGTTGCAGCAAACCACCATGGCACGTGTATACCTATGTAACAAACCTGCACGTTCTGCACATGCATCCCAGAACTTAAAGTATAATTTAAAAAAATAAAAGCAAAAAAGTACTAGCAAAAAAAAAAAAAAACAAATGCACACTTTAAATATGTACAATTTATTGTATGTTAATATATTGCAATAACACTTTACAAAACAGAAGGATCTCAAGGAATTGAATCATCTTAAGCGTCTTACTGGAAGGGGGGTTTTGCTATGCCATCTTGGGGCTGGAGGGCAAAATGACTGGGGGGGCGGACATTACATAAACAGCAATATATATACATTGTCTCTGCTCCAGATATCGCCATTCATTCATTCATTCATTCATTCACCAGATCTGCCTTCCTATTATATGCCAGGAATGTTGCTGGGTACTTGTATATTGTGATGAACAACAAACATCTGGGTTGAAAGAGTTGCCTTGGAGGAGAAGGTAGGTCACCACCTGACGGATTCCAGCCAACGCCCACACTGCCTCACCAGAGAGTGCTGTCCAAGGGGGCTGGAGGCAGATCAGGAAGTGGGGGCCTTAGTTGAGGTGGAGTCACCAAGAGTGACACCAGGTTTACAGTTGTGGAGGTGGCCATAAGTTAGTTTTACCCTCAAGGGAGTGTCGCAGTCATCACTTGAGAAGTGGGGGCCGGGCGCAGTGGCTCATGCCTGTAATCCCAGCACTTTGGGAGGCCAAGGCGGGTGGATCATGAGGTCAGGAGATCGAGACCATCCTGGCTAACACAGTGAAACCCCGTCTCTACTAAAAATAGAAAAAAACTAGCCGGGCGTGGTGGCGGGCGCCTGTAGTCCCAGCCACTCCGGAGGCTGAGACAGGAGAACGGTGTGAAGCCCGGAGGTGGAGTTTGCAGTGAGCCGAGTTAGCCCCACTGCACTCCAGGCTGGGCAACAGAGCGAGACTCCGTCTCAAAAAGAAAGAAAAAGAAAAAAAGGAAAAAAAAAGTTGTGTTAAACAATTTTTAGGTATCTGTGTCTATCTTGCCTGCACACTTAAAACAACAAGAGTAGGAACTAAGATTGAGCGTTTGCGGGTGCAGGGGCCGCGCAAAAGGCTTCCATCCATTGCCTCATTCACAACCTTCTGGTAGGGACTATTAGGATCTTCATTTTACAGCGAGGAAACTGAGACTCGGAGAGGTTACCTGCCCAAGGTCACAGTTCTCTCTCTCCAAAGCTCAAGTTCACAACCACCACACAAACTCCCCTCTCATTGTACCTGGGGCCCATCTGAGAGCGGAAAAGTCCGCTTTCGGGTCCCAACCCTAATAGGTCGGCCTTTCACTCCACAGTTTTTCCCAGATCCAGAATGGAGGCAACATCCGCTAGCACAATCAACAGGGTCCTGCCCACGGGGGCCGCTCCACCAAGGTCGTGGACTGATAGGATTTGGGCCTTGGAGGGCAAATGAGAAACAATCGTCAGGGACCAAAGAGCAAATGCGTCCATCACACGAGGCCCCCGCACCCCAAGCCCGGTGCTCCGCTCACGCGAACCCTCGGGGACAGCCAGTCTGCGGGACCCAGCGCGCGTGCGCGGGGCCAGAGGGGACGCCCCAACGCGAGCGCGCGGTGAGCAGGGCGCGTGACCGGGCGGGCGCGCAGCCGGGAAAGCGCGCGGGCGCGCTACGGAGTCGGCGTCGGCGCGCGCTCCAGGCCGAGGCTGTGTGGGCTAGGGAGGGAGCCAGGCGGCGGAGGCGGCGGCGGCGCCCTAGACCCGAGGGGACGCGCGGGCCTTGCGCCGCGGGAGCGGACGGCGGCGGAGGAGACCCTAGGCTCGCAGCCCGAGGCGGGAGGGCTCGGCTCCTCGACTGCCCGCCTCCGAGGCCGCCGGCCGCTTCTCTTTCCCGGAGTAGCCGCCGCCCCTGGAGACTCGCCGTGACACGGGCCTAAGCCGCCGCCGCCGCCACGGGCGTCCTGACCGCTCGGACCCGTCGGACCAGGCCGAGTGGGAGCGAGCTTGCGGGCAGGTGCCGCTCCCGGAGGGTGGGCCGGAGGCGAGGTGCCCACCGCGCCGCTCGCGGGCCGGGCTTGGCGGAGGGGCCGCTCGCGCAGCACCCCCACCGCGGGCCGGAGCCCGGGTCGCCGCCCCGCCTTCTCCCGGGACCGCCCGGCCGGAGCTGCGGGGGCCGAGGGACGCCGCGCCCGCCGCCGCCAGCCGGGCTCGCGCGGGAGAGCAGGGAGGAGAAACTTTGCCTTTTATTGTTTTTAGTCCTTAAGTGCAAGGAACTCTGTGTTGGGAGGAAAAATGTCCTTCTTCAATTTCCGTAAGATCTTCAAGTTGGGGAGCGAGAAGAAGAAGAAGCAATACGAACACGTGAAGAGGGACCTGAACCCCGAAGACTTTTGGGAGATTATAGGAGAATTGGGCGACGGAGCCTTTGGGAAGGTGTACAAGGTAAGAAGGAGAAAACGGGAAGTTGTACTGCGAAGATAAAACAGCCACTGCCCTGGAGTGGCGGGAGGACTTCTGCTCCCCTAGTCCCTTTCCTGTCTCTTGCTCCTTCTTTTGACTGTTACGGTTCGATGCAACTTTACTTGGCTGGTCATCCAAGGAGTAGGTAAGAAGTCGGGTTTACGGAACAAAATGGGGCCTGGATGGAGTTTAAAGAGCGATTGGAAAGGGAGACAGGGTTATAAAGTCTACTCTGTCGAACTTCAAAGGAAATGAGAGTGTTCCTTAATTTATAGGAGGGGTCTGGTTGTGCCCTTCAGGTATTTTAGAATGAGAAACTCATTGCACTTTGCAGTGGATTTGTCTACTGCCTGCATTCGCGTGCATGCTTGTAGTGTAACAGTTCCCTTTTTAGGGTCCAGGGTATTTTTCTGGTTGTATCTAGAGCTAATACAGAACTAGTTGGGATCAAAGTGATTGCTACTTGCGGTCTCTTCTTGAGTTGGTTGCTCTACAGCATACTATAAAATGGAATGGAATTTCTGACAAAATTTCCAAAAGAAGACCTTCATGTGGTACTAGTTTTAAATATATTTATAGTAAGCATTGACTAGAAGTATCAGCGCTTAAGAAATTAAAAACACGCATATATTTATTTCAATAGGAAGAAGCTTGGCGTTTCAACCTGAAGGCACTAATGTTAACTGTTTACTATCTCCTAGTAATATGGTCTCCTAGTAATATGGTCTCCTAGTAATAATATATCTCCTAGACATATGAATGATGTCATTGGAGTATTTTCATCCTGAAGGGCGAATTTTTTATGAGACAGCGTTTAGGGGAAGGACCCACAGGGTTGCCTAGAAGTGAAAACGTAAGAAAATAACTTACGTTTATACAGGGCTTTGAAGTTAAGTACTTTCAAATAATTTGGCCCCCATAAAAATCTTGTGAGGTAGGCAGGTCAGTATTAGTATCCACATTTCACAGATGAAGATATTGAAATTGTTCACAGCGACATGAGTCTCAGCCTAGACTTGAACTCAGGTCTTCGGAGCCCATATTTAGTATTGTTTTTTATTTTAACAGTCACTGGAAGAAATGAGAGCATTTTGCCCACTCCTTTTTTTTTTTTTTTCGCCCTTTGCCCAGGCTGGAGTGCAATAGCGCGATCTCAGCTCACTGCAACCTCCCCTTCCCGGGTTCAAGCGATTCTCCTGCCTCAGCCTCCGGAGTAGCTGGGTTTACAGGCATGTGCCACCACGCCCGGCTAATTTTTTATTTTTAGTACAAATAGAGTTTCTCTATGTTGGTCAGGCTGGTCTCGAACTCCTGACCTTAGGTGATCCGCCCGCCTCGGCCTCCCAAAGTGGTAGGATTACAGGCGGGAAGCCACCATCCCCGGCTGCCGGCTACTTTCTAAGCACCATTATACTTCTGCCTTTGCCCTGCCTCAAATGCATCATGTCAAAACCCCAGTCCTCATTCTTTATCCAGGCTGAAGTATCTACTCCTCTCTGTGTGCTTTCAGAACACATTGTTCACATGGCTATTATAGCACTCGTCACTTATTACAGTTAATATGTTTATGTTTCTATAATAAAATTAAGGGCCAAAATTTTGATATGTATTTGGGTTCATCCACTGCCTTAGCATATAGTGATGTATCTGTTTACTTGTTGAAATGAAATAATGTGTTTTATCTACATATGAATGCTATCGTGGAAGCTATCATATGCTGTGGAAGTTGGCAAAATAAGCTTTGTTATTTGTGTGGAGGGTAGAGTATGGGTTTCAGCAAGAGCTACATAAGATGCAAGGCTTCAGTGTAGTGGGAAGATCACTCCTAGGAATCTAGCGTTGTGTTTTAGTGCTGGCTGTCAGAAACCGGCTTTGTAATCCTGGACAAAACACATAACTTCTCTGGGCCTCCGTTTTCTTAGCCATAATACTGACTTTCTTAAGAGTTGAGATTCTTTCACCCATTAAAGTTCTGTGAGTATGTACTTAGCCTGGAAAGGCAAAAATAAATCCTCAAGGCACCTAGAATCTTGTAGTTAGAAGGTGGTAGGTGATTATGGGCAGTTTTCATGGTGTAAATATGTTTTATCGAATATAAACAGTTTAGTAGTAAGAGCACTGGCTCTGAAGTTGGAATATAACAGCTCTCTCACGCAATAGCAGCATATGACCTTGAACAAGTTTCTTATTTGTCCTATACCTAACTTTGCTCATCCGTAAGATATCCTCAGTGTGAGGATTAAAGAAGATAATAAATATAAGGCACATTGAAAGGGCTCAGTAAATGGTAGAAATTACATTTAGAGCTCATAGATGCAAAATATTGGGTGAGATAGGAAAAGGAACCAAGAAGATAATAAACCATTTTGTTGGTTTCTAATGGCATGGGCAGATTGTGTGGAGATACTAAAGCCCTGTGTTATTCTTTCACGACACTTTCTGCAAAATGTGATCTATCTTCCTATACTGAGACATTAATTGAAAATTTTCTGAAAAACAAGAGTCTTATTTCATGTAGTTATTTGAGCACTATAAAATCGTGTCAAGAAGAATTTCTGTGGTCTTGATGACTGTATTTTAGCATGATATTTGAAGAGCGTGGGCTGGCACTATTTTTTCTTTTTTCATTTCACTGCTGTCTGCTTCTAAGGAGTAGGGTGTGAGTTTTTAAAAAAATAAAATTTGAAATTAAAACTTATCTGACTTCTTATGGCCTCTTTTTTCTAAAAGTTTTTGTTTTTCAAGATTCCGTAGAAATTGAGGATTTATAAACTTCCTTATATTTGGGGGAAAAAGCTGTGGAACCTTAACATTGTACATAGTAGTATGTAGTAGAAAACTGTTTATAAACTTGATTCTATCATTTGCTTATGGAAATTGGTAACTTACAAAGATCATATTGTAAATAGAGATGAGGTTGAGTATCCCATTTCCCAAATGCTTGGGACCAGAAGTGTTTCGGATTTTGGAATTTTTTGGATTTTGGAATATTTGCATTCTGAAATTGAAAATGCTATAGTGAGCATTTCCTTTGAACATCATGTCATGTTAGCACTCCAAGTTTCAGATTTTGGAGCATTTCAGAGTAGATTTTCAGATTTGGGGTGTGTAACCTATAGGTAATCATGTTGTGTATTTAGTTTGTGTCATTCTTCCATGGTATACTTGTATTCCTTCCACTCAGTCCAGCACTGTACACATTTAGCAGTTACTTCCTTGCCTGAAAAAACTTCACTACTTTAAATTTATTTTCTCTTTTAAAAATAGTATTATTTGATATATAAATGAAGATAGGTCATATCCTTCACAATTTTTTAATCTTTGGATTTCTTTTTTTTTTTTTTTTTTTTTGAGGTGGAGTCCCTCTCTGTCGTCCAGGCTGCAGTGCAGTGGCGCAATCTTGGCTTACTGCTATCTCCGCTTCCCAGGTTCAAGCAATTCTCTTGCCTCAGCCTCCAGAGTAGTTGGGACTACAGGTGCATGCCACTGTGCCTGGCTAATTTTTTGTATTTTTAGTAGAGACAGGGTTTCACCATGTTAGCCAGGGTGGTCTTGAACTTCTGACCTCAGGTGATCTGCCTGCCTTGGCCTCCCAAAGTGCTGAGATTACAGGCGTGAGCCACTGCCCCCTGCTCCCCCCACTGGATTTCTTTTGTTTTTAACAGAAAAAAAGAATGACATAAGATATTAATTGAATTGCATTTCTGGAAAGCTATATTATCTATTAAACCAGTTGAAACTAAACTCTTGGCTGTGTGCTGGATGAAAGTGATTTCTGTATGACAACTGATGGCTTTGTGTCTTTTAAAAAATAGTAAAATATATAATCTTTGTATTAAAAAGTATGGAAACGTATACATTTAGCAGATAATGAAGTGAATTAATTATTAACAACCATCAGTGTCAAGGAATTCTGCCAACATCCGAGAATCCCTGTTGCCTCCTTTCTGTGTCTAATACCTTCTCTCTCCCTAAAGGAAACCACTATCATATCTTTAAATTATTCGTTTTTTTGCTTTTCTTAATCATTTACTGTCTAGGTTTATATCCCTAAATGTTATAAATTTAGTTTTGTATGCACTTGAGCTTTATATGAATGGAATCATATTGAGCATATTCTTTTGTGTCTTGCTTCTTTCAAAGTCAGTATTATGTTTGTGAGGTTCATCTTTATCACATAGAGCTGTAGTTCTTTTTTATTGTAGCATTGTATTCTGTTATATGATGATATCACCAATTATTTACTATTGTACTATTAGTGGATATATTGGTTGCTTTCAGTTTTTGGCTCTTACACAAAATAGTAGTTGCACATATGCATGAGTTTCACTAAGTGTTAATCCAAGAATGGAATTGCTAGGTTATAGGGTAGTGTATCTTTAATTTTACCAGATGATGCCAAACTAATTACACAAGTTTACATTCCCACCAGCAGTTTAAGAATTTCCTTGCCCTGCATCTTTGCTAACATTTAGTGTTGTCAGAATTTTAAACTTTTGACAGCCTGATAATGTGTTACATTTCTTATTGTGTGTTTAATTCATCTTTCACAGATTACTAAAAATAATTCTTTTAATATATTTTTGGTAATCTGAATTTCTTCTTTTGTGTTCGGGTCTCTTACTCATTTTTCTATTGATGTCTTTTTGTTTATATGTTGAGTGTGTGTGTGTGTGTGTGTGTGTGTGTACAATATATGTGTTTTGAATTTTAACTATTTGCTGGTGATAGTTATTGCAAGTATATTCTCATTCTGAGACCTGTCTTTTCATTCTCATTGTAGTGTCTTTTTATGAATTCTTTAACATGGTCCAGTTTGTCAGTTTTTTCCTTTACAGTTGATGCTTTTTGTGTTATGTAAGACATTTTTTCCTAGCCTGTGATCATGAAGATAATTTTCTATATTATCTTCTAAAAGCTTTATGGTTTTGCTTTTCTTTGACAATTAGATCTACAATCTACCTAGATTTTTGTAAATGGTGTGAGGTAGGGGTCCAGTTTCATTTTTTTCCCCATATGGATACACGATTGTCCCAGAACTATTCACTGGAAAGAAAAATATTTCCCCACTGCTCTGCAGTGCTCTGTTGTGTAGCATGTGTCTGTTTCTGCATTCTCTGTTCTCTTCATTGATCTATTTGTCTATTCCTGTACCAGTATCCCACTGTCTTAATTAGGAAAGCATTAAAATAAATGTCTGCTGTTTCTTCAACATAGTTTAGTATTATTCTTGGTCCTCAGGGCTTCTGTGTACATTTTCGAGTTAGCCTGGTTGAGTGCCACAAAAAAAAAAAACCAAAAAAACAAAAAAAACCTGTTTTTTTGGGAGAGAGCTCATTGAATTTATAAATTAGTTTTGGAAAAATTATAACCTCTTTTTGATATTGAGTCTTCCCACCTGTGCATGTTTTATCTCTGTTTAGGTCTTTTTTAGTATCTTAATAATGAGTTACAGTTTTTTGCCTAGAAATTTTGGGAACACAAACTACTTCAAGGATGTTTTAAACACTTTGTTTTTCCTGTTCGTATTTCCTCCTTGTTTTTGTTGTGTACAGCCTTTAGTAGCCTTTTGAGAAAGGATCCATAGAAAACATAGTTTTTAAGAACTTGCCTGTCTAAATATGTCTTTATTATAAGGTCACAACTTAATATATATAATTCTAGTTTAAAAGTAAGTTTTTAAAGAATTTTTAAGATTTAGAGTCTGTTAGTTTTGAAGACTTTCTTCCATTCATTATCTTCTGGCTTCAAGAGTTGCTGTTGAATGTCTGATGCCATTTTGCTTCCTGGATCCTTTGCCATCTTTTTCTCTTAATAGCCTTTAGGATTTTCTTTTATCCTCTGTTCATGGTGATGTACTTTGATGTAGGTCTCGTCATCTTCCTTCGTTTTGCTGGGCTCTTGGTTAGTCCTTTCAATCCAAAGACTTACGTCCTTCAGTTCTGTGACATTTTCTTGTATTATTTATTTGACAACCTCCACCCACCACTTCCCCCAATAATGACTCTTGCCATGGTCTTAAGATTCTTCACGTCCCTAAATTCAGGGTACACTTACCATTCTTACTTGACCTATCAGGACCATTTGAGATACTTGACCATTCTTTCCTTTAAAAAGTTCATCTTTTGGCTTTTAAGTCACCATACTCTTGATTTTCCTTCCACCTCTATGTCTGTTTCCTCACATTCCTTTGCTGACTCTTCCTCTTTCTGTCTTTAAGGTGTGGGAATTCCACAGGGCTTAGGTATAGGCCGCCTTCTCCTTTTCTTAAGAGAACCCGCCTTCTCCCATGGCTTCAGTTACCATCTAAATGCAATTTCTGTCTCTACCCTAATACTTCCCTTTTGAACTCTAGATCTACACATCCAACCGTCTGTTAGAGATTTCTGCTTAGATATCTCACAGATACTTTAAACTGCAAGTCCAAAAGATGAACTAATTCAGCTCATGATGTCAGCCACAAATTTGCTCCTTCTGTGTTCCCATTCAGTAATTACCACTTCCATCTACCAGTTGCATAGGCCAGAGACCTAGAGGTCATTTTTAACACCTGTTGCTGCCTTCCCCTCCAAACCTAATTAAGCACCAAGGCCTGTTAATTCTACCTACTAAATATTTCTCAGATCTACTTGTTTCTTTCTTCACTGTCATTTCACTAGTCAAAACTGCTGCAGTCTCTTACTCAGACTACTGCAATCTTATTGGTGTGTTTTTGGGCTTCATATAATCATTTATATGATTCTTTTAATCCTGTAATCATTTAATATATTCCTTTGTATTGGGCTTCTTTTGCTAAACATTATGTGAGTGAGTTTCATCCGTGTCGTTGCATGTAGTAATCATTTGATCTTTTTCTTTGCTTTATGGTATTTTATGAAATATTATAATTTATCCATTCTGTAGTATTTGGATTGTTTACACTTTTTGTATATTAAGAATATGATTCATGGCCCAGTGCAGGGGCTCATGCCTGTAATCCCGGCACTTTGGGATGCCAAGGTGGGAGGGTCGCTTGAGCCCAGGAGTTCAAGTACAGCCTGGACAACATAGGGAGATCCCATCTTTATTTGTTTTATTATTATTTTTTTCTTGAGACAGAGTCTCACCTCTGTCATCCAGGCTGGAGTGCAGTGGTGTGATCAACTCCCCGGGCTCAGGTGATCCTCCCACCCCAGCCTCCCAAGTAGCTGGGACTGTAGGCACCTGCCACCATGCCCAGCTAATTTTTGTATTTTTTGTAGAGATGGGATTTTGCCATGTTGCCCAGGCTGGTCTCAAATTCTTAGGCTCAAGAGATCTGCCCACCTTGGCCTCCCAGATTGCTAAGATTACAGGTTTGAGTCACCGTGTCCAGCCTTAAATTTTTTTGATTAAAAAAAAATACGATTCATGAATATTCTTGTGCATTTTGGTGCACATATGCCATTTTTTCTGTTGGTTATATACTGGGAAGGAATTTTCTAGGTCATAGGTTATATGTATTTTCAGCTTTAGAAGATATTACCAGTCTTCCAAGGTGGTTGTACCAATTTACACTCGTGTCAGTAGGGTATGGGAGTTTTCCCAGTTGCTCTCTGTCTTCACTTACACCTGGTATTGTTACTAATATTATCTTTAATGTTTTTTGTTAGCCATTCTGTTGAGTGTGGTGGTTTTATTTACATTTTCCTGATGACTAATGAAGTTGAGTGCCTTTTTATGTGCTTATTCAATATTTGGGTATCTTTTTTTGTGGAATTCCTGGTTATTTGCCCAATTTAAAAAAAAAACTATTTTGAGGTATAATTTATATACCACAAAATTCACCCATTTTAAGTATATAATTTTGTGAGTTTTAGTAAATCTGTATAGTTTTTTTTTTTTTTTTTTTTTTTTGAGGCGGAGTCTCGCTCTGTCGCCCAGGCTGGAGTGCTGTGGCCGGATCTCAGCTCACTGCAAGCTCCGCTTCCTGGGTTCCCGCCATTCTCCTGCCTCAGCCTCCCAAGTAGCTGGGACTACAGGCGCCCGCCACCTCGCCCGGCTAGTTTTTGTATTTTTTAGTAGAGACGGGGTTTCACCGTGTTAGCCAGGATGGTCTCGATCTCCTGACCTCGTGATCCGCCCGTCTCGGCCTCCCAAAGTGCTGGGATTACAGGCTTGAGCCACCGCGCCCGGCCAAATCTGTATAGTTTTGCAACCATTACTACAATCCAGCTTTGGAACCTTTCTGTCACCCATAGAAAGTTCCCATGTGCCTATTTTGCAGTTAGTTTCTATTCCCACACCAAGCTCAAGATAGTCCTTACTTGCTTTCGAAATGACTCTGTAATTTTGCCTTTTCTAGAATTTTTTAATAAAGGGAGACATACAATATGTGTTCTTAACATGTGTGACTTTTTGCACTTAGCATAGGGTTTCTCAGTGTTGGCAGTACAGCCGTTTTGGACAGGATAATTCTTTTTTTATGGAGGGCTGTACTATGCACTGTAGGATGCTTCCCTGACCCTACCTCTTTGTGACAACCTAAAATACCTCCAGACATTGCCAAATGTCTCCTGGATGGCAGAATCAGTACCACTGTTTGAGTGTAATTTTTCAGGATTCATCTGTGTTATTCATTTGTCTATTAACATTTTTGGTTATTTATTTTTTCTTTACTGATTTGTAGGATAGGAGGTCCTTTTTCTACAATGTAGATTGCTTTTCATTTATTTAATTCTTTTTCCTGATCCATAGAGGTATTTTAAAATTAGAAAATAAATTTATTAGAAAACAAAGGTTGAAAATAAACAGAGTGAACAAATACTGCTTTTGCTTGCCCCAAAACCTCAGTAAAAACTGTTATCTGGCTAGGTGCAGTGACTGATGCCTATAATCCCAGCACTTTATAAATTTGAGGCAGGAGGATTGCTTGAGCCCAGGAGTTCAAGAATAGCCTGGGCAATATAGCGAGACCCCATGTCTACGGGAAGTAGTAAAAAAATTAGCTGGGCATGATGGCACTCACCTGTGGTCACAGCTGCTGGGGAGGCTGAAGTGGGAGGATCCCTAGAACTTGGTGGAGGCTGCAGTGAGCTGTGATTGTGCCACTGCACTCCAGCCTTGGTGACAGAGCAAGACCTCGTCTCAAACAACCTCAAACAGCTATTATCCCTTAAAATTTTAATATTTTTTCATACGAGTTCTGCATTTCCTTGTTAAATTTTTGCCTTGATATTTTATCTTTTCAGCTACTATTTTGAATGGGATAGTTCTTCCATTATGTTTTGCAATTATTGTTTGGATATAAGAAAGCTATTAATTACTATTCTATAATATCTTAACCTTATTGATTGCTCTTATTGTTTATTTTCCCCTCAACATTGAAATTTTTCAATCCTATAAAAATGTTGACATGTAAAAGAAGTTGTGTGGTGAACATACATGTATCCACTACCTAGATTCTACAGGTGTTCATATTTTGCTATACTGACTTTATTACACACATCTATCCATCCATTCATCCATTTATCCATTCATTATCTGTTTCTCTTTTTCATTTTCTTTTCTTAAGGATTTTCTCCTTTCAATTATTTGTACCCTTGTTTTTTTTTGTCTAATTATGTTAATCCTTTCTGAACAATTTTAAATAACCTGATGTTGGAAATGTTAGTAATTTAGTGAATTATTTTATACTATATTTTCTGGCACAATTTTAAGGTTTTAAACTTTCCTTCTTAGTTTTCTGTTTTCAACCAGAAAGTTATTGTTTATGTGCTGACATAGACTTCTAGATAAAGTGACATACTACTTTATTCCCATGTTTCTTCTTTGTAAATCTGTGTTTAAATTCACACAGATCTTTAACACAACTCTGTAACAGAAGCAGTTAATTCTTATTTTGCCACAGTAGTGTCTCTATGCCAAGGTACACTTCTGCTTGAATATAAGATGCTATTGTTGTCACTGTATGAAATGTTGCCTTTTTATTATAAAAATCTGTCACTTTTATGTACCAAAATGAGAACTGAGATGGTTTTGAAATTTCAGAAGAAATTTTAACGCAAGGAACTAATCGATTCAGTGAATTTTTTTTTTCTTAAAGAGGAATCATTTTCAGAAGTAGTTTTTAAGTGATAATCTCATCTCAAGATAATGGGAAGAAAAATGTCAAGACCAGGGCAGTTATTTTATATTCCTGTGTTTCTTACTAACCTTCTGTTTTTTATCTGTAAGGATGTAACTACTGAATGTACGTATGGAGTATAAAAACAATATTTTATTGTTCTTTTAATTTATAAGATGATCAACTTTTCCAGCTTACCAGCTTATCAGCCCACACTTCTTCCTATAAATTAATGCTGAAACATTAGTTAATTTGAGTGCTTTCTTTAGAAAGGGAAGGTATTTGAATCATCCCTCCTTCCATCCCTTCCTCCTCTCTTGGAAAGTGTGAGCAAAGTTAATTTCATTTATCTTTGTATGTTGTCATTTTAGCATCTCAATTTTAACGAAATGTACTGGAAATCAAGATATTTTATTTTTTAATTTTAATTTTACTTTTTTTTTTGAGACAGGGTCTTGCTCTGTTGCCCAGGCAGAAGTACTGTGCCATGATCTTGGCTCACTGCAACCTCCGCTTCCCAAGTTCAAGTGATTCTCATGCCTCAGCCTCTGGAGTAGCTGGGATTACAGGCATGTGCCACCACACCCGGCTAATTTTTGTATTTTTTAGTAGAGATAGGGTTTCGCCATGTTGGCCAGGCTGGTCCCCAACTCCTGGACTTATGCTATCTGCCGGCCTTGGCCTCTCAAAGTGCTGGGATTATAGGCATGAACCACTGTATCCAGCCAAGGTATTTTATCTTTGCTTGTAAAGCATGTTTTATTTCCAGTTGGTATGTTGTATGGCATGAGCTTTATAAAGTCTCTTAAAATTTTAAAGGTCTGTGTTATGGCTTATTAACATTTAAAGATAAAGTAGAGCCAGGTGCGGTGGCTCATGCCCGTAATCCCAGCACTTTGGGAGGCCGAAGCGGGCGGATCACGAGGTCAGGAGATCAGACCATCCTGGCTAACGTGGTGAAACCCCGTCTCTACTAAAAATACAAAAAATTAGACAGAGCTTGCAGTGAGCCAAGATCACGCCACTGCACTCCAGCCTGGGCGACAGAGCGAGACTCTGTCTCAAAATAAATAAATAAATATAAAGTAATATTACTTAATTTATTTCAGAGTATCCTGTCAAAATTTTATAAAGAATGGCCGAGAAACTACATACCGTGTCTGATTTTGGATCTTTAAATTAACCATGATAGAATCTTTTTTCTGGCTCCCTTTTTTTTTTGTCTGTGCCCTGATGGATGTGAAGTGGTGTCGTCCCTGATTACTAATGAGGTTGAGTTCCTTTTCATATGTTTATTGGCCATTAAGTCTTTTGGGCTCTCTCTTTTTCTCATTGATTTATGGGGGTCATTATATATTTTGGATTCTTATCCTTTGTCAGTTATAGATGATGTACATATTTTCTTTTGCTTTGTGGTTTGTCTTTAGGATGTTCTTTTTTGCGTAGACATTTTAAGTTTTAATATAGTGAAATTTATTAACTTTTCCCTACGTGGCTAATGTTTTTGTCTTTAGAAATTCTTCCCTACCCAAGATGGTGAAGATATCCTGCTGTGTTATCTTTGTAAAGTTTTATGGTATTGCCTTCTACATTAGGTCTGTAAATAAATGGGTGTTGATTTTTGCTTATAGAGTGAGGTAAGGGCCGAATTTTATTTTTTCTATGTAGATACCCAGTTGTCCCAACACCATGTGCTTTAAAGACTGTCCTTTTCTTACTGCTTTGCAATGCTTCCATCATATAATGGATGTCCATATGCACGTAGTATATTTCCATGACATTCTTTTAGGTTAAATTTTTAGAATTGTTAGAGCAAAACAAACGATTATTAATGCTTAGTTTGAAACTACAAAATTTGTGTAAATTTATTTTCCAATTTTTTAATTGTAGTAAAATACACATAAAATTTACTATCTTGACTATTTTTTAATATCCTATGAAGATTCACCATCTTCATGATTTTTAAATGTCTAGTTCAATGGTATTAAATACATTCATAATGTGCAACTGTCACCACTGCCCATCCCCATGCCTCTTATGTTTTAAAATGAAACTCTACCCTGTTAAACACTAACTTCCTATTTCTTCCTTCCTCCAGCCCTAGGCAACTGTTCTACTTTTTGATACTATGATTTTGATTCCTCTAAGTACCTCATTAAATGGAATCATACAGTATTTATCATTTTGTGACTAACTTAGTTCATTTAGTGTAAGGAACCTTAAGGTTCATCCATGTCATAGCATATGTTAGAATTTCCTTCCTTTTTAAGGCTGAATAATATTTATGGTATATATATACACATTTTGCTTATCCACTCATCTATTGATGTCACTTGGATTGCTTCCATGTTTTAGCTGTTGTGTGTTTAGCTATGAACGTGGGTGTACAAGTATGTCTTTGAGACCCTGCTGTCAGTTTTTTAGGGTATATACCCAGGAGTGGAATTCCTAGATCTTGTAGGAATCTATTTTTAATTTTCAGGGGGAACTGCCATACTGTTTTCTGTAGCTGTACCAATTTTACATTTCCATTGATTTGTGCACAAAACAAGAGTTCTAATTTCTCCATATCTTTGCCTATACTTGTTCTTTTCATTCTTTTTTAAAATAGTCATCCTAGTGGGTGTAAGGTGGTACTTACTATAGTTTTGACTTATATTTCTCTAATATTAGTGATGTTGAGCATCTTTTCATGTGCTTATTGGCCATTTGTATATCTTCCTTGGAGAAATACCTGTTCAGCTCCTTTGCCCGTTTTTGAATTGGGCTAGTTGTGGTTTTTGTTGTTACTGTTGTTGTTGTTGGGTTTTAGGAGTTCTCTGTATATTCTAGATATTAATCCTCATCAGATATATGATTTATAAAGATTTTCTGTCACACTGTAGGTTGCCATTTTACTCTAATATTGTCTTTTAAAATGTATAACATTTTACAATTTCATCAAGTCCAGTTCTGTGTTTTCTTTTGTTGCCTGTCCTTTGGTGTCATATCTCAGAATTCATTGTCAAATTCAGTATCATAAAGCTTTTGCCTCGTGCTGTCTTCTGAGAGTTTTTTATAGTTTTAGGTCTTACATTTAGGTTTTTCGTTGGTCCATTTTGAGTTAATTTTTGTTTATGGTGTTAGGTAAGGGTCCAACTTCACTGTTTCACATGTGGATATTCAGATTTCCCAGTACCATTTTTTGAAAACACTGCCCTTTTCTCATTAACTGGTCTTGGAACCCATGCCAAAAATCATTAGACCATATATATGCCAGTTTTTCTTTCTGGTCTCTATTCCATTGGTTTATGTTTCAGGACTGCACTGTTTTGATTACTGTAGCTTCTTAGTAAGTTTGAAATCAGGAAGCGTGAGTCTTCAAGCTTTGTTCTTTTTCAAGATTATTTTGGCTATTCAGGGTCCATTGAGATTTCATGTTAATTTTAGGATAGGGTTTTCTATTACTGCAAAAAATGTCATTGAGATTTTGATAGGGATTGCATTGAATCTGTAGATTGCTTTGGGTAGTATTGACATTTTAACAATATTAAGCCTCCAATATATGAGCATGGGATGTGTTTTCATTTATGTCTTTAATTTCTTTCAGCATTGATTTTTTAGTTTTCATTGTACAAGTCTTTCACCTCCTTACTTAAGTTAATTCCCAAGTGTTTTATTCTTTTTGATGCTATTGTAAATGGGATTGTTTTCCTTACTATTTAAAAGTCTTTATTTTTCTTGAATTAATTTCCAGACGTGGTACTTTTTTTGTCTTATTTTAAAATGTTTTTGAAATTGTCTTTTTGTGTTCTGTTTTTCATCTTTTCCAACTATGTAATCTATGCACATTTTCTCGGCTTCTTTATTACACAGTTGTGTTTGTTTCTGCATATTCATGCTGCTCAGAGTCAATAAGTCCTTGAAATAAGCAGGAAAACTGTGTGATCTGAGAATTGGTAAAACATGTTGGAAACTGCAGACTTAGCCAAGTTTAACTTATTATTGACACCATTGTTGATGTATTTTGACCAATGACTAAATTTTGAATACATAACCAGAACAATATAAATAAAACAGAGTTTGGGAATGTGGAGAAAATATAAGGATAATATAAAATGTATTTCTTTGTCTTTTGCAGAATTCAGGAAATGACATAATCTTTGGATTTCTGTAATATTTTACAGAAATTATGGAAAGAATATGTACAGTTGATCCTCATTATTTGCAGATTTTGTATTTGTGAATTTGCTTACCTGTTAAAGTTTACTTGTAGTCCTAAAATCTATGCTTGCGGCACTTATTTGGTTATTTGTGTGTATGCGCAAAGCTGCAAAAAAAAATTGAATCCTCTGACAAGCACGTTCCCAGCCGAACTTGAACAAGGTGACACTGCCTTGATTTCACCTCTCATGGAGAGATGACCAGAGGATGGAGACAGCAGAGGGCAGTGTAGTGAAGTGCAAGAAGGTCTGGCTGTGGGGCCAGTTGGACAGGATTTGAATCCCAAGTCTGACATCTGTTTTTGGGATGACCTTCCACAAGTCAGTTAACACTTAAATACCTCATTTCTCTTTTGTAAAATAAAGAAAGGAGAATCTCCCAGGATGAATTGTTTTCAGGATTTAAGAATATGGTAATCTATGTGAGGGGTGTGTGTATGTGCATGGATTTCCCTATGAACAATGTTTTAGTAGTTGCTAATTCAGTGCTTGCAGCGACTTTATAGAGCATAACTACCACAAATAATGAGAGTTAACTCTGTATCTTTGCTAAATGATGTTGAGTAATTTTATTCTTTTTTAATATTGATACTTGTTCCTACCAAAATCCTAGCAGAACTGAAGAGATCATAATTTGCATGTAATTTAAAACAGGTAACAATATCAACAGCCTAAAAGTATATGCTTCTTTCAGTGCAGTTTCCCCTCTCTTCATTTAATAGCTTTTTGTAACTTTGGATATTTATTACCCAAACGTTTACTCTACTCTGTACCTTAGCTCTCCCATCTATGTTGCTCGTAGGTTTTAGAAGGATTATGCCAGTTCTTAATCTCAGTTCCAAGTACTCCCTTCTATACTTTACTTTGTGATGCTGGTTCAAAGACTGCAGATCACATTTCTGCCTTGCTAGCAGCTCATTTCTGTTTCAAAAGTATAGAGCACTAGAGGGAGGCTGCAAGGAGAAGGAGGAAGAAATGACTTATACCTTTGTCTTGTTTCCTGTGAACTTCCTGTCTGCTTTCTTGTTACTTTGACCATCACCCTTATAGAAGTTTATTTTTTGCTCCAGCATCAGCAGTTTCTTTCTGTAGCAGCTGTTGAATACAGTTTGTAGGTTTTCCAACACTCACAGAACTAACCTCATCATAACCCTTCATAACACCAGCACCAGTTGGTTGGTACCCTGTTCCTCAAAAGTTTGGGTTCCAGTCTCACAGGACCCCTCTTCAGAGACAACAGCACCAGCTGAGCAGCACTGTCTCCTCAGAGGTCCGTCTGAGTTTCAGCTCTGTGGAACCCTTCCTCTGAGCTTCTGAGTTTTAATAATTCCAGTCTTTTCCCTTTGTTCCCATAGTCCTAGGGGTGGTAGCTTTTGCCTGTAGTTGTTACCTCCCTGATCCTTTGTATTATTTTTTCAGTTAGCAACAGAGTTAGTAATTGTTTTTATTCAATTTTCTCTATTAAAATAATCAATGTGATTTTCCTCCTGTCTGGACCCTAACTGATACAAGGATTAAATAAGTTATAAAATGGAAAGTGCAGAGATCCATACCTCTTCTAATAGCACGATGGATATTACTATGTAGGATAATATACTTGAAATAATTTGAGATTTTTCTTACTGATTTCTTTGTAAAATACTAAAAGTTCCAATTTATATACCTAAAAACATTAAAATAATCATTGAATTTTATTGATGTTAATATGCTCAAATATCACCTCAGTTAGACCTAACTTGACTACCCTATTTAAGTTGTAAACTCTTGGCTGTGTACTCCCATACCCCATTTCCTCATCTTATTTTATTTTATTTTTTTTGAGATGGAGTCTCACTGTCAACCATGTTGGAGCGCAATGGTACAATCTTGGCTCACTGCAACCCCTCCCTCCCAGGTTCAAGTGATTCATGTGCCTGAGTCTCCTGAGTAGCTGGAATTACAGGCATGCACCACCACACCCTGCTAATTTTTGTAGAGATGGTGTTTCGGCATTTGTCCGTGCTGGTCTCAAACTCTTGGGCCCAAGTGATCTGCCCACGTTGACCTTCCAAAGTGCTGGGATTCCAGGCATGAGCCACCACTCCCAGCCTCCTCATCTTTCTTATTAGTTTACTTTTTTCCCACAGTACTAATTGCTAATATACTAATTTATTTGTTGAGTGTCCACTCCCCAAAATTGTAAGTACCCCAGCACAGAGATTTTTGTTTGTACATTGTCAGCATCTGGAACAGTGACCTAACATACAGAAGGCACTCAGTAAGTATTTGTTGGAAGAATGAATGGGTTTCAGCAGATCAACTCTTTTGGTCAAGATTTGACCGAGATTTTTAATAGATTTTTATGCAGTAGTTCTCCCTTATCTGAGGTTTCACTTTCCATGGTTTTATCTACCTGCAGTCTGAAAATAGGTGAGTACAGTACAATAAGATGTATTGAGAGACCACATTCACATAATTTTTATGATAGTATATTGTTACTATTGTTCTATTTTATGATTAGTTATTGTTAATTTCTTACTGTGCCTAGTTTATAAATTAAACTTTATCATAGATATGTATGCAAAGAAAAAACATAGTATACATAGGGTTTAGTACTATTCAAGGTTTCTGGCATCCACTGGGGGTCTTGGGATGTATTCCCTGGGGATAGAGGGGGCGGCTGTATTGCGTTTCTTTTCTAGAGCACATTTCACTGGGGTGTTGTTTGTCTTTGTGTTTTCCACAGCTTGGACCAGTGCCTTGTAGTGGATGTTCATGAACAGCAATTTGAGTTATTTAGTTTTTACATTTTATGGTTAAATGTTCTTACACACTGGACAATTAGGCTCTTCTTCTTTTGGTAGGGGAAGAATACCTCAGCCTTGAGATGAAATCATCCAGATTGACAGAATCAGTCCCAGTGATTATTTTTTCTTTTTATTCCTTGTTTTTTTAGATTCCTTTCATATTTATCTGACGTGTTTTTTGTTTGTTGGTTTGTTTGTTTGCCTTTGATTGACTAACACCTCTTTGGGACTGAAATTATCTCTGTTTTCTGTGCTGGTCTTTCAGTTTCCAGCTGAAAATTTTATTAAAATATATTCTTCACTATGAAATACTATATAATGTTAGAAAATGTAAAAATATAGAAAGAAAATAAATTAAGATTTAAAAATTATTCCTGTACTCACCACGCAGGGAATACCTTCTGTTCAAACAAGAGTAATATGAGGGTGTAATTTTTTTAGGATGTGAAGCCAGTATGGAACATTGAGACAACTTATGTTTCCCAGAATCCCTCATTTGTTTATGTAATGTGGCCAAGCTCTATTGATGATTCATGAAAATAAACACAGTGATTTTAGGTGATCATGACTGATACTTGAAATCTTTTTATCAACAGAAGTTATATTTTAAAATTAAGATTGGGTATTTGTTATTCCATTCTTGTTTTTAACATTTGTTTAGTTCAGTGGTCCCCATCCTCTTTGGCACCAGGGACTGGTTTCGTGGAAGACAACTTTTCCACAGACTGGATGTGGGGATGTTTTGGGGATGATTCAAGTGTGTTACGTTTATTGTACACTTTATTTCTATTATTACATTGTAATATATAATGAAATAATTATACAACTCACCATTGTATAGAATCAGTGGGAGCTCTGAGCTTGTTTTCCTGCGACTAGATGTTCCCATCTTGGGGTGATGGGAGACAGTGACAGATCATCAGGTGTTAGATTCTCATAAGGAGCGCATAACCTAGATCCCTCGCATATGCAGTTCATGACAGAGTTCACAGTTCACAATAGAGTTCATGCTCCTCTGAGAAGCTAATGCTGCTGCTGATCTGACAGGAGACAGAGCTCAGGTGGTATTGTGAGCAATGGGGAGTGACTGTAAATACAGATGAAGCTTTGCTCACTTACCTTCTGCTCATTTCCTGCTATGCATCCTGGTTTGTAACAGGCCATGGACTGGTACTGGTTTGTGGCCCCGTGGTTGGGGACCCTGGGTTTAGTTATTTCATTAAGCCTTTATGTGAAGATTTTTTTTTTCTTTTCCCTGAGACAGAGTCTTGGTCTGTTGCCCAGGCTGGAGTGCAATGGCATGATCTCGGCTCACTGTGACGTCTGCCTCCTGGGCTTAAGCGATTCTCCTGCCTCAGCCTCCCAAATAGTTGGGTTTACAGGCATCCACCACCATGCCTGGCTAATTTTGTATTTTTAGTAGGAATGGGGTTTCACCATGTTGGCCAAGCTGGTCTTGAACTCCTGCCCTTGTGATCCACCTGCCTTGACCTCCCAAAGTGCTAGGATTACAGGTGTGATCCACCGCGCCTGGCCTATGTGAAGAATTTTTATGCCTTTAGATGTTAGGTAGATAAGCTCTTTTTTTTTTTTTTTTTAAATACTTTATGTCCCAGTTATATTAGTGTAGAGAATAGTGTCACACACTTATAAAAATACTTATTTCAGTTTTGTTTTTTTAGAGTTTTTTAGAACCAGATCCTGATGAGTAATTATTTTCAAGCAACAATTTGAGGGACTATTCTTTCTAATGTAACTTTTATTACTTATATTAAACCAAATGACATCATTGTTGGTATAATCAATATATGATAGAATTTGTTACTGTGAGGAATTTTAGAGATTATCTAGTGTGAATTATTTTTCTTCCTTCATGCCAACCCATTCACATGTATAAAAGACACATCTTTAAAATCTCTAGGACATCAGTCAATTAATTTTAGTGGCTGCATAATTTTCCATTGTAGAACTGTACTGCATGATTTAAGCAGGTTCCTGTTAATGGACATTTAGGCTGATTCACTTTTTCCCTATTGCAAATGGTGCTTTGATGAGTATTTTTGTATCCGCGTGAGTTCTATTTTATGAAGTTATCTCCTTCTGATAAATTCTCCAAAGTGAGATTTAGACATTTATTTATTGAAACATTTATTAACTTAAAAAAATTTAGTATCTGTTTTTAATGTAATAAGTACAGTTTTGCTGAAGTGATGTTAACATATATCATATTGAAATGTCTTATAAAAACAACCTAGTTAGCATTTTAAGATATGATTCCTAACGTTAAAAAATGATCCTGGTATCTACTACATATTTGGAAACCTTTCATTTGTAATAAATGGTGGTGAGAAGTTAACCAAAGAAAGAAAACGGGAAAGTTAAAGTACTAAGAACAAGGAAAAATGACCAAATGATAGAAATATGGGGAGACTAGAAAGGGTAAGAGGACACAAAACTTTGCCTCCACCCTCTTAGGGTCCCTGCTGGGCCCAAGAATTAAATTGACACCAGATAGAGTAGAAGAGAAAAGCATAGAAATTTAATATAAGTTTTATGTGACATGGGGGCCCTCAGAAGAAAATGAAGTCATAGAGAAATGGCAAAACCTACATGCTTTTGTGTTAGGTTGAAAGAAGAGAGGCGATTGTGGAAAAGTAGATATGTTATATGGGGAGGCTAAAGGAAGACATTTAATTTAATAAGGTCTGTTTGTACACAATTCTCTTGACTATGACCCCCTGTCAAAGAATGTTTCTTTTCTCCTGGGATAGAGAAGACATCTTTCACAGGAACATTTTATTTCCTATTTTCAGGAAGAAAAGGTGGAAGATTAGGATGCCCTTCTTGCATCTGCTGTTTTTCAAGTGCCTTTCACTCAAAGTGATCCTTATGTCAAAGTGGCATGTTTGAAGTGGTGTATTCTGCCACCCTTCATGGGTAATGATTATGCCTAGTGTTCCATTATTGGAGTGCTAAGCTTGTGGGAGTTTTTTATATCCTACTGCCCAAGGTAATTGCCAAGGTCTGATTTTTCACACACAAAAAATTTGCAACCTCCAGCATAAATGGGTTAATTTCACAAAAAAGGTTTTTGCAACCTCTGGCATAAATGGGTTTCATCCTCCAGCAAAAAGGCCTTTGGAAACAAACCTGGATTTAAATTCTGTTTTGGCCTTTTACTAGCTACATGACCTGGGGAAGCCTTTTAACCCCTCAAAGCTCATTTATATCCTCCTTTAGAGATAATAATATATCATGGGGTTGTTGTGAAGATTAAATAGTAATAGAAATTACAGCTAAGATTTTTGAATCCTCCTATATATGCCAGCTACTATATTAAATGTTTATTTGTGTTTTTTTTTTCACTTGGCAGATATATGTTATCTTAATTCTCATGAACTTGTGAGGTGTAGGTATGGGTAACTTTTACTGATGAGGAAACTAAAAGAGGGATTTTGTAAATTGCCCCAAGCAACACAGCCAATAAATGGCAAAACCACCAGAATTTAAATCCTGGTGGTCTGACCCCCCAGAGGCTGTGATTCGAAATGCTGTCCCCTGTGCATGTGAGCGCTTAGTGCAGCGCATAGCCGTAGCATGCACTCATTCATATTTATGTTTAGGCTGTCTTTTAAAAATAGTGTGTCAAGACAATGAGAAGACAAGCCACAGACTGAGGAAATACTTGCAAGACACATATTTGATAAAGGAAAGTTATCCAGAATATGCAAAGAACTCTTGAAACCTAACACTTAGGAAATGAACAGCCCAGTTAAAAAATGGGCAAAAGATTTCAACAGACACCTCGCCAAAGATTTGACAAATAAGTATATGAAAAGATGCTGAACATCATATGTCATTAGGGAATTGTAAATTGAAAAGATACAAGTACTACTATATAGCTGTTAGACTGGTGAAAGCCATGCTTGCTGGCAACCCCAAATGCTGGTGAGGATGTGGAGCAACAGGAACTCATTCATTGCTGGTGTGTATGCAGACTCTTTCAGCCATTTTGGAAGACAGTTTGGCAGTTTCTTAAAAAACTAAACATGCTCTTACCATATGATCCAGCAGTTGTATTCCTTGGTTATTACCCAGATGAGTTGAAAAACATGTCTACACAGAAACCTGCACATACATGTTTATAGAAGCTTTATTCATAATTGCCAAAACTGGGAAACAATCAACATATCCTTAAGTAAGTGAATGGATAAACTGTGGTATATCCAGACAATAGAATATTATTCAGTGCTGAAAAGAAATGAGTTATTAAGCCATGAAGACATTAAGGAACTATAAATACGTATTACTAAGTGAAAGAAGCTAATCAGAAAGGTCTATACACAGTCTGATTACAAGTATATGACATACCGGAAAAAGCAAATGCAAAACTATGGATACAGTAAAAAGATCAGTGGTTGCCAGGGGTTGGAGGAAGGAGGGGATGAGTAGGCAGAGCATGGAGGATTTTTAGGGCAGTGAAACTATTCTGTATGATATTATAACGATGGCTACATGCCATTACACATTTGTTGAAACCCATAGATGCAAAAGCAAGCTATAATGTAAACTTTGGACTTGGGGTGATAATGATGTGTTAATGTAGGTTCATCCATAGTACCAGATGTATCACTCTGGTATGCAGTGTTGATCGGGGGGGAAGGTTATGCATGGGGTACGAGGGAACTTTCTGTACTTTCCACACAATTTTGCTGCGAACATAAAACTTTCCTTTATCAAATATGTGTCTTGCAAATATTTTCTCAGTCTGTGACTTGTCTTCTCATTCTCTTGACACACTATTTTTAAAAGACAGCCTAAACATAAATATGAATTAAAAATTAAACTCTATTAAAATAATAAAAAATTAGAAAACGATGCATTTGAAGTGTGACACCTCGATACTTTCATTTTCAGGCCCAGAATAAAGAGACCAGTGTTTTAGCTGCTGCAAAAGTGATTGACACTAAATCTGAAGAAGAACTTGAAGATTACATGGTGGAGATTGATATATTAGCATCTTGTGATCACCCAAATATAGTCAAACTTCTAGATGCCTTCTATTATGAGAACAATCTTTGGGTAAGTATTTTCTCTTGATCTAAAGGAGTAGCCAAAATGAGTTAATTGTCCTAAAGAGATGTTTATGAATTGTTAAAACCTATTTTATGTCTTATCTCTTCTATTTAGTTGTGTCACTTGAATGAGAGTTGATCTGCCAATAAGAGAGTAATAACAAAGTTATTCTCAGCTTCAACAGATGTTCAGATTTATGTTTCAGATTGTACAATTTCATCGTGATTGTTTGACATTGGATCCGGGTGGAAACATTTGGTTAAGAATAATAAATTTACTAAAATATGAAATTAGATGTCCTTGTTTATAATTTAAATTTAATCATTTAAAAGTTTTAAAAGTTTCTCTTAGAAATTGTTTATAATTTTTTATCCTAAACTTTTTGTAAATCTTATAATAAACTGTAAAATACTAGAAATGTTAAATATTTATCATATTATCAGGTTCAACTTTAGTGCATGATGTGATGGCTAAAGCTGTATGTATAAATTCATTTTCAGAAAATATTAAGGCACGAGTAGATATAGAAATAAAACTTTCATATTCATTGTAATAATCTGTCAATCACTTGTTCCGTACCAACATTAGTTTAACCAAGAGGGACTTTTTAAAACGGAGCTTCAGTCTTTCTTCCTGAAGGAAGAAGCAAAGTTTTATGAGAGAGAAGAGTAAGTAGTATAAGGAATACCTGACTGGATGCCTAAAGGTCTATATTTTTTTATCCTAGTGCTGCCACTTACGGAACTTGGATAAGTCAGTTAACTTTTATGAGGCTGTTTACTCATCTGTAGGATGAGTAATGATCTACCTCCCAAATTATTTTCTGAATAATATAATGAATTTGAAAACAATTTCTAATTGGCAAGCACCTGTAAAAAAAAGTAAAGCATTATGCTGAGGTAAAAAAGGCAGGAAGCTACCTAATTAGTTAAAAATATGTTATTTTTAAAAATTATAGTTATTATTAATGTGGTGTTTTCTGAAATTATTGTTCAGGGCTGTGGCAGAGTATTTCCAAAGTTTATAATGCAAATGAACACCTAGACTAGTTAATAAACAGATAAGACCTTTACTTGGGACTATTGCACAATTAAAATTTAGACAACTGTGAGGGGAAGTTTAGTGGGAGACATAAATGTTAATTAATCAAATAATCACAATAAATATAAAATTACAACTGTGGTAAGGGTTAAGAAGGAAAGGTACATGGTGTTATATCTTACCAGGGAAGTCAAGATAGTCACCTATCAGCAGGTAAAATAATTGAGCTAGGATCTGAAGCTTTTGTATGTATGTATTCTGTTTTTTGTTTTTGTTTTTTTTTTTTTTTAGCTAAAAAGTCTCTGTATAAATATTTTCAGGATTTATTCCTATTTAATACAGTTTAAAATAACAAATGTATATTTGTTCACTTAAAGCACAAGTTGCCTTTAAAAATATAAGTAATAAAATCTTTCATTGGTGACCAAATGGCTCTGCAGTACTATACCAAATGAAAATTCTGTACCTGATAATTTTAGAGAAGCAGGGACACTAACCATGTCAATGAACAAAAATGCCCATACTTTCACGATGAGCTTTCTCAAATGTGTATTGTTTGAGATTTGTAACTCTTTTGACAAAATCTTCGTTTAGTATATCGTTTCCGTAACCCAGATTATTTGATAGCTATTTCTTTATCTTTTTTGCTAAGCTGAAGAAAAAATACTGAAACTCAAAACTCAGTGTAGTTTTAGACACACACTTTTGTTTTTGTTTTTTTTTTGCATGCAGATCCTCATTGAATTTTGTGCAGGTGGAGCAGTAGATGCTGTGATGCTTGGTAAATACCTTTTTGTTCTTTATGTTCATATCTTAAACTATACTTAATAAGATTAAAGAATTTCAAACATATATAAATATATTCAACTATATAAGTATTGAGTGAAGTTCAGTAAGTTAAATCAACTCAATTATGTTTTTATATTCTTGGATAATTATAGTAAAATTCTAAAATGAAATGTTGAGCGTGTCAAGAAAGTAATCTTTGTAGATATTTAGTTCTTCTAAAATAAATTCACTGCATATGATCTTTGACAGTGATGATACATACAGAAAGGCATATAGCCTGCTAATACCTTTTCACTGCATAAAAAGCAGATTTTTTTTTACTTTCTCCTTATAGAACTTGAGAGACCATTAACTGAGTCCCAAATACAAGTAGTTTGCAAACAAACTTTAGATGCACTGAACTACTTACATGATAATAAGATCATCCACAGAGATCTAAAGGCTGGCAACATTCTCTTTACCTTAGATGGAGATATCAAATTGGGTAAGTTATTCACTTAAATAAAACATTTGAATTTTCTACTCTGAAATTTCCCATCTTTATGTATGTGACTTAATGTGGTTTTATTACTACTTAAATATGTGAAACATGGAGAACTAACTCCATTCTAGTTTTTAAAAAACACTTTCTTGGATAAATACTCATTTTTCTATAATTCCAAAATATCAGCACCTAATTCAATGTTTTAAAAAGAAGATAAGAAAGAATGAATTTTTATTTTCAAAAAGGCAAGCTTTTTAAAGACCGGTTTCAAGTTTGTACCCTTAAATTTTTGTATGTAGACTTAATACTTGTAAATGTTTTATGTTTAGAACATAATATAGTATGTAAAGCTGCTAACTCAGTTTTTTTCTTTATTTCCAAAGCTCACGTCGAGTGAGGTTTTTCCCCTATGTTTAGTTTTCTATTCTATTTTATTGATAATGGTACATTGACTAAACTAACAAAGTAATCTTAGTTCTGAAGAGAATACCTAAATATAAGGACTAGAATTTTTAATTTTACTCTTTATACTGAGGGAAGAAATGTTACCTTCATAAGAAGAATTAGATGTAGGTTTTATGGAAGTTATAGCCCTCTTTAAATTTACCCAAGATAGGAATTTTTTTAAAAGTCTAGAGATGAAGTCCGAATTTGTATATTTTGAAAGGCTATTCAAAGGACAAAATATATTCAAAAGCCAAGTTGATACCAGTGATTATAGTCATTTCACTTTACTTTGTCAAGACATTTAAACAGATGGTGTACTAAATTTTATTCTTTTTAATTTTTATTTTTAATGGAGTCTTGCTCTGTTGCTTAGGCTGGAGTGCAGTGATGTGATCATAGCTTACTGCAGCCTTGAACCCCTGGGCTCCAGGAATCCTTCCAACTTATCCTCCCTAATAGCTGGAACTGCAGACATGCACCACCACGCCTGGCTAAGTTTTAAAATTTTTTTGTAGAGATGAGGTCTTGCTCTGTTGACCATACTGGTCTTGAATTCCTGGGTGCAAGTGATTCTCCTGTCTTGGGCCTCCCAAAGTGAATTTTAATCTTTTGATTGTGAAATAAATACAGATATAGAAAACCACACCAGAAATTGTGTAGCTTAACTTTAGTACTTTGTAGACATAGCTTTGTAGTCACTACCTAGATCAAAAAGTAGAACTTCGGCAGGTACCCCAGAAGCTCTTCTGTATGCCCATCTCAGCCACTGCCCTTCTCTTCTCCACATTTTATCCTGACTTTTATATTATTTCCTTCCTTGTGTTTCTTTATGGCTCTGTCACCCAATATTCATCTCTAGATGTTAGGGTTTAAACTTGCCGATATAAAACTTGGGTTTTTGAAGTCTCTTAACTTACAGACCTTCCCCCGTTCCTTTCTTTTATTTATATTATGGCATGTATAATGGGGGGGATGAGGGCAATATCACCCACATGGGGGCTAAAATTAGTCCTTTAGGGGCAAAAAAATCCTTATACATTACAATGGTTTGTTCCCTTCCAAAGGCCCCAGTACGTGAAGAGATATAACATGTATCTGTGGCATTAAAATTTTATGGGAGGAGGGGCGACTTGAAAACAATGTTTACAATGACTCCTTAGAGGGGCTAATAATGAAAGAAACACTGATCCATGGAACCTGGGCTGTTTGGCCTGTAGTGTTTCCCTCAAACTACATTTTGCTATTGCATACTCCTGATGATTGAGGTTCCTCTCTGTATTTCCTTCAGTTTGGCAGATGAATCCAAAGGCTTGATCATTCTCAAGCCTGATCCTTTGGCAAGACTTACAGGTGGTTTTGCATTCTTTCACTGGGAGGCACACCATGTCTGCTTTGTGCCCCTTTTTGATGTTGCAGCTATTGAGGCTTAATGCCTACACATCTGTCTTTTGGGGTTGCAAAACGAATTCCATTATTTTATTTTCATTATTTTTGATTTTGATATAAACACCAATTATTTCATTATTTTCATTCATTATAAAGTTAGTAATGAAGATAATGACTTGGCTCTCTCTTATCCTCAATTGATGACCAATGTTTTAGAAAATATTGTTTGTTTGTGGATTTAGTTTTATTTGGTGGGTTTCAAATCCATTGCAGTTTTTATTCTTATTGAAGCTCACGTTCCATCTTTAGTCAGTGGGGTCTTCTTTGTGTCAGCTTGTTAATCTTCTTAACAGGACTAGTAATCTTTGATAGCCCACTTGACAGTTCTGAGATGTTTCGGGCTCATCTCTGTATTTTCTGTGTCAGACCTGTAATTAACCATTTCTTTTTTCCTTTTTTTTTTTTGAGACAGAGTCTCACTCTTGCCCAGGTTGGAGTGCAGTGGCTGATCTCAGCTCACTGCAACCCCCACCTCCTGGGTTCAAGGGATTCTCGTTCCTCAGCCTCCTGAGTAGCTAGGATTACAGGCATGTACCACCATGCCCAGCTAATTTTTGTTTTTTCATAGAGATGAGGTTTCACCATGTTGACCAGGCTGGTCTGGAACTCCTGGCCTGAAGTGATCTGCCCTCCTCAGCCTCCCAAAGGGCTGGAATTATAGGTGTGAGCCACTGCACCCCGCTAGTCAGCCATTTCTTCGAGAAGCCCTGGTTTCTTTTAAGACCACAATCTGGTGTAAGAGATTTCAAGACCACAATCTGGTGTAAGAGATGCTTACAGTTTTCTATATAGGCCATTGTTCTAGGACTTTTCAAAGGACAGAGCTAGACCCCTCATGAGTTCATATATATTTCCTATTCAAATTCGGGATAAAGGTTTTTAAAATCTAACTTCTGTAATACATGTGCATCTCCTTTCTTCTATATTGAGAGTTCTGGTTCTCAAGGACATTGATAGGTTTAGGATACCTCATAATTCATTTTAACTCTCATTTCTGTATTTAATGCTCACCACCACTCCTTATGTTGATGTGTCTTTGGTCGTGTTGGTTATCTGAAGCTCAGCTTTTGGTAGATTCCTCTGAAAGGGCTCTCTGAATTCTTACATAGTGATAACAGTTGTACCATTATACTTCAAGGTTAGTTTTGCTGGATAACAGATCCTTGGCACACATTTCTTTCCTTCAGCATCTGAAATATGTTACTTTGTTTTCTTCAGTCATGAAGTGTTGCTGTTGAAAAGTCTGATAATCTGAATTTCTTCTCCATTGTAAGTCATGTGCTCTTTTTGCTTAGATGCTAAAACTTTTTTTTTTTTTTAAGACCGGTAGTTTGACCAGTCTTTTCTAATAAATATTATGGTCTTATAATATTCAAGTGCTTTCTTCCCCTCCCCCTGCCCCCCCAGGAAGGTTTTCTGGAGTTACAGATCTGAGCATTTGTTCCGTTCCCTTGCATTGACTTGCTTCTTTAGAGACGTTTATTGTTTGTTTGTTGGGTCTTTGCCTATTGCCCATGCTGGTAACTTTTTCTCAAGTCCTTTTTTAGCTTGCTTTGTTTTTTATTGTAGGAAAATATACACAACATAAAATTTACCTTTTTGATCATTTTTAAGTGTATATTTCCATGGTATTAAGTACATTCCCATTATTATACAACCATTACCATCACCTATCTCCATACCTCTTTTCATCTGGCAGCAGTTGAAGTCCATACCCATTAAACACTTAGTCCTCATTTCCCACTCCTCCCGGCTTCTGGCAACCACCATTCTGCTTTCAGTTTCTATGATTTTGACCACTCTAGGTATATATGTATGTGGAATCATACAACATTTGTCCTTTTGTGGCTGGCGTATTTTACTTACCATAATGTTCTCAAGGTTCATCCATGTCGTAGCATATTTCACAATGTCTTCCCCTTTTGAGACTGAATAATATGCCACTGTATGTATATAACACATTTTGTTTATCCATTCATCCATCAGTGGGCACTTGGGTTGCTTTCACTTTTTGGCTGTCGTGAATAATACTGCTATGAATGTTGGTGTACAAATGTCTGTCCTACTCCCTGCTTTTAATTCTTTTGAGTATGCACCCAGAAGTGGAATTACTGAATCATACGGTAATTCTGTTTAATTTTTTTGAGGGACCGCCATGCTGTTCTGCATAACAACTGCACCATTTTACATTTCTAACAGAAACGTGCAAGGCTTCCAGTTTCTCCACATGCTTGTCAACACTTTTTTTTTAATGCTTTTTTAAAAATAATAGCCATCCTACTGGGTGTGAAGTGGTAATGGGTATGAATTTGTTGTATTATTTGCTCTTGCTTTCCCTAGTTTAGCCTTTGTTTCTAAAGTGATTTTTTTCTTAATTTAAAATTTTTTTCTTGAGTTCTGTCACCTTTCAGAATTTTTCTAATTCTGATTTACATGGCTCTTTTGTTTCATCATTTTTTTTTTTTTTTTTGAAACGGAGTCTTGGTCTGTCGCCCAGACTGGAGTGCAGTGGTGCAATCTTGGCTCACTGCAAGCTCCGCCTCCCGGGTTCATGCCATTGTCCTGCCTCAGCCTCCCGAGTAGCTGGGACTAACAGGCGCCCGCCACCACGCCCGGCTAATTTTTTTGTATTTTTTTAGTAGAGACGGGGTTTCACCATGTTAGCCAGGATGGTCTCGATCTCCTGACCTCGTGATCTGCCCGCCTTGGCCTCCCAAAGTGCTGAGATTACGGGCATGCACCACCATGCCCGGCCTGTTTTTCATCATTTTTAAAAGTCTCCTAGCTTAATTTGAAATAGGATGTTACAGTTTTGATCAATTTTGGGGGCATTTCTTTTTGTAAATATATTGAAATTTTATTTGAATATAGGGACAAACTTGTGTAAAATAATGTGTACCTTAAAAATAAATATACTGAAGGTTTAGGAATTCTAAATAATATTTAGTTAGTTGACAATTAAAATATTTGTAATTTCTGTTTTATTAATTTACAAATACATCCAGAGAACCTTCCATTTCTGCAACACAGATATATAGAACAATCTTATCCCTAAGAACCATATAATAGATAAAAGTAATTCAGGCAGAATTGCATGACCTTTAAGAGTTCTGCAACAAAAACAACAAAGGTTAGAATTGTGAATATGGCTAATAGTAGCTACCATTTATTGAGTGTATACTCTGTGCTAGGCATGAGCATCAAATACTGAATTTTTGGTATTCAACTTTGAGAATTGTGGCGTCCAATGTGAAACTTAAAAATTTGTGCATTTATGGCATGAGATAAATTATGCAACAATAGCAATTTTATGTTGCTATTAATGTTGTCTGAACTCCAAGCTGAAAAGGTGGGATTAATAACTGAAAAAGCTGTAATGTTACTGTTCTGTATAATTTAAATCAGAAAACATAAGGTTCCCAGTTTTTTCTTGGCAATATCATTTTATGAGGAAGTTAGCAAGACATACACTGTCATAAAGGTTGCTTTAGTTTAATTTCTATTTTTCACACTATAGAAAAAATGTTAATGACTCTTAATTTAGTTGTGCCACATAGCACTAGTTGGCATTTGTTTTGAAGTGGATAGACTGGTCTGCTTTTAGAGTTACCATTTTTTATTTTCAATTTTGAAGGATTTGTCATCTGAAGACATGGTGTGGTATTAAATGTATTGATAATGGGATCTTTAGCAGGTTTTTTTGGGGGATGATAGAAAGAGATGGTCAAGATTAAGATGGGAGAGACATTTTTTTCTTTCTGTTTTACTTTTTATTATAAGATTGGCCTTATTAAAGACTTAAAATGCTTTTTTCTCCCCATTGAATACAATGAACAATGCTTAAAAGTTCTCATTAATGCTTTTGTGTGATTATTTCAAGCGGATTTTGGAGTATCAGCTAAAAACACGAGGACAATTCAAAGAAGAGATTCCTTTATTGGTACACCATATTGGTATGTATTCAGTTTTATGAATTTATAGTATTAGTCATGTCAGCAGTTATAATAACTCATTAATTTTTCCACATAATTGATTATACCGTGTGGTTTGCAATCACTGTTATTAAACATGTTAACTTTTAATTATCTGTCTTCATAGGATGGCTCCTGAAGTAGTCATGTGTGAAACATCTAAGGACAGACCCTATGACTACAAAGCTGATGTTTGGTCCCTCGGTATCACTTTAATAGAAATGGCTGAGATAGAACCACCTCATCATGAATTAAATCCAATGCGAGTGCTGCTAAAAATAGCAAAATCTGAACCACCTACATTAGCACAGCCATCAAGATGGTAAAAATATTATTTAAAAAGCTTAATAAGAAACAAACGATATTAGGAAGCAAAACCTGATGTTACATTCTCACAATTTTCCAAGAGTATTTAAAATTGGGTACATGGTACGAAGATTATATGAATTAGAAAAGTGATTTTTGGTATATTTCTCTTAAGGACCATTAAAAATCTTCGAGCTCACTTTTCCCATATATCTGAAAATATGAGTGATTTGAGTTTTGCATGAGAAAGGTATTTTCTGTACTATGAGGAAGTGAGGCATATAGATTGATCTATATTTGTGAAATTTATTAGAAATTTTGTGCTTTTTGGCATACTTGTGAGTATATGGCTATGTCTCAGTGATTATGTACCTACTTACATATATGTCTAACATTTACAAATGAGTAAGTTTTATAAAATCTTAATAGTCTCATTAACTAGTTTTTTAAATGTTGAATTAATACTATTACATACATAATGAAACTTAAGCATAACTTATCAAAGAGTTTTGTTTGATTTGATTAACAAGAAAGTAAAATAGAATGTTACTGTTAAAATTTATTTTAAAGGTCTTCAAGTTTTAAGGACTTTCTAAAGAAATGCTTAGAAAAGAATGTGGATGCTAGGTGGACTACCTCTCAGCTACTACAGGTAAAAGAGTATGACAACAGCAAATAATATAATTATTTTAACATCTCTGTAAGAATATAATTTCATATTCAGTGTGCTTTCTTTCCACTTAAGTTTTCCTGTGGAGAGTCAAAATGGCAGTAGTTAGCATTTGCTTTACAAAATAAATGCTGCTGTTACCAACAGGCATTTAGCTTAAACGTTATTCCGCCTGTGCTTTTTTGATTCAGTTTAATTGTTCTTTTCATTTTGGTAGTTATTGCCATTATGTCTCTCCAATTACTAGAAAGCAAGCTCCTTGGGGACAGGGGCCGTGAACTAATTAATTAAAAAATGTCTTACAGTGAGGGTAAATAGTAAATATTGTTGACTTAAAAAAAATGTTGCTAAAGTGGTTGGGTAAATTTAATTTTGCTTTATAGAAGGACTACTTGTAACATATTAAATAAAAATTTGTCAATTAATTTTATAGGTGGGCAAATAAAATGACAAATCTTGAGGCAGTTGCTGTTAGGTTGAGTTATTATGTAACTCCATCATAGTGTTTTAGGTTGACCTATTTATCTGGGGGAATAAAGCAGGAAAAAAATTGCTTTGTTGTGTGCAGCAAGTATACCCCTGAAACACACTTTCTATTATTTTGTTACCCCACACTTGAAGCCCTGAGTCTGTGACAGACACTGTTGAATGTTGAGTATACAAAGATGAATAAAATGTCTTCTTAGTCTCAAGAATTTTAGAACCATGTCAAGAATACAGGTGTTTGTAGATACTTTTAACAGAACTCTAAAGATTTTTATAATTTTGAGGCTTTGATAGGCTTTATAGAGGTGGATACTTTTTAAGAAGTAATAATGAGGCCGGGTTTAGTGGCTCATGCCTGTAATCCCAGCACTTTGGGAGGCTGAGGCGGGTGGATCACCTGAGGTCACGAGTTCCAGACCAGCCTGGCCAATATAGTGAAACCCTGTCTCTACTAAAAATACAAAAATCAGCTGGGCATGGTAGTGCATGCCTGTAATCTTACCTACTTGGGAGGCTGAGGCAGGAGAATTGCTTGAACCTGGAAGATGGAGATTGCAGTCAGCCAAAATCGTGCCACCGTACTCTAGCCTGAGTGATAGAGTGAGACTCTGTCTCAAAAAAAAAAAAAAAAGGAAGTAATAATTTAGTGACCTGAAGTTTGCTTTAAATTTCAGTTAAAATTTTTGATAATGAAATTTTCAAACATACAGAAGATACATGTACCTACTACCCAGATATAACAATTCTTATCATTTTTGACAAATTTGCTTCAGATTCTTAAAAATGTACAGATCCAGTTCTAGGCAGTCCCTGCTTTGGCTCAAGCCCCCTCCCCTCTTTCTTTCTCAGATGTAGCATTATCTGAAGTTGTCTGTCGTTTTCCCGCCCACATGTTCGTAATTTTACCACATAAGAATGTGTGTTGTGTGTGTTTGAAACTTAGTTTAGTAGTATTCCAGTTGTTGAGTATGCTGTTTTTAATGTTCAACAGCATCCTTTTGTTACTGTTGATTCCAACAAACCCATCCGAGAATTGATTGCAGAGGCAAAGGCTGAAGTAACAGAAGAAGTTGAAGATGGCAAAGAGGAAGATGAAGAGGAGGAAACAGAAAATTCTCTGGTCAGTATTTAGGAAAGAAATTTCATTTAGTTAATTTTTAGAGTTGGGTTTTGAGGTGTAGTTGTACCTGTATGTAAGGATTGATGGGTGGCAATACAAAATCTTTAAATTTAGACCTGAAGATTAGTAGCAAGGTTGCTCCTTGCTGCACATTTTTGTTACATTTCCTTTTTTTTTTGAGATGGAGCCTCGCTGTGTCACCCAGGTTGGAGTGCAGTGGTCACCACAACTGCTGCCTCCCGGTTTCAAGTGATTCTCTTGCCTCAGCCTCCTGAGTAGCTGGGACTACAGGCGTGTGCCACCATGTCCAGCTAATTTTTGTATTTTTAGTAGAGATGGGGTTTCACCATGTTGGCTGGGCTAGTCTCGAACTTCTGACCTCAAGTGATCCGCTCTCCTCGGTCTCCCAAAGTGCTGGGATTACAGGTGTGCGACACTGCGCCTGGCCCATTTTTGTTATATTTCTTATGAGAAGAATTGTTAATTCTTTAAATTCAGCAACATTCACTGAATAAAGATCTTAAATCATTGTATGTCTGTAAACATTGTTTTGGTCACTCTTAGGGTCATGTTTTAACACTAAAAATATATTAAATCTTTTTTAGCCAATACCTGCAAGTAAACGTGCATCTTCTGACCTTAGTATTGCCAGCTCTGAAGAAGATAAACTTTCACAAAATGCTTGTATTTTGGAATCTGTCTCAGAAAAAACAGAACGTAATAACTCTGAAGATAAACTCAACAGCAAAATTCTTAATGAAAAACCCACCACTGATGAACCTGAAAAGGCTGTGGAGGATGTTAGTGAACATGTTACGGATGATCAGTTAGAAGCAATGACTGAACTCTATGACAGAACAGCAGTAATCAAGGAGAATGAGAGAGAGGAGAAGAGGCCCAAGCTTGAAAATCTGCCTGACACAGAAGACCAAGAAACTGTGGACATTAATTCAGTCAGTGAAGGAAAAGAGAATAATATAATGATAACCTTAGAAACAGATATTGGACATAATCTGAAATCTGAGGAAGAAAAGGATCAGGAAAAGCAACAGATGTTTGAAAATAGGCTTACAAAATCTGAAGAAATTAAAGATACTATTTTGCCAACAGTAGATTTAGTTTCTCAAGAGACTGGAGAAAAAGAGGCAAATATTCAGGCAATTGATAGTGAAGTTGGGCTTCCAAAGGAAGACACCCAAGAGAAATTGGGGGAAGACGACAAAACTCAAAAAGATGTGATCAGCAATATAAGTGATGTGATAGGAACATATGAGGCAGCAGATGTGGCTCAGAAAGCAGATGAAGAGAGTGCTGAGGATACGCAGAGTAATGATGGGAAAGAAGTGGTCGAAGTAGGCCAGAAATTAATTGATAAGCCCATGGTGGGTCCTGAGGCTGGTGGTACTAAGGAAGTTCCTATTAAAGAAATAGTTGAAATGAATGAAATAGAAGAAGGTAAAAATAAGGAACAGGTAATAAACAGTTCAGAGAACATAATGGACATCAGTGAGGAACCAGGAACAACTGAAGTTGAAGCAATTACTGAGTCAAGTGTCACTGAAGAAATGGAGGTCAGAAGTGTGGTAGCTGATACTGACCAAAAGGCTTTAGTAAGTGAAGTCCAGGATGCTTCTAAAGTCACTACTCAGATAGATAAAGAGAAAAAAGAAATTCCAGTGTCAATTAAAACAGAGCCTCAAGTCACTGCAGTTTCACAGCCCAGTGAACCTCAGCCCGTTCTAATACCCAGTATTAATATCAACTCTGACGGTGGAGAAAATAAAGAAGAAATAGGTTCTTTATCAAAAACTGAAACTATTCTGCCACCAGAATCTGAGAATCCAAAGGAAAATGATACTGATTCAGGCACTGGTTCCACTGCTGATACTAGCAGCATTGACTTGAATTTATCCATCTCTAGCTTCCTAAGTAAAACTAAAGACAGTGGATCAATATCTTTACAAGTAAGTGTGCATGAGTCATTGTTTGGAATTTCCTTTGTCATTTTCTCAATTCAGAGTTTATGTGAAATTGATGTCTTGAAAATAAAACAGCATTAAATCAATGTAGTATTAACCATATAAATTCTTACAGCCTATGAAAGCAGTTAAAAGAACTAAGGAGATTCTGGATGTAATCTTTAAATTTTGTGGTAGGATCTACCTATTTTTGCAAATCTGATGCAGATAAACAGTATAATATGGTTGCTTGGTGTGATTAGGTTCTTTTATTGGACATATCTAGATGCAACATTAGCAAGAGTTAACAATATATGAGAGAATTAGAAATTGAAAGAATGATCTCTTTTTAAGCACATTTAGGGTATAAACAATCCTTGATTTACCATTGGCCCATGCAGTCACAGATATTGCTACTGCCATGAGAACCATTGTGGGGAAAACAAAAACACTACAGCCCAGAACATGTGGAGCTTTGAGTGTAATTCTCAAATCTTAGTGTGATTAGGAGTTACTAGGGGCTATGTAGAAGTCTGGAATGGGTCCCAAGAATCAGTATTTGTAACAAAAGATCCCACAGAATTCTGATGCAGGTGATCCATGGGCCACCCCTTGGAAAATACTTCTTTGACCCTCTGGGTTGATAGTAGCAGAAGAGAAGACAGAAAAGCAGGAACAACCTAGGAAAACTGACTTAGATGGATCTTCAGGGCATGAGTGATCAGTCTGCCCATCTGCCCCAAATGGTTACATGTATTCTTCTTTTTTCAGTTTACTTTCTTTCACTGACTGAAGTAACCACCACTCTGAAATTCATTCACTGACTTAATAGCCTCTTTTTAAAATGCAAATAACTTGTATAAGAATGAAGGATATATTAATTATTGAACTTTTAGTAGGAGCTGAAGAAATGTGAAGTTTGGAGGTTAAGGTGTAGGTAGGTGTATTTTTTGGAGTGTGCCATCTTTAGATTTTAGAGGAGTCCTGGGCAGGATACTGTAGTCCTGGACTCAGGAAGAAGAGGATCCTGGAACCCTGGAGAAGAGAACAGTAAGAGGAGAGGATGCAGAAAGGTGATTGGAAGGTGCCAAAGAGAAATATTTAAAGAGAGAAGAGAAATATTTAAAGAGAAAATATTTAAAAATCGGATGCATTTTGAGTTTAGTATTTTCACATTCCATTTTTGCTCCTTCTGCCTTCTAACTCTTTCTTCTATATCAAAACCCAGTAAGTATCTGCCCTGAACACTTAATTTGTTTACCAAAATGTATTTGTAGGAGTCTTATATGTCTGTTATTTCTGTTTGCATTTAAATGTTTTTGGATACCAATTGAGAAATGAAGAGTTTAGTCTTGATAAAGAATTTTAGGCCATAGCTAGCAGCCAAATCTGGTACTTTTGGGATGCAGTGGAGGCACTGTCTTTGTAGTAACCCTAAAATCATACATGTATCTCTGGCCTTGAGATGGAGGTGGGGAGCTGTTGATATTATTGTTACTGATTAAGTAGATTTTGATTCCCAGTGCTGGCAGTGTTTAAAAATTACTGGAGAGCTTTTTCAAAAAAAATAGATTTCCAGCTACCCCCAGACCTGTCAATCTAGATTTTTTTAAGAGATGAGCCCCACAAACTCATTTTTAATTGTTTTGTCAGTGAAAAAACAGAGATATCTGAGAAACTACAAAGTGAAAAGATGAAAAAAAGAGAACATATGAAAGTTCTACTGATTATGTGAATTGCTCATGATCACTTGTGCCTAATTATAATGTGTCATAAAAGCTATATGTGAACATGATGAAAATGCATGCTTTGAAAAAATTTGATTTCATCTGTGAAGACATGTGTAAGTCAGATGACATTTAAGGTGTTATAACTGGTTCCACAGATGAGTCTGTTGCTTTATATTTATACTTTCTATGTGTAGTCTGCCTGGCTGTTCAGTTGTTTTGTCTTAAGAAAGAAAGAAATGTTAAAAGAAGAAGAAAATGTTTCCTATCTCCAGTATTCCCTGTACAAAGCTTAACTAAAATAAAATCTCTCTCAGGAAACAAGAAGACAAAAGAAAACATTGAAGAAAACACGCAAATTTATTGTTGATGGTGTAGAAGTGAGTGTAACAACATCAAAGATAGTTACAGATAGTGATTCCAAAACTGAAGAATTGCGGTTTCTTAGGTGAGTAGAGAAACAACGTAATAAAAACTGGTTTGTGACTTCTTTTCAGTCTCTGAAAAGTCAGAAGAATAGAGAAACAAAGGTAAATTACTGGCTAATTTTTTATTATTCTTTTACTATTGTTGCACTTGAAAGACAATTTTTAGAGCTTAAAAAAAAAGTATTTCAGAGGTGTAATTTTTGCTGTCTTCTCTGTCATCACCATTAAATTTTGTCAGACGTCAGGAACTTCGGGAATTAAGATTTCTTCAGAAAGAAGAGCAAAGAGCCCAACAACAGCTCAATAGCAAACTACAGCAACAACGAGAACAAATTTTCCGGCGCTTTGAGCAGGAAATGATGGTAAAGTCTGATTTTTATACCATTTTATATCCTTTTGTGTTAATAATGACATTTAGTGCATTAAAAAAAAAAAAAAAAACACAGGTTACAGAACTTGTTCTCTGATTGCCAGATTTCTCTAGCTTTGTGATTTATTTCTGGCATTTTTATCGTTTTGGTGTTCTGGATGCCTTTTATTGATTTATTCTTTTTTCTTGAAAGGATTTTCTGTCCTAGTCTACCTCAAGCTGTTTATGGTGTGATGTTTTATTTTTCTCTCATGAAAACTTAAAATCATGAAGTCAGTGAACAACGTTCCTAGATTTGCCTATTGCTGGATAATTTTTCAGTGCTCTAATTCGATCTTTCAGATTTGGAATCCAAGATTTTAAGCCAGTTTAGAGCAGTTGCCTTCAAACCTAGCTGAGCAGTAGGACTCCTCAGGGGCTTTTTAAAAATGTGCTTTATTCTCTGGCTTCTACAGTTAAGCCTGCACATCTCTCTTTCCTGCTGCTAGAGGAAATAGTGCTTACTAGTCCCAGGTAGCTGTCACTGAGTCCTTCAGTTTTTGCCTTGTGTCCAAAGTTGGAAAAGGAATTAATAATGTAATATAAAATTTTTGTAATTTATGTTGACTATCTGCCTTAATGTAGGTTAGAAAAAGTATCATTTGAAATGTTATAGTACTCATGTTTTGAATATAGTCCTTGTGTTGACTTGTAATTTTAATTGATAAAGATTGTTTTGTGTAATTAGCCAGGTGAGGTGGTGGGCGCCTGTAGTCCCAGCTACTTGGGAGGCTGAGGCAGGAGAATGGCGTGAACCCGGGAGGCGGAGCTTGCAGTGAGCCGAGATCGCATCACTGCACTCCATCCTGGGCAACAGAGTGGGACTCCATCTCAAAAAAAAAAAAAAAAACTTTTGTGTGTGTGAACTGTGGATTGTTGATTACATGAACTGGATCATAACTGAGATTTCCTAAGAAAATAATGAACTTTTGTTCTCATTGAGTATTTTTATAGTACTTATATTGTTTTCTAAAACCTTATAAAATCTGTATTTCTACCCCACCATACTTTCTAAAATGTTTTACTTTTCAGTTTTTTTAAAAAGAAAATATACATTACAAATAAGTAACTATACCTGTATTCAAAAACAGTGTTACTGAGTGTTATATAAACAGGAGTCTTGTTGAAAGCGTAGATTTATAATTCCAAAAGATCTATTCCAATAGAATAAGATATTTATTGTAAGAATCTTAATGTGGAAGAGTAAATCTGAAAATGACAAGTAATCTTATTATTAAATAATAGTGATGTTATTAATAGTATTATTTTATTAAAGTAGACTTCAAATAAGCCCTTTGATTTATCAAAAATTTTATTGGATAAATATTGAAATTTTTCTAATTTGCTTTACTACTTCACAACAATTGGCTATTCTTCTGGATAATCTAAAAACTTTGAACATTCTACTAGTATAATAGAAAACAAATTTTGGGTTGGGCTCAGTGCCTTACACCTGTAATCCTGGCACTTTGGGAGGCCGACGTGGGCAGATCACTTGAGGCCAGGAGTTCGAGACCAGCCTGGCAAACATGGTAAAACCCTGTCTCTACTAAAAATACAGAAAACGTAGCTAGGGAGGGTGTCACATGCCTGTAATTCCATCTACTCAGGAGGCTGAGGCATGAGAATCATTTGAATCTGGGAGGCAGAGGTTGTAGTGAGCAGAGATTGCGCCACTGCACTCCAGCCTGGGTGACAGAGGGAGATCCTGTCTCAAAAAGAAAAGAAAACAAACAAAAAACAGAAAAGGAAAAGAAAAAAAAAAAAGACCAGGCACAGTGGTTCATGCCTGTAATACCAGTATTTTGGGAGGCCAAGGCAGGAGGATTACTTGAGCCCAGAAGTTTAAGACCAACCTAGGCAACATAGTAATAGCCCCATCTCTCCGAAAAAAATAAATAAATAAATAAAAAGATAAGCTGGTCATGATGGCATGCACCTGTAGTCCAAGCTACTTGGGAGGCTGAAGCAGGAGGATTGTTTGAGCCCAGGAGGCCGAGGCTGCAGTCAACTGTGATTGTGCAACTGCACTCCAGCCTGGGTGACAGAATGAGACCTGTCTAATAAATAAATAAAATAGAAAAAAATTTTCCATATTAGAAAAAAATGAACTCATTTTTTTGAGAATTTTCATAACATATTTTACTGCATTTGACTTTTTATTGTAAAGGTTATAGCACATTACTAAATTTAAATACTAGTTGTGTTCTCTTAGGAAACATCTTTACTATAAGGAGTTAATATGAGTGATGGAAAAATTATCATCTTGAGCTGTATTGTTTTACAGAGTAAAAAGCGACAATATGACCAGGAAATTGAGAATCTAGAAAAACAGCAGAAACAGACTATCGAACGCCTGGAACAAGAGCACACAAATCGCTTGCGAGATGAGGCCAAACGCATTAAAGGAGAACAAGAGAAAGAGTTGTCCAAATTTCAGAATATGCTGAAGAACCGAAAGAAGGAGGTAAGTGTACACCACTGTTTTTAATTACTAAAGCTTTTTTTTTTAATTGTTTTAAGACTATCTAAGGAATTAGGAATACTAATAATACTTGATAGTTAAATAGCACTCATTCATTCTTTCATTTGGTCTTCTCAGCAGTCATATAGAGTTGTAATAAGGTCAGTCATTATTCCCATTTTACTGCCAAGAAAACTGGAGTAAGAGAGGTTTTAGTGACCTGTTCACAGACTACCCCTAAATGTCCAGCTAAAACTTGAATCAAGTCTTCAAATTGAGTTTAATCCATTTTCCAGTCTACCATTGTCCTTAATGCAACACACTTAAGTCCTTATACAAAAGTATTTTTTAGAAAACTTACTATGTTGTGTTTGCCAGTGGCAGCAGTAGTTCATTTTATTATTTATAAGTTGTCATCTTTAATTCATACTTCTAACAATTTTGTTTGTTGATTAGCTTCATTGCCTTTCATGGATATTGTGCCAAACAAAAGCTGAATAACCTGAAATTTGACATGCTACCTATAACCCTCAAATTGTGAGGTACTTTGAAGAACTAGAAGTGGAACATATCTGTAAAGTCATTTGATTAGATAGAGTTTTTTCATTGTTTCCTGAAACTGTTTCATTTTGTTATAGAATCTGTCTGCAGTATAACAGATTGTCATTGCTTCAGAAGGAAGGTTTACATATTAGCATCTCTTTTTGTCCCAAATTAAAACTAAAAGAACTTTACATGTAGGTAATTTTCCAAGATAATTTTATGATTTATTAACATCTTCAGTATAGGAAGATAATTTGCCTTTTCATGATAAAAGACACCAGAGGCAATGATTATGATCAACTTTATTAGGGTTGGAACAAACAGAAACCTCAGCCAAACTAATAAATGCATTTTCACTTTTGTTATACATCTCAAATACCCAGATTCATTGACTTTAACATTTAAATTGAGAAGAAAATTGAATGTCATATTACTGAATCTTAAGGATTTGCTTTGAAAAGGATAGAGTCAAACATTAATACAGTGATTTTATGATTTCTTTAGATAAAGATGAATGAAATGATATGTAATTTTGTTTGATGTGGCTTCCATTTCTAAAGATCACTATTATTACTATTTCTTATGTTTTATGTAGAATTGCTGTATATACTGTTAGGTATGACATTACTGGGGCTGCATGTTAATTTTCTCACAAATAGTTTTTGAGATATTCTTTATATCAGTTAAATTTTAAAAATTTTACAGATAAATACATGGTTTAATCCTAGATATAAAAGTCTCAGTTATTGTTTTTGTTTGGGAGGTAGGAGGGTTTCAGCCGCTGAACATGTTTGAGATCATGATATGCATATTTTAAATAATTACATTATGTATTTTTTTTCCTTATTGCTAAACTTCTTGCATTTGGGGAGTCTCTTCCTTTTAATGGTGATTTGGTTTCATGAGGGATTACTGATGGGAAATTTTAAATACACGATGTTAAATCAAAATCAGTCTCTTTCACGGACCATCAATAGCATGTGGTGATTTGGAATCTGGTTTCTTTTGGTGCTTCTACTTGTAAACACATGATTGTTTTTCATAGTTGGATTACAGATCTATTGTTAGATGGAATATACTTCTAGGATTTCAAAATGATTAAAAGAAGGAGCTCTGAAATATACTTCATTCTATATTTTATCTGCTATAATAAATCATAGCTTACTAAACTTACTTTTAAGAGTACTCATATTACCAATTTTTAAGTTGACAGGCTTGGCTTAACTTGTCAGCAAAGGGGAATGTTATCCTAATCCTATTCAGATACATTCATTTTTACCACACCATGTATAAAATGGTGTGCTTATGAAAAACCTTAGTATCCATTTATTTCTCCTTTGTGTGTTCTAAGACTTGCTTTCCTTTTTTCTTTTTGGCCTCATTAAGTAAACTTTATTTAGCATTGTTTCTTTATCATGATCAAGCCAATTATGAAATTTTGCACTTTTATAAATGGCATTAGCTTTCCTTATGTTCAATATTTCCAACTATGTCAGTAGGTACATTTGTAATTTTATGATCTTTCAACAAGGTCAGTTGAGTTTATCCCTTTAGTTCAGCATCAGTGCTGCAAGTAATTCTTCGCTGATTGTCTTTGGACCTTTAAGAGAGAGAATGATGTATAGGGATATTTAGCAACTAATTAACCTTTGTGTGGTGTAATGTCCCTTTCTGCACTGAGATTATGCATGTTCTATTCTTTCATTCTTTTTCACCAGACTAACACCTATGCTAATGCATGTTGAAAGGAACTTTTTAACAACTTTAATATTTGACTTGTAGCTTATCTGCTCTCATAAATGCTTGCTGTGGAGAAAGTATTATTTCCCCACCTCCTGCATGCTTATACACTGTAGGTTATAAATGAAGTGGAGAAAGCACCCAAAGAGCTGAGAAAAGAGCTCATGAAACGCAGGAAAGAGGAGCTTGCACAAAGCCAGCATGCTCAGGTAACAGCAGCAGCTTAATGCTACTAAAAACAGAAAGCACCATTTTCTCACAGCTTGATAAACCATGGTTGAAAGGGTAAATTTTAAGTGTTATTATTATATGATGTTGACTTCTCCCCATTCAAAAACTCCTGGAATCTTCTTTATTTAATACTAAATTCATACTAATGGTGACATTTAAGTTGCTAATATGAAATTAAGTAGAATGTTTGGAAAGTTGACTCCAGATGAAATAAACAAGTATATGAATGTATAATACACAGTTATTGGATTTTAATCTTGATGGGAGCTTATAGTTTTAAGTAGTAATGCCCATGTTTGATAGAAAACTTTTAGGACATAAAAATAGAGGATGGTATATAAGCTTTGTGCTTACAAAAACTATGCCCATTAAAACGCTATTATTTCTATAAAGTTCAGTTAGAAGAAAAATAGCAAATGGTAACTTTAAATGGTAGTTCAAACATTTATTACGTTTAAGCGTGACAACATACGCAACTTTAAGACCAGATTTTAAATATTAAGTACCTTGTTTTTCTTTTTGGTTCAGAATCAAGCAGTTAAACAAGTAGACTATTTTTTACATATATATAGTTTAAAGCAGCCTGATCTAGGTTATGATAAAGTTGAGCCTTGTCATAAGATGGGTGAATTCTTTTTTTTTTTTTTTTTTCCAAGTCGGAGTCTCGCTCTGTCTCCAGGCTGGGTGCAGTGGTGCGATCTCAGCTCACTGCAACCTCCACCTCCCGGGTTCAAGCGATTCTCCTGCCTCAGCTTCCCGAGTAGCTGGGACTTACAGGCGTGCGCCACCATGCCCAGCTAATTTTTTGTATTTTTAGTAGAGACGGGGTTTCACCATGTTGGTCAGGATGGTCTTGATCTCTTGACCTCGTGATCTGCCCACCTTGGCCTCCTAAAGTGCTAGGATTACAGGCGTGAGCCACCGCCCTTGGCCGGGTGAATTCTTTACAAAATGAGATAAATTAGTATTTTTAACAGAATTTTCTAGAATTATCTCTCATAAGTCTTTTATATGAAGGAAGATAAATCTTCTGATTAAATTTATCCTAAGCCTGGAGGCAAGGATAAATGAGCTCAATTTTCCATTACATAAGTCAGTGAAAGGAAGAAGAGATGTGCATCATGTATTACTTGTTCCTTTGGATTAGCTTTTTAATGTCGTTTTATGTGGTTTAACAAGTGGTTCCTAGACTTGTGGATTTTATAGACCCATAAAAAGAAACATAGAAACAATAAAAACCACTGGGGACTGTGACATGGGCTGCCATTAAAAAATTTTTTTTTAAATTTTGCTAAGTAAAGATGTTTTAAAACTGCCATTTACTTGTCACCATCATTTCAAAGGAGAGAATATTTTTAACACCATGAAAAATAAGGAAAATATAATCTTAGAATTTAAAACTTAAATCTAGCTTGTCTGAATAAATTTAGTTTGCTTTTGTTTTTTTCTTGCCATGAGCTGTTGAAACATTTTGTCTTGGCGTGGTGTGGGGATTCCTAGTTTAAGGTAGTTAATAGCAAACGCAGCATTTACTATGTGTCAGGCATTGTTCTAAATGCTCTATGTGTATGAACTTATTTAATCTGAGTTAATTACCCTTGAGGTAGTCTTATTACCCCCATTTTACAGTTGAGGGAACTAAAGCACAGGAAGGCTGAGTGACCCTGCAAAGGTCACACACCTGGGTAATGGTAGAGCCAGGATTCTCATCCAGATAAGTGTGGGTACGTGTTTCACACACAGATTCACTGCACCATACTGCCTCTCATATTTAAGCTACCTACTCATGCTGCAACTTAAACTCTCATCAGCTTGACTCAGTGGTTCTTGGCCATGTCTTGTTACCAAGTGAAGAGGAAGTCCTTGCTGGCCACACATGTACTTTTGGTTAATTTGGTTTTCAAACCAGATTAGAATAATATGATTTTTGCCTTGTAAAGGAATATAGATTTTATTAATTCCAAAAGGCCATATATCAAATTCTAAAGTCGAAACTGAGAATTAGTGTTGAATGAATACTATGTTTTAATAAGACTTTGTTGGTAATTATTCGTATAATTTTGGGAATAGGCCAGTATTTTCTGAGTAGAGCTGAAAGTAATCATAAATTCCTTCAGTAAATCTAATGAGGAATTTAGTAATCTAACAGATTTTAAAAGTATTTCTGTCTACTGCTTTAAGCGAAGGTACAAAAGCTTTATAACTTTACAGTCTATTTCAAACTTTTTTTGAAAATTCGTAAGTAATGGTCATACAGTCATGCAGCTAGAACATATTTGATCATTTAAGTCCAGTGGTTTTCAAACTATACTGACAGGAACTTTTGAGAAGCAACTCTGGGAGTCCCTAAGAAGGCAGGTACTCTGGGCTGTGAGCCCCTGCTTCTGCTTCAATTCAAGCAGCATCACTTTTGCTGTTTTGTAAACTGGGATATTTTTGGGGTGAGTTTTACAAAAGGAGGTTCTACTTGCTTAAAAAACAAGAGCAACACACTAGAGTTTGGAAACCACTGATCTAGTTCAAATCCTTCATTTTACAGATGAGAAAGAGGTTCCTCTATTAAGTGACTTGTTCCAGGCCTCAAGAAACTGAACATTTGTATAATTATTCTTTTTGTTTACAAAAAGTAATTCAGATATATTCTTACCTGGGAGGTGCATTCTATTCTGATCCACAGGGTGTTGCTCAGGTCATGATTCAGTCTTTTCAGTTGTCATCATGTGCAGTCTTCAACGCCCAAATGCAGGACGTAAGTCCCACGTGCCTGTGGGAGGATGGCTTCTCCTGTTTTACCTGCCTTTTCACATGTGCTTTTTCATTGTTGGCTTCATTTGCCAAAATCTAGATGATTGATACATGATAATGTTTGTCATGACAATAGTAGCAATAACCTGACTTTAGAGTACAGTATTCTTCAGAATTTTCACATTTGATTCTCATTGCCACCACCCTAATATAGGGATGGAGTCACATAACCATTTTACAGATGAAGAAATTGAGGCACAGAAGACTGTGATCTGCCTCAAGTCACATAAGAGATTAACAGTAGAGCTGGAACTAGAGCACTTTTAACACAGTGTTCTGTCTACCCCGCCACAAATTCTAATTTGGGATGTTCATATTTTTCAAGAAAATAAAATATCCTCTCAGTAGTATAAGCTTTGCACATGTGAGAAATTGAATGCTGTGATTAGATTTTTATTTTCGTGTGAAGTGACATTTTGATTGCATATATGTTTATGTAGATGTTTTAATTATGGATATGGTCAGAAAAGCCATATTAAAAATAGTGATTTTCATTCCATTTAACTCTATTTTCCATTTATTCAAGTAGTCAATAATGAATAGTGAGTTGCTATTCTCCTTATTGTAGTTTTAAGTTAAGTCTAAAATTCCAAGCTGTATTCTTTCTTGCAGTTTCCATAGGGAAATAACTAGCTCATTTAACACTGTAATTTTTGTTTGTGATGTTTGATATATGCAACAGGAGTAGATAGAATACAGCTTGATTTCAGCCCCTCCTTTTTTCCTCTGCTGAAATTAGACTTGTTTTTTATTATTGGCAGCTGTTTGACTCTTTTTACAGTTTTCTAAGAGAGTAAGTAAAACACTGATTTTTAAAAGGAGGGGGAGAAATTATGAATTACGATCACTTTTCTGATCATTACCATTTTTAGCCTTTCTTTTCATTTAAAATGATCAAATTCTATACAAATAGCCCAATATATCATAACCCTTTCTTACAGTTTTCTAGACCCCAAAGTTGTATTTTTAATGTTTATAGTTATCTGATTAATATGATAAAATTGTTTATCCAAATTTAAACTTGTACTTTTAAAGGGCACTTATTTTACAATTTATGTGTTTACTTTAAAAAATGATTTTTGGCCTTAATAGTTTAGGTTCTTTTGTTGTTGTCTTTTATTTGTTAATCCAAGTGATTAAGTCCATCTGTTTTATTTTTTTAAGGTGAATGTAGTTTGTGTAATCTTTTTGAAATGTGAGTGCTCTTTTTGTACCTGGAAGTAATTTCTAATTATAAGTTCCATTGTGAATGTTACTGTATTTGGTTTTTGAAGTTAGGAAATTTAGTAAATGTGTAATAACATTAACATGTTGTTTGTTTTGAGGTAATGAAATACATTGATTAGTGTGTAAGGGACCTTTTCAGATAATTTTTAGCTTTAATATAAAAAATCCTTTATACAGTATCTGACTACATAGTTATCCAGATTCTGCTTAATTTTTCAAGTCTATAGCTCTGTAAGGCAGCTGCATTCTTTGCTAATTCTAATTGTTAGGACTTGTATGCATTGGACTTACATCTGCCTATCTTGATTTTTACCTGTTGATCCCTATCTTACTTCTGGAGCCACACAGTGCTAGTTCTGCCTGCTTCAGTATATAGAACAGTCATAGCTCTTCTTTACCCTGTATGAGTAGCTGCTTTAGGAACACTTCTCTGGTTCTTTCAGGCAGTCATTGTGAGGCATGGTTTCTGAACCCTTTATTCCCAGCTTTGAGTTTTCTGTGGTTTACTTTTGAGCTTTTAAAAATGTGATACCAAGGGAAGAGACCCACTACTCTTTATGTGGACTGAGATCAAGACTGTTGATACTTGGGACCAACTGAGTGGAAGCTCCTTGAAGGCAGAACTGTCTTTCATTGATTTTAGGAACCTTCTAAGTAATATAGTGCCCACCATTTACTAAGTGCTTAAAAAAGGTTTTCTTTGAATTGAACTCTTACCTTGTTTAATTTAGACATAAATACAGTAATATGAACGAAAATTGCATAGATGAGAAATTACATTTACTGTTTTAGTGGCACTGGCTTATATTTACCTTTTTTATTTTCCCATAATTATTTATTCACCCCATCCTTTACTTTTGCGTTCAATTTTTTTGTGCCTAAATGTAAGATTTATATTTATGCTAGTTAATTTAGACCCATTGTTTCTGTCTACACAGATTTTTTTTAATCCTGTATGTAAACCAATGATAAAAATGTTCAACAAAAGAAAACTCTTTGATATTTTTGCAGGTTACATTGTTTATTGAACAAGTTTGTATATAGAAATTTTACAATTGAAATTAGAGAAACAATTTTGTTACAAATAGTTACTAGGGAAAAGAAAAGCTTGAACAACTTTGTCATAACTTAAAAGATAGGCTTGGAGATTTCATATTTCTTTAAATAAAACTCAGAAGCCTTTATTCTAGATAGTTGAATTTAAATATTCATTGAAAATGTTTTCAGTGGTAATTGCCTTAATGATAAAGTTTTACAGGTGATTGTAGCCAAGTTGGTAGTTGTATTTTATAGAGGCATTCATTAGTCTTTTCTTTCTGCTACTATGTATGTATTTATGCTAAAATACAAATGATGATGCAGATGAGACAGCAGCATTTACGACACCAAATTAGTTCACTCTCTGGCATGAACTATGTCACCTCCAGAGATTCAGGATGGTAGCAAGGCAGCCATCCTGAGGAGCGGAGTGAGACTCTCTGTGCATTGAGGAGCTGCCTGGCAGTGAGCCAGATCCCATCAGACTCTAAGGCCTCAAGAATAGTTCCAAAATGCATATTAGGTTTTGATCTTCTCAAGGATGTGCAAGCAGGGGGATTGCAAGTGAAATTCTGCTTCAATTCTAAATTCTAAATCCACACGAAAATTGATTGAATACTCCTTGAGTCAGTCACCACCTGCTGTAACTGCCAAGAGAGGGATGGACAGATCCAAATTTACATTTCTTCAATTTGGATGTTACTCCTTTTCTTCTGTAAATGTATGATTCTAGCAGAAAGACCATCAGTCACTTTAACATTTCTTTTTTTTACACAATAATCGAAGAATGTTTTTCTAAAGCAGAAATTTCACATTTGGGTATATAGTGTGTACTCAGTAAATATTTGTTGAATGAATTAGTGAATCCCAAACATGTTTATGAATTCTATGATTATACACATTTTCTTGATAGATTTATAGTATGTAACTCACTTTCCTATTCCCAGTTTGCGTTTCTCTAGCAATGCATTACTTCTCATTAATTTCTCAAACTATTGTTCTTCTTTTTAGGCACATGCTGTAGATACAGAAACTATCTTCTTCTGTTAGGATAGCCATGGTATTTCTTCCTAAAATTTATCTCCTAAAATTCTTCCTCCTTAGTTCCCCAAATTCTGGTATCTGTTCTACCTATTAGCTCTTAATTGCCTTTCTTCCTAGAGGACATTTCTTTTCTTTTTCTTTTTTTTTTTTTTTTTTGAGATGGAGTCTCGCTCTGTCACCCAGGTTGGAATGCAGTGGCATGATCTCAGCTTACTGCCACCTCCGCCCTCTAGATTCAAGCAGTTCTCCTGCCTCAGCCTCCCTCGTAGCTGGGATTACAGGCGTGTGCTACCATACCTGGCTAATTTTTGTATGCTTAGTAGAGATGGGGTTTCACCACGTTGGCCAGGCTGGTCTTGAACCCCTGACCTCAAGAAAACCACCTGTGTTGGCCTCCCAAAGTGCTGGGATTACAGGCATGAGCCACCACACCCGGCATCTAAAGGGCATTTCTTATTTATCCTTGTTTTAGTCATACCATAGTGGAATGAGTAATCAGTTTTAGAAGCTGCAAATTTGTTGTTCTCTCAAAGATGCTAGTCTAATAGGGCACTTTAATTATGAGTGGGCTATATGCTTATTCTGTATGTATCATTCATAGTGAGTTTATAATATTATGTATTCTAATGCTTTTTTCTTAGACTGAATTGGATGACTAAATACATTTGTACTATATAATGTTGGTGATTTTAAAATCCAGCTAACTTTGCAAACTTGGTTTGGAACTCTTGTTAACCACTAATATATACAGTCATATAGATAAACGGATGTTTAGTTCATTAGATACTTGTTAACTGACAATTAACTTTTTAATAGGAACAAGAGTTTGTTCAGAAACAACAGCAAGAATTAGATGGCTCTCTGAAAAAGATCATCCAGCAGCAGAAGGCAGAGTTAGCTAATATTGAGAGAGAGTGCCTGAATAACAAGCAACAGCTCATGAGAGGTAACTTTTTAAAAAATACTGCAAAATGTAGAATTCCTTATGACAGTAGCAGTGAACTTAAACATATAACCTTTAAAATTTCTTCTTGCCCTGATGATACTGGAAATATATCTGAATAATTTCGTGTACTCGTTATGCCTTATAGTTGTTAGTATACCTAATGGTCTCATGTTAGAATGGGATTTAAAGTACTTATTTTCCCTAACAAATTAGCTTAGACTTTTTTTTCTTTCTTATTAAGATGATTAAATAGAATTTTGGTGTTCAGGGTAGGACATTCTCTGTTTATACGACATTAGAACAGAATGGAAAGAGGTGATAGATATTGCCTTACGTTGGTTAAAATTGCACTTACAGCTCAGAATGTCAATATGTGTGTACAAGTTAGTGTATTTAGAATACTTTTATGTAAATATTAAAATGAAGAGCAAAGTACATTAGTAAAAAGAGCAAAGTGACATTTTGAAAACTGCTGTCTTCTAGCTCGAGAAGCTGCAATTTGGGAGCTCGAAGAACGACACTTACAAGAAAAACACCAGCTGCTCAAACAGCAGCTTAAAGATCAATATTTCATGCAAAGACATCAGCTACTTAAGCGCCACGAGAAGGTTAATGAAAGGAAAATTTCTTCATTTTTTTGTTCGTTTTAAAATTTGCAAAGCTGTTTAGTTTTGAAACTTACTTTTCTTAGACAATGAATTTTAGATGTCCTTTCTGTCTTTTTTTTTTTTTTTTGAGATGGAGTCTCACTCTGTCGCCCAGGCTGGAGTGCAGTGGCACGAACTTGGCTCACTGCAAGCTCCGCCTCCCAGGTTCACGCCATTCTCCTACCTCAGCCTCCCGAGTAGCTGGGACTACAGGCGCCCGCCACCACACCTGGCTAATTTTTTTTGTATTTTTTTAATTGAGATGGAGTTTCACTGTTAGCCAGGATGGTCTCGATCTCCTGACCTCATGATCTGCCCACCTTGGCCTCCAAAAGTGCTGGGATTACAGGCGTGAGCCACCACGCCCGGCCTCCTTTCTGTCTTTTATCCTACAATTTCTTGGATGAAGTTTGGAGTAATTAATTGTATCTTGATCATGATTGCAAATTTCTTTTCTACAAATTATAAGGAAAGTAACTAATTAAAATGCTTAAAGACGTTTTACACATTGTAATCTTCATCTTGGCTCTCAAAGGTAGCTATTTTGGCTCCATTTGTGGTTAAAGTATCTTGAAGTATGGACTCCTTGTGCTTATTAAAAGAGTTTCAATATAAGACTCTTATCACTAATAACTTTCTTTTCTTTTTATTCTTTTGAGACAGAGTCTTGCTCTGTCACCTGGGCTGGAATGCAGTGTCACTCAATCATAGCTCACTTAACCTTGAACTCCTGGGTTCAAGGGATCCTCCTCCCAGACTCCCGAGTGCATTCATGTACCACCACACCCTGCTAATTAAAAAAAAATTTTGTGCGTGGAGACAGGGTCTCACTGTGTTGCACAGGCTGGTCTCAAACTCCTAGGCTCAAGTGATCCTCCTGTGTCAGCCTCCCAAAGTGCTGGGATTACAGGTGTGAGCCACCAGATGTGGCCTAACTTCTTACAAGTTATTTTGTGCCTACTATTTTGCTGGTCACTGCAACAAGGAAAGGGGTAATTATAGGAAACAACAACAACAAAATGACATATTTGAGTATGTGTGTCGGTACTGACTATTGTTTCTATGTCACTGGATTCTATTTAAAACTTTCATAGGAAACAGAGCAAATGCAGCGTTACAATCAGCGACTTATTGAGGAATTGAAAAACAGACAGACTCAAGAAAGAGCAAGACTGCCCAAGATTCAGCGCAGTGAAGCCAAGACTCGAATGGCCATGTTTAAGAAAAGTTTGAGAATTAACTCGACAGCCACACCAGATCAGGACCGTGATAAAATTAAACAGGTAAATATGCAAATTAGTCTGTCCTCTTTTAGGTTTTAAAGTTTTGAATGACCATTAGAAGTGCTATGAAATTCCTTTCTTTCTAAACAATTAGAGCCACCTTAGGCTTGTTGATGTTCACTTTAACTCTGAGGTCTGGGGCTATAGATATGTGGCATATACCAATTAGTCTTCCCCAGGATGGTGGTCACAGAGAGCGAAGCCCTTCCTCCTATACCCCATACCAGCTCCTGAGCTACACGGGTCCTAAGACCAGCCCTGGGAATGAGATGACTTGGACAACTTTTCAAGTCAAGATATATGACCTCACTGTGATACTTCTGTAGTCACGGTCACACACACAAATTAACTCAGGTCACTAAGCAGATAGAAGGATCAAGGTTTTAATCAGAAGTTCCTGCTCCCCCCTGAAGCTGTGATGTGGGCTCCAGGTTTGAGTCTCAGCATATTATTACTTGTAGTTTCAGTTTATTGTGCCTTATTTTGTTAAATTCCTTTATATCTTCAGAATATATAGAAATCACATGCTTCTAAACTATAATTTATCTTTTTTTCTTATTTATAGTTTGCTGCACAAGAAGAAAAGAGGCAGAAAAATGAGAGAATGGCTCAGCATCAAAAACATGAGAATCAAATGCGGGATCTTCAGTTGCAATGTGAAGCCAATGTCCGCGAACTGCATCAGCTGCAGGTCAGATACAGAAGCTGACAGCAAAGCCCATAGGATGTGGCAGCACAAGTGGCTGCTTTTGAGAGAACGGTAGCTAGCCAAAGTCAACTGCACCTCACTTACGAACATGCTGGGGTTGAGAGGTTCTGTTTCTGTACAGATCCAAATGAAGATCAGTTTAGTATCATAGGTGCTTGTGTAGATTATATATAACCATGATTAATGTAAACATGAAGCTAAATTGTAACCTAAGAAATTGAGTCTTTCAAAAGCAGTATTGAGTATGGTTTTTAGTATATTTTGCGTGAAGATGTGGAGAGTTTCAAAATGATGTAGACAGTTTTGTTGTCATATTCTGAATTTTTTGTCAGATTCTAAATTTAAAATTTCTTTTCCTTTTAGAGGGAATAGTTTATTTTCTTCTAGGTTTTTGACATAAGCAATAAGTTAAATATATGGGAATTTTTCTCCTAGGAAATTTAAAGGTTACTTGAGAGAGGGCTGATTTAGGACTTTACATAGAGTGTACAGCCCATCTAAAATGTTTAAGATTTCAGAGTCGTGTATAAATGTGGGTATCTATATATTTGCTTTATTTACTACAGTAGAACAGATCCTAATAGATTGTCCTAATAGGCCAATAGATCTGTTAGAGCAATAGATCTATTAGGCCAACCCGTTAGTACCAGATCCCACATTCTGTACTCACGGGTAAAATGTATGCAAGCTGCCTTCTGAATTGTCATTTTTATGAGCAGATCTTCTTGAAAGGAAAAACAAAAGCTCAAGCTAGTTCTTTTTAAGTTCTTTTTATATGGTATGTAATAGTTCTAGCTTATAAACTTGTAAAAATGAAGCTGTGATTCATTTCCTAATTCATGGCCCTTGGTTTTTATAGAGAAAAACTTGAATCTCAATAATAGCATAATATTTGATGAGCAATTTATTATTTTGGAAGGTAATTGTATTTGTGAAAAATTGCTTAGTTGATCTGAAATTTTTTAAAATCCCAACTTTATTTTCAGAATGAAAAATGCCACTTGTTGGTTGAGCATGAGACTCAGAAACTGAAAGAGTTAGATGAGGAACATAGCCAAGAATTAAAGGAGTGGAGAGAGAAATTGAGACCTAGGAAAAAGGTAAATAAAGCTTTAATTAAAATGGTATGTGTGTACTCGTCCGTCTACCCAGCTATTGGCTCGTTACCTACTGTGTATCAGGTACAGTGTCAGGGGCAGGAAGCATAGAGATGAAAAGACGAAGTTTCTGTCCCCAGAAGGTTTGGAATCTAGTGACAAGCAGTTATAAATTGGTAGGGTCATTGCTCTGAAGGAGGTAAGTACAGGACACAGGGGAAAGGAACAGAATGTATAAGAGAGGAGGAAGAGAGCTTAAATCTGCCTGGGTAAGTCAGGGAAGGTCTTCAAGAAGAGATGCCTTACAAGCCAAGTGAGTCTTGAAGGATGAGTAAGAACTTGCTGAGCGGATGGGCTGATTGGAGTGGAATGGGATGATTTGAGTAGAGAGAAGAGAATGAGTGAAAAGGAAGTGTACAGAGAATTGCAGATCGTTCTGTATCATTAGAGTATAAGAGGGGGTGTGTGCCGGTGTGTAGTCATTAGGGAGGAAGAAAAGGAAGGAAGGAAGCGATGACAGCTGAGTCTGAACAGGTCAACCGCAGCCATATTATAAGGCCCTGGTATTCTGTGTAAATTTGAAATCTGGTAAAATAGGGATGGTGTCTTCTCTGTCTCCCTCCTTTCCCTTGTTTGTACTTGACACCCTATTCACCTGATCTTACTGGCTAACCATGTCACCTGAGTTTTTGCTATCACTATATGATCTCTGACCCATTGCTACTCAAACTTAAACTTTGTTTTGGGGGGTGCTTCCTGCCTACTATACATTTCCACCATTCCTTTCTTCCATCCATCCAATCAGTCAGTCAAGGAAATATGTATTTAGCTATGTGCCAACGGAAGTGAAATGACTAAATGAGTTCATAGTGTGGCTTTTTGTTTGTTTGTTTAGACAGAGTCTCACTCTGTCGCCCAGGCTAGAGTGCAGTGGCGCGATCTCGGCTCACTGCAACCTCCACCTCCTGGGTTCAAGCAGTTCCCCTGCCTCAACCCCCTAGGTTTTTGGGATTACAGGCATCCACCACCACACCTGGCTAATTTTTATATTTTCAGTAGAGACGGGGCTTCGCCATGTTGGCCAGGCTGGTCTCGAACTCCTAACCTTGCGGGATCCACCCACTCCGGCCTCTCGAGGTGCTGGGATTACAGGCCTGAGCCACCATGCCCGGCCCATAGTGTGGCTTTTTAATTTAAATTTTATTTATTGTTAAAATTTTTGAATAGGTAGTGTATTCATGTAGTTTAGAATTCAAAAAGTACAGAATTGTAAACGGTGACAAATCTCCTTTACCTCCTTGCGGCCTAACATCTGCCTCAAACACCCCAGTTGAACTTGTTGACAGTGGTCACAAGTGAGTTGCTAATAATCAAATTCTATGACCTTATCTAACTGTTCTCATTAAAAGTCTTGTTTCTTAAAATTCTCCTCTCACTTGGCTTTTGTGACACAGCTCTGCTCATTCTCTGTGTTCTTTATCCCCTTTTGTCTCCGGAAATGTAGACATTTCTCAGTTTTGCCCCTTTGGTAAAGAACAGTCTTTACCTGGATGATTTTATTGCTAGTCATGGCTTCAACTGTTGCATATAGACAACTCCAAAACTTAAATGGTAGCAGTTGTATAGAGCACGAATTGTGAAGTCATACAGATGTGGGTTCAGATCTCAGCACTGACATTTACTGATTAATTTTCTCACTTTCCATTTCTAGGCCTAGTTTTCCTAATTTGTAAAATGAGAATATACTACCTACCTATTTGGTGTCATTTATACAGCAGTTATCTAGTGCCTGAGCTATAGTAATGGTTCAGTGAATGATTGCTATTGCTATTATTGTTTCTTGTTTTTATTATCAGTTTGAGCACTAAGTGCCCTTTTTCCATCAGGATGTTCTGTTCCTCCTCATTTCACCTAGGCCTTGTGGTTCCTTTTTTTGGTCACTGAATCTCAGTAGCACCTATACTCAACCTCAGACGTTCTGTATCTGCTCTCCTTTCTTTGTTTTTCTTTGTAACAATTCATCACCACCAGACCCATTTGTTTATTGTCCCCTCTTGTGACTGAGAATATAAACTCCTTAAAAGCACTCCATGATCGCTTCGTTTATTGATATGTACCCAGTTTCTAGAACAGTTCCTGGCACATTGTACAGATGACTACATACCTGTCAATGTTGACTACGGATTATAAACTCAGTAGAGAGAAAACCAAACTCAGCATCCTTTTCCTTCATCTCCGTCTCACCTTTCCCCGCTCGCTGCAGGCTGCTCACCACCAGATGTTCCTTCATCTCCATCTCACCTTTCCCCGTTCACTGCAGGCTGCTCACCGCCAGATGTTCTTTTCTACATTCCTGTTCTCTTCACTGACATCTACGCTAGAAACCAGAATTATTTTTCATTTCTGTCACACCCTTCATTCAATCAGATGCCAATTAATTTGGACTGTTTTTCGTAACATGTCTCCTTTCTTTCTCACTGCTATCCTAGTGCTTGCTTAAATTGTTCAGGAATGGCCTAATGGGCCTTGTAGTTTCTAATTCCCTTTCCTTTCTTCCCACTCGCCTACCATCACCAGAGGATTTATCCTCAAGAACATCTCTTGACACTGTCATAGTGATGTTGAGAAATCTTCAGTTCCATCAGAGTAAAATGTAAATTAATGATTCAGTTTGACTGTGAAGCCTTCATAGTGCCACACCTGAGTTACAGTCACCCTTTCTGGCTTCCTCTCCCACTAGCCACTTTGTTCCCAGTCCATGTTCCAGCCTTGGGTATAATGACCAGTCCTCACACCAGCTCCTCAGCTTCCTGCCTTTGTGCTGTGTTTCAGCTCTGTCTGGCATGCCTTTCCCATATTGCCTATCAAATTCTTATCTTTCCTTCAGCACTAAGCTCATGTTCCACCTCTTTTGAGAACCCCTCCTATATCCTTCCTTCTTTTCCTGTGCTTTGTACCTCTACAGCACCACTTATCCCTGAATCACGTCTCTACAAAGTCATTGATACCTATAACAAAATGCCATAAACTGGAGGCTGGGGAGTCTGAGACCAGGGTGCCAACACGGTCACGCTGTGGTGAGGGTTCCAGACTGCCGACTTCTCACTGTGTCCTCACACGGCAGAATAACAGCTCTCTTTAGCCCTTCATGAAGGCACTTACCCATTTGGAGGGCTCCACCTCATGACCTCATCACCTCTCAGAGGTCCCACCTTCTGTGCATAGTGCCGCACATTAGGGATTAGGTTTTTATATGGATTTGGGGAGCACAGACATTCACATCACAACGGTGCCTCTTGTATTTCTCAAGCGCTTACCTTTGCTCTGTATTATGGGGGTTAAAATGATTCTGGTTTAGATTGTGCCTTTAAACAGCTTATCTTACAGCGTAGTGTGAAAGAAAAGACAGGCGCTTCGCAACTCAAATAACAAGCAGGCAGGGTAAGTGCCATGTGGGAGAAACAGATAATAGTTAATAATAGGTACCGTATATTAGAGTGCATAGTATGTGGAAGTACATCATTATCACATTTAGACTTCACATAGCAAATTATCCCTATTTTTACAGCAGAGGAATTGAGGAATTAAATGGTTCTCTAATATAGTGAAGGTAAGTAATGGACCCAAATTGTCCATTTATGTGACTGAGCTGGACTTGCACATAGGGCTCTGCAAAGCTTATGATCTTAAAAAAATTGAGCAGACATGTCTTCTTGAGGATAATACGCAAAGAATGTGTTTTGGACAAGCAGTTTTATCTGGACTGTCAGCATAAATTCTATATGTAATACCAGCACATAACAATTTATTTTTCCCTTTCTTTTTAAGACACTGGAAGAAGAGTTTGCCAGGAAACTACAGGAACAGGAAGTATTCTTTAAAATGACTGGGGAGTCTGAATGCCTTAACCCATCAACACAGAGCCGGATTTCCAAATTTTATCCTATTCCCAGCTTGCATTCCACCGGATCATAACAATGGGAAACATTCTGTGCGTGGGTTTGGCTCTTTCAGTGTGTCATTCTGTTCTCATCTTCTGCCACACTCTCTGTCAGATAGCTCACGAAGACAATCACCTGCCTCACCTTCTAGGTGTTTTCCTTTTTTTTTTTTTTTTTAAAAAAAAAAAAGCAAAGATGAAGGGAAAACAAACTAAGACAGATGCTAGGCCATGTTGGCAAAGTAGCATCTTGGTGACTAAGGTGACTTTGTATATTCTTCTTAAAAATTATGTTCTTTAGACACTGCTACCTGAAAACTGTTGGAGAAATAATGTTTAAAGTTATTTAAGAAAAACTGTTACATCACTAAGTATTAATAAATTCCTTTTACCTGACGTAACTTCTCATTGATGCCTAAATTCTGTAGTTGAAGCTCTGCTGTAGAGCATTGGGATAATTTTCTTTTGGTGGATCAGCTCTCATAAAAAAGCTATGGTTTGCTCAAATATGCTATTGACTCAGTAAATGAATATATTTTTTCTTTAAATAGGAACAACCTCTTTTAAAAGAGAAAAATTATTTCAGTGATTTGTCAAAACGGATGACCTCTTTAGGCATGAGCTAATAATCGAGGGTGCTAATGTTCTTAAGATAGTGCGTGAAACACTACATTTCAGTCAAGTCGTAAGTAGGATTTTCTTTTTGATCAACAAGGACAAAAACATCCTTAGAATTAAACATGGTTCTTTTGGAATTTTTGCTTCTCTTACCATTTGATAGAAATTTTCATATACAAAGTTTGGAAAGATGAAAAAAAGAGGTAGCTTTTAGATTGCAAATTGGAAATGTAAAACTCATGAAACTTAGGCAGTGTAGGTTTAGCTGTCTCTGTTTATTTTCTAAAATAATACCTGAGCTGGTTAAATGATTTCTCTCCATCTTAGCTAATTCTGTTCAAAACTCTGTCAGAGGCCCGCAGGCTGTGAGTTTTATTTATAAATATATCTTTGGAAATTAATCTTAAAAGAGGCATTTGCTCAAAATACTTTTTTAAAAGTTTAAATATTTAGGCACATGTCAGAAATTACTTTTCCTTATTTTGAAATGAGGCTACTTATGTCTTGGTTTTATTTTGTTCCATGTTTAAATCATTCACTTTGATTTGAGTGGGAAAAGCCTGAAGCCTTTATCATGTGGTTGCTGATGTGTATAATTATTAATGAAATGTTCACTCCTAGTCCCTTTTGAGGCTTAGAATTTCAACCACGTGTCAGGCCAGACAGTATTATAAACTGTGCTTTGCTGTGTGAGACAGCACATTTGTAAATGATGCTTGCTGCCTGCCATTTTCAACCTATTCTCTCTTAAGAGTGCTAGGTACCAAATTGTCAAAGTTTGTTTTTAGTTATATTCCTTTTGAGGCTGGTAAAAAATTTAAATGTAACTTTGTGGGAACCCTGATTCATATTTAGAAAATGTAAATGTCTGTAGCACTTTCTTGCAGTTAATTTGAAAACTTTGGATGCTGAACTTTGTTTTGTCAATGATTTAGATGATTTAAAAATGCATGTGTGATTTTAATTTTGTAATTGTTTTGACAAGCATAATTTACTTGGACAACTTTGTAGGTAGCCTTAACTTCTGGTCAAGTTTGTTTTTCATATAAATATATATACATATATATATACATGTTATGTATGGTTGTAAATTCATACACTTATTACACGAATGTGTTACTGTATACAAAACTCTTAATGCTTTATTCTCAAATGCTGGGTTGAAAAATGTTTTGAAAGCCTTTTAAAATATATATCTTTATAAAGTAATATTCAGGATGATGATAAAAATTGTTTATATTGTTATGATAAAAATGACAGTATAATGTTGCCCAGTGTATTTAATGATTTATTTGAAGAGGGATTGGGAAGGAACATTTTCATAACACTTTCTCCTTTGAAATTTTCAGTTTATTGACTTAAAAAATGAATACCTCAGGCAGTAGACATTTTTTTTCCAGTATCATTTAATTGATACCCTGTGTGCTAAATAGTGTGTGGTGCCTGATTAATTTGGTCTGAATATTTGATTCTTTCTGTTCCTTTCAACTTGACATTCAGAGTATTGATTCAAGGAGAGAGGCTCAGAGTAGAATGGTTGACGCTGTGGGTAAGGTTGCAGCAACTCTCGGATCTCCCTCAAAACTGCCTTTTGGATTCAGTGTTCGTGCTTGGGTTCGCTTTCAAGTATGACCATATTCGTGTGGGTGCAAGACTGTGCAGTGACACATATGTAGAGGTAAAGCATTCATTTTAATATGTAAAGTTATATAAATCTTTTCAAAAAGTGTTTTGTTATAAAATATGCTGTTTGTACCCATACCAGCCCCACCTCTTGTGAGACCCTGTATTCAAATAGATGATAGTGATCTATCTTTCTTGCATGAAGTGTGGGTGGGGAGTAGGCGAGGGGCACAGACTTCTTTGAAATGGAAGAGTACAGTCAAATCTACTCCTGATTTGGCTTTTTGTTGCTGTGGCAGAATATGCCATGAAACACATAAAAACTTCTCCAAACGTGCACCCTCACCAGCCACCTCCTCCCCTCTTTCCCTGAGTGCTGTAAACACAGCAGACCTGCACACTTCTGCAGATCCAGCTCCTAGAGCTTGGGGCACCAGGCTGCCTTTCCTAGTCCTGTCAACAACCATACGGTGTGAATTGCTGAATTAGCTGCTATTCTATGTGGAGTCACAGTACGCTTTTTCTTATCTTTTTCTATGGGGAAGCTATAGGGTGGGTAAGGAAAAAATGTTGAATGCTTTTACTTTGCTGAAAATATTAGAACTCTCTTGTGACAGGATACAGCAAATTATAATTAAATATAAATTACCAGAACCAGAGCTACCTCTAAGTCATACTTCCTCAAGCACAAAGCTCTCAGGCATATGAGACCCACTTTAATGAAGGGTCTCTGATTTCTTGAGCATCAGCGAGTTTCAGAAGTGACTATTTTTTTGTACTCTTCTAGTTTCCTTGTAACTGTACACTTTTTCCCATTCCACACTGTGCTTAAATGACAAAGACTCTTCTGAGAAGCCAAATTCTTTCTAAGTATTAACTAGAGATATTGTTGATTAAAGAAAATCTAGAACTGAAGTGAAAGAAGAGTTTGAGTTCTAATAGTCTTTTGATGAACAATTCTTTTCTGAGAAATGTTTATAAGAAATGGGGTGATACTTTAAATGCTTTTCTTAAGTTGAAGGCACAACAGTTAATGGCTGTATTGTTGCTGTTCTGTTGCTGACATGTTTTTGATAAAGCTTTAACATTCCTGCTACTAATCTTGGCGGAGAGTGTTTGCCAGGTTTCAGTGTGGGCTGCAGCTTTTTGTGCTCCTTCTCTGGTTTGTAGTGTAATGAGTTCATAAGCTAAATTTTCAGAAATAAGTTTGTTTCAGATTATGTCTCTTGTCTACTTGGGAGCAACATGTCCTTTCAATCATGGGATTGACACATGAAAAATAAAGTTATTTCTTAATCAATTTTGGGAAGCAGTCTTTTATTGAGAATCTTTGAAACTGGAGTGTCCTGCCTGAGAAACTTTGCAGTTGTTGGTCCCAGTTATACTGCAAAACTTGCAGTCCCCCAGGTCTTCTGACCCTCCCGGAGTTAGTATTCCTAGCTGTCTGTAGTCCACAGCACACACGCACACACACACACTCAACTGTAGGTTTTAGTGGTAACTGCTGGGGGTTGTCTTTCAGCATGCAAAGCCCTCCTTTGGGAGGTGCTTAAAATATTTCTGTCAGTCTATGTATATATGTGTATGTTTTTAATTTCTTTCCCCCTTGGGATAGATGATTTTTCTCGCCAAGCACTTCACAAATCATATGACATCACTTCTGCAGAAATAATCTCTTCGTCATTGATAATGTTCATGCAAGATTCAGTAGACACTAGGCAGCATCACTTGGCACGTGTCCAGCTGGAGGGAGGCATGGAGTGCCATTTTCTAATCTGGGAGCGTTGTGCACTATTGAGCTCATTCTTGACTTAAAAAAAAAATGAAACAAAAGAGGCTCACATCCATTGCCATCCAGCTGAGGACATAACCTCATATCTGCCCATCCTCCTTCTGAGTTTTGTCCAGAGAAGGTCGTATGTTTGGACTTATACCCTATTTTACTTGAGCATAAAACTTTATGAAGACTTTCGGTGTCTTAGGTAAATCTAGTAACAAGGGAAAAACTCCTATGTCTTGATTAATCAAGATAAGGATCACTATTAAAGGGGATATAATACTTGAACCCCTAAAGCTACTTTTTTAAAAGGGCCAAAACATCTTTTTCCCCCCTTTTTTTGGAAGTTACTTTTAATAAGTGTAAAAGCTACAATTAAAAAGTAAAAAATTCAGCCTTTGGGTAAAAATAATTCTAATGAAAAAAATTATTTAAAAGGCACAATTCCTTTATTATACACAATAGTTTTCATTAGACAGTAAAACTCAAGTTGTTTGAAGTCTAGAGGCTGTATGAACTAATTTTTATTTTTATTTTTTGAGATGGAGTCTCGCCGGCTGGAGCGCAGTGGTGCGTTCTTGGCTCACTGCAACCTCCACCTCCCAGGTTCAAGTGATTCTTCAGCCTAAGCCTCCCTAGTAGCTGGGATCACAGGTGCCTGCCACCACGCTGGCTAATTTTTTGTATTTTTAGTAGAGATGGGGTTTTGCCATGTTGCTCAAGCTGGTCTCGAACTCCTGGGCTTAAGCAATCTGCCTGCCTCAGCCTCCCAAAATTCTGGGATTACAGGCGTGAGCCACCGCACTCAGCCTCATTTAAAAAAAAATTCTCATTAATTCATAGCAGGCAATTATCAGGATATAATAAAAGAGGCAAAAAGACCATGTAGAGTGTGTAGTGCTTGACTGGTTGTTGCCGTTAGGGGTTGATACAGAGGAAACAAGTGGGGCATTTTTTATGGGATAATATGAGATACTCAACAGAGACCTTATGGAAAATAAACAGTCTTTTTAGAAGAGTAGTGGTGTAGAAGTAGATGTAATTTAATCCCATTTTTAATTATCCAGCAATTTGAGACTCACAACTTGTAACAGATTCACAAAGTGGCCAAGTATAGTCTCTTCTGAATTGGAGTGTCTGATTTTACTGTGCATTTCTTTGGGGCATTTGAGATTTGTACATTTTTCTTTAATAGAAGTTTTTATATTCCATATATTACTTACCCTACAATCATAACTCCATTGCCCCAGGATAAAGCACTACCTAATTGCAAATAATCTTCTTGCTCAGTTCTTGCTTGTTTATTTCAGATAACTTATGCTTAGGGAAAACTTTAATATACTTCGTAAAATCCCCAGATTGAGTTCATAGTTGGCAGGTATCTAAAGATTTGCCTTTAAAGACTTCAGGGATTGAATGAAATACCAGAAGCTGTGCCCCAAAATACAACCATTTTTGCTTTCTTGTGTTTGTAATAAACAGTGTTAGAGTCATACCCAATTAACCCAGACTATTTTTTTGACGTTTCTTTAGTCAGATGAATCACATTAAACATGATATTAAAAAAGAAAAAAAAATTTAATTGGAAATTTTACAATTGAAATGATGTTTCATCTTATGGACCACAAACAAATGTTTTTAGACATTGAAAAGTGGTTAAAGACCAACTGCACCCTGTCCCCCAAGTGCCATTTTCTGAATGCAGAATGGAGGGTGATGTCTTGAGCTGACGCTGTGTCCCCAGCATCAGCTATTCTGTCCCCCCCCCGCTTCTTCCTTCTTTATCCATTGCCCTTCACCCTTGTTTTTCTGTTTGCTCTGGCCTGGTTCAGTATAACATATCCATGAACTCTAGCATGGGCCTATGGAAAATCATGGCTGCAATCAGACTTTCTAAGCAAATGGGAATGTGATATACATATATGATAACCATTAGAAACCCTATCACTTCCTAGAGAGGAAGTGAATTTCTTAATTTTTTTAGTTGCAAGAGTCACTTCTTAGCCAACTGACTACAGAATGCAGAATGAACAGGTGAGGAAGGAGCTGATGATGGCACAGCCTTGCAGCAGTCACCAGAACACACCCCCGTCAAGTGTCACCTCCAGGAAGGCACCCCATCCCCATCCTCCCTTTTCCGGGCTCATATTTAGGCAAAGCTCTAAGACTCCTGAGCCAACTTTTATGTAACTGGCTTTCCTAGGCTGGGGCTTGAACTAAGTAAAGAAGCCAAGGAGTTCAGATCTAGATAGCAGAGAAGTAAATCTCATTCTAAAACATTGCAACTACTCTTACTAGAGTCCACCCCATGAAGCTGTTTCAGATTGTGTATCTTCAACTGAATTCTATAAGTATATGTTGTTCAGACTAAAACAAATGTTGCTAGCTAGGTTGGCTATGCTGTCTCAGTAGGACATTGACAGACTCCAGCTTTCACCCTCTGGAGAGCTTGGACCTAAGTGCCATATGCATGATGACACCTGGTCCAGGAGCTGTCCTGCCATGGCTAGCTCATGGCTTGACAGCAATACTTCTTCTCCTTCTCCGCCCAGCATAGACTTGGTCACCTGAAAGTTAGAAGATCGGGAGGAAGTTAAAACATCTTGTGGCCTGTGGGGATCTTGGCTTGGGCAATTATGGCAACTGTGACTACTGCAAAGATGGCTTCAAAGGTGAAATCTTTTGTAAGACTATACATTTATTTAACTTGTTTGCCCCATTTCAACACCAGCTTGGTTCTCCTTTTCCTCCCTGCTTTGGCACTCCCCTTTTCTTCCTCACTGTGAATGGGATTGTTATGCAAATTCTGCTTTTGGCAGTGTCTGCCTGGAGTAATTGGCATTTGCCTGAATTTCTCAGGCTTGCTCTGGAACAAATCACCTGCTTCTCTACTGAGCGTCAGCCTTGCAGCTCTCCAGAACATGCAAATCATGGAGCAGTCAACACTTACCCTTGTCTCCTTTTTCTCCCTTGTGCCCTCGAGGGCCAGGTGGCCCACGATGACCTGGTGGCCCAGCAGGGCCCCTGTCACCTGGAAGGACAAATGGGGCATAACTAATACATGAGTCTGGGGACTTAGGGCACAGGTAGCTGGTGTGGCACCAGCACAGGAGCTCTTTTCAGTAAGAGGTGGGTGTTACACAGGATCCGGGGACTGGCTCTGCCACCACTTACCTTTGGGTCCTGGAGTACCCATCTCTCCTTTTTGCCCAGGGGGTCCTTGAATGGCTCCATAAGCTGCAAAAGCAGGGAAACACTGGCCTTAGAGTCTTGATTTCGTGGAAGCTTGGGACAGCAAGTCATTTGTTCAGAGTAACACAGATAGTGATGGAGTTTGGATATATAAGAGGAAACAAAGTTCAGAATTTATAGAATTTGTCTAATTTTGAGCATCTCAAATGTTAATAACTGGAGGTTTCTCATGAGACTAGTGTCTCTGGAGCAGACCCATGGGAACCTATGCAGTGAGGCAGGTGCTGGGGAAGCAGCTGGATGCCCTTACTTCGGAAGAAGTCCATGAGGTCCGCAGTCACGTTGCTGTAGGCAGAGAAGACCTTGCTGATACCGGGTGGCCCCTGTGGCCCAGGCTGGCCTGGTGGGCCCTGGACAGTGTAGGCCATCCCTTGCAGTAGGCCCTGACCTGTAAAACACCAGAGCATGGGCACAGGAAGCAGGGGTCGCCCAGCACCCGCTTCAGCAGGAGCACAGTGCTCTCCGAATATCTAACTCCCAAAGCAGTTGAACTAGATCAAGCCGCAGCAAGGGTGAAGCCCTCCAACTTCCTTTGTATTCCACTGTGTGACCGGCACAGTTCTCTTCCTGCTGCGGGCCGGCATCAAAAGCTTGTTGACTGTGTAACTGTGCTGTTAAGCTGCACAGGGAAAGGACTCTTAGCCAACATCCTTCTCTCAGCCCCGGAAGAAAAACCAGTGTGGTCATATGACTTATCTGGGTCCCACAACGAATTAAGTCTTGGAAAGCAAAGTACAAAGCCCCTGGCGTGCTCTGTTCCCCACAGCTCAGGTCCCAGGGCTGGGGCTCCTTGAGCTGAGCGGGCTGAGAACTAGGCTGGGGCTGCCAGTCCCCTCCAGTCCCTGCCTGCCTGATTCTGTCTTCACAGCCTGGGGGTTCCACAAACAAGAAAGCCAGTCTGGAGATGCTCCCACGCTCCTTCCCCCCAGCACCAAGGCCTAAATGTTCCCACTTACGCTGCATGCTCTCTGACACTCTCACAGCCAGCTCATTGTAATCCAGACCTCCAGCAAAGTCAGCCCCAAATAGTCCGCCATTGCCACCATACATGCCGCCTTCTGCTGCTGCCCCATAGCTTCTGCCTGGGCCGGTGTCAGTGCCATAGGGGCCTCCGTCTCCTGTAGCTGCACCGAAGGCACCCCCTGTACCCAGGGAGCCTGTGCCAGCTCCTGTGCCCGTGGAAGAGCTGTAGGAGCTGCCCCGCCTGACAGATGAGCTGTGTGAGGAGGAGCTGCTACCCCGACTGTGGAAGGCATCCGTGGACAGGAGGCGGCTGTCCCCAGGGGGTCCCTGCGGCCCAGGAGGGCCTGGAGGGCCAACAATGAAGCTGCGCACATCAGGACCTGCAGGGTGAGAAGCTGCATGAGTGGGAGCTCAGATCTCGGTGGAGAGAAAGACTTGGGAGTTAGGGAGTCTCTCCCAGGGTGTCAATGCCCCTGAGAGACCGGAAGTGAACTTCAGGGTTCTCGTACCCGAGTGGCAGAATGCTGGTGTGGAAGGAAATCGGGCTTACCCCACTAGTGGCTCTCATGTGTGGCCTCCCTGTCCCTTTAAGTGCCTCCCTGCCCCACTTACAGGGAAAAGCAAGCCCTGCGGGGTACCTGGTGGGGCATCACCGTCGGGGGCACCTACTTGTGAGGTAGCTGATCAGCTCGCTCCGGAAGCTGTCGCTGTTTTCAGCTGCGTAGGTTGCCAGAGCTCCTGAGACACCCGGGGGCCCTCGAGGACCTGGGGGACCAGGAGGTCCTGGAGGGCCTGGGATGAATGACAAACCTGCAGCTGGGCAGAGTGGGGAGAAAGAAAGGTCAGGGTAGTGCTGTGGAGGAAGGTGAATTTCCAGCTTCCAGTGCTGGGGGCGCTGTGGGCCCCACCTGAAAGGAGGGGATAAGGCTGGGCCTCCCAGGTGATGGGAGGAGAGAAAAGCAGGAGGCCAGAGCCTGCTGTTTCCTGGCATCATCCAGGAATGGCTGTCCCCGTCAGGCCCTCCCACTCCCAATTCTCAGCCTCATTCAACTCAGCCCTCCAGTCACTGAGAGGTGGAGCCCCAGGTCGGCCCTAATCACACACCGGGCTGCACCTGGGAAAGCCATCGCTCCCCATCTCTGTTCCTGCCACAGCTAAAGGCCCCTTGCCAGCACATGTGGTGCTCTCCAGGGCCCCGCACCCAGCCCTGTACAGACTCCAGGAGCACTTGGACTGCCCTTGCTAAAGCCCGTGGGAGCCCCCAAGGCCCAGCTGCATCCCCTGCCCTGCCCATCCCACTCCGCAGTGCCCTACTGTGTAAGTAAGACGAGAGGTCCTCCACGCTGATGCTGGACCACACATTGCCTGGGATCCCTGGTGGACCCGGGGGACCTGGGGGTCCAACGATGCCTCTGAATTCAGACCCTGAGACACCAAGGGAGGGCACGGAGTCAGTCCTGGCCTGTGCCAAGGGATTCTGCTTCCTCCCCAACCACTTGGACAGATGTCCCCTTCTGGGCCTTACCTCGCAGCAAGGAGAGGAGCTCCTCATAGGAGGTTCCCGGCAAGCCAGGGGGCCCCGGGGGACCAGGAAGCCCAATGCTGATCCCAGAACCTAGGGATGTGATGGAATCGGATCAGGCAGGGGGAGGCAGATGGAAACACCCTGTCAGAGAGGAGGTCGGACACAGAAGAGGTTTGGACAGAAGTGGGGTCCAAAAAAGAGAAGAGATGGTGGCAGGGAGAGAGAGAAGAGGGCACCAAGGGAGGAGGGGAGGGGCCCGCGGGGCCGGAGAAGCAGGTCCAGGTGCCCGTGTGCTTCATTCTGTGAGCGTGTGTGTGTATGGGAGTGAGTGTATGTGTGAGTACAGGAGTGTGTGTGTATGGGAGTATGGGAGTGTGTGTGTATGGGAGTGTGTATGGGAGTGTGTGTGTATGGGAGTGTGTATGGGAGTGAGTGTGTGGGAGTGTGTGTGGGAGTGTATGGGAGTGTGTGGTGTGAGAGAATGGGAGTGTATGGGACTGTGTGTATGGGAGTGTGTATGTATGGGAGTGTGTGTATGGGAGTGAGAATGGGAGTGTATGGGAATGAGTGTGTGTGTATGTGTATGTGAGAGTGTGTGAGAGAGTATGGGAGTGTGTGTGTGTATGGGAGTGTGTGTGTGGGAGTGTGTGTGTATGGGAGTGTGTGTATGTGTGTGTGTGAGTATGGGAGTGTGTGTGTGTATGGGAGTGTGTGTATGGGAGTATGTATGTGTGTGAGTGTGTGAGAATATGGGAGTGTGTGTGTGTGGGAGTGTGTGTGTATGGGAGTGTGTGTGAGAGTATGGGAGTGTGTGTGTTTGAGAGTATGGGAGTGTGTGTATGTGTGTGAGTGTGAGTGGGAGTGTGTGTGTGTATGGGAGTGTGTGAGAGTATGGGAGAGTGTGTGTGTGTGTGAGAGAGTATGGGAGTGAGTGTGTGTGTGTATGGGAGTGTGTGTGAGTATGGGAGTGTGTGTGTATGTGTGAGTGTGTATGGGAGAGAGTGTGTGTGTATGGGAGTGTGTGAGAGTATGGGAGTGTGTATGTGTGTGTGTGTGAGAGTATGGGAGTGAGTGTGTGTGTGTATGGGTGTGTGTGTGTATGGGAGTGTGAGTATGGGGAGCAGATGTGTGTATGGGAGTGTGTGTGTGTGTGTGTATGTGTGTGTGAGAGAGAGAGAGTTGTATGTAGACGCCACACGAGACTGGGACCTCCGTTTTGGCTTTCCTTGCCATGCTGCTTGAGGCATACAGGTTTACAGGTTTGAACAGCTCTGAGCACTGCTCATTGCTGGGGTTGGTGCAGCCTGGCAGGTGGGGGTCAGTGGGGCAATCACAGGGAAGTCTACGCTGGGAGTCCTCATCCCAGTCATCCCAGGCCCTTCCTAACCAACCCTCCTGCAGACACTTACTCGACATGTAGCTGAGAATGCGACTACTCAGCTCTGCATAGTCCAAAGACAGGAGGGACCCATCTCCACTGGCTCCTGGTGGCCCTGGCGGACCCTGAGGGCCCATCAGGTACTGACGTAGGTACTGACGCACGTCATCCCCTGGAGAGGAGAGGATGTACTAGCAGGACCCACCCAGGACATGGGGGTCCCACCCATGGTCCAGCCACAGCCTGGGTTCCCCTACACAAATTGACTCCGGCATGACATTTGTGAGTTCTGGGTCTGCAGGCCCACAGTGTTCAGGGGGGACACCAGCAAGCTGCCAGGTTCCTGAAGGGACAACTGCCAGCTTGCCTGGCATGGGGGCTTGGGAGGACATTTCCTGCCCCCTTTCCAGCCGGTTTGCTGACTCAGCAAGCAGATCAGCGCCATAAGTGGCTCTTTGTCTAAAGGACTCTGCCTACCTCTTGCAGCCCTCCCCAGGCTCAGATAAGGACAAGGTTTGCCTGACGAGTGAGGCCAGGAGAAAGCAAAGAGAGTCCCACTCTCGATCCCCCAACAGGTGACTCACGCTGCAGCACAGCCAGGATGTCTTCAGAAGAGATGGAGGACGAGAACAAGCCGACGTTGTACCCCGAAGCTGTCGGGAAGAAAACCTCAGGTTACCTGCTTAGCAGGTACTGAAGCACCACTCTCATTATTCCAGAATCTGAAAGGCCCGGTCACCGAGCTGTCTGTCTTTGGGGGAAATGGATGAATGGAGTATTATGAGGGTATTTTGAAAGCATAACAAAGTCAAATATTGTTGTTGGGATTTTTTTTTTTTTTTGGTGAGAAAGGAAGTTTACTTTCAAGAACATGCTTTAGCCTAATGCCTGCCAGATGCTGCCAACCTTCATGCACAGGTAGGAAGAACCTATAACTAGGAACACATCAGTCGATTGCAGGACGGCTCACTCGGTGGCTCTCCAGCGTGGCCGCCCTGAATCTGGACAGACTCGTGTTGACACTGTATCCCAGTGGCCCAATTATTAGGAATTCAGAATTAAAACTCATATTCCAGAGAAGGGCAAAGCAAACAGCAAATGAGGAGATGAGGCTCTGGGAGCAGAAGCAGAGCCACAGGAGGAAGGTGCCAGGTGCAGGGCATGGGGAGAGGCTTACTCCGTAAGTAGCTCACAACGTGGTTTGCCAGCTCTGAGTAGTTGAAAGTCTCGCCTGTGATGGTGGTGACAGGTCCTGGGGGACCAGGTGGGCCTGGGGGACCTTGAACTCCGGATAGGTAAGACCTAATACTGTCACCTGCCAACCAAGGAACAAAGCAAAGTCAAGACTGTCCCAAGAGGACATGTTCTCCCCACAGAGGTGACCAGAAGCACATGATAACATGCCTGCCCCACCCCACACATGGGCACAAGGCTGGGCCAGGAGGGAGCCTAGACTCCCCGTCACTGTCATTCCCTTAATTACAGATGGAGAAACTGAGGCAGAGGCCTGAGCTGGGTCAAGTGGCCCATGAGGGCTGTGGGCCAGCAAGACTCCAGCCAGCCACCCATTTGACAAATGAGTACATGCAGGGTGTGGTGTGAAAGCGCGTGTGTGCATGGGAATGAGCGCGTGCCAGCCTCCTCCCAGGGTGTGGGCGAGGGTGAGGTTGTGTCGGGGGCAGCTACGAGAAGGCTGGTGTTGGGGAGCTCACAGGCCTGTAGGCCTGGCTCTGCAGGGGGAAGACCCAGGCCCGGACACACACACTGTTTTCCTCGATGCGCACACGCGCGCGCGCACACACACACACACTCTCCCACTGCCCGACATCGTCCCATGTCTCTTAGCACCATTTCTGTGATGATACCACAGCTCCCTTGCACAGAGACTGTATCTCCGTGTTCTTGTCCCCACGGCTTGGGGCGGCCGGCCACTCACTCTGCATGTACTCAGAGATGTACTGCTGAATCTCCCGGCCAGAGCTGCTGATAGAGCCCGGAGGCCCAGGGGGCCCAGGGGGGCCTGGCGGGCCTGACACGTACATGGTGCTCGATGATGATCCCCCTGCAGCAAAGAGAAAGTGTCCTGTGTCGTTTCTCCACCCTACGGTCAGACAAACGGGCCCAGGAATAGCTTCCATGGTCTGAGGAGGGAGGGTCTTCTCAGGGGGAGAAATAGGATAGTGGCAAGGTGAAGGATCCCCAAGAAGAGAAGAAAGGAGAGCCTATAGCAGCCACTGTCTGAAAGTGGCACGGAGCTAGGAAGCTGCCCCAGGCTGAACTACCCTTTCCTTCTGCAACCTGCTGAAGGACCCCCAACATGGCATCCCCCTTCTCTCAACTCCCCAGCACCCAGGGTCTTTCCGTTCTCCATCATGTGGAGTCTGCATTGTTAGTTATCATTATATGTGCCTGGGTCCTTCCCTCAACCCCATATCTCATAACCTCCTTAAAGGCAGCTCATAGGCCCTAGCACATGGAGATAGTCAACAATCAATCATGGAAAAATGAATGAACGAATAGAGCAACATCCTCACTGGAATGATCAGCCTTCACCAGAAGAAGCGGAGAGGAACTTTGGTCACTTTCAGTTCTTACCTTCAGAAGGACCACTAGGAATGCCAAGAGCCCCTGGGACACCTGGATCACCTGCAATCCAAAATGAGAAGTTTGCATCACCTCCTCCAGGAAGCCTTCCCTGGTTAAGCCAAATCACACTTATTAGTGTGTGTCTCAACAATTGTCCCATGGCTCTTGGCCTCATTTTTGTAATAATACCACAGCTCCCTTTCACGGAGGCTATATCTCCATGTCCTTGTCCCTTTCTCCCTCTGGCCTTTCCTTCCTCCAGCCTCTTCTTTCTCCCAAGACTTTACACTGATAAGTACTTGCTGCCATCTCTTCAGGCTCTGGGCTGTGGGTGCCAGGCTCACCCCTACTCCTCATCACCTTCTCGCTGCTCCCTCACTGACCTTTGTCACCTTTGGGTCCCTGGGGGCCAGGTGGGCCTGGTGGTCCCTGAAGGTTGAGTCCGAAAGAACTGGACCCTGGAAGCCAACAACACACACAATGCAGTCAGCCAGGGTTCGGACAGGCTCTGGCCAGAGCCAGAATGGGGCGGGGCTCAGCCCTTACCTGAGGTTGAGAAACCTGGGAGGCCTTGCTCGCCTGAGGAACACATCAAGAGAGGGACAGTCAGTCTCATTTTTCTCACCCACTAACAGCCCCGTAGAGCCTCCCCAAGATCCATGATTGCTGGGGCTGCATTGCCTTTTGGGCAGTACCTAGAGATGCCACACACACACACACACACACACAGACTTGCACCACACCCATGCACATACTCAACCATTCCTAGAGACATGCTGCTCTACTCTTGCTTATTTGCACCACGTGCCTTTCTGTCAAGCTCAAAGCTCTTGGAAGGTGAGCTTTTGCCACCCCCACCGCTATCCCAGGTTTTGTTTGATGCCAGCTCTACTGTACCTTGGTGTCCTCTGGGGCCTGGGGGACCTGAGGGAGAAAGGCAGAGAGCTATGAGACAGGTACCAGCCAGGCATTGTGGTTTCAGTGGACCCATGGAGGAGGGGATAGGGGTTCCAATGCTGGAGCTGATATAGAACTTGGGGTTCCTTGTGCCTCTCTTTTCACTAGGCCAATGTTGGGTGGCTATCCTTTGTAGAGTTTCTGACTGTTGTGCGTCCCTGCTACCTTTGCTCCAGGCTGCTGAGCTCCCAATGGGATAAGGCAGAAGGATGCAAAAATGCCCCAGCTCATTCAGCTTCATCCAAACCCTCCTGGCAACCAGCAGGTAAACAGAGGACACATACTGGCTTCTGGGTTCCCTGATACACTGTTCTCACCTTGGTCTCCCTTGGGACCTGGGGGGCCAGGTGGGCCTGGGGGGCCAGAGAGGAAGGTTTCTGCAGAAGAAAGAAATAGTTTGAGTATGGACACTGATGTTTGTGAGGAAGCAGCACTTAGCACAGCACCTGACGACATAGATGCTCAATCAATACTTGTCAAATGGATGGATGGGTGGGTGGATGGATGAATGGGTGGGTGTATGAGTAGGTGGGTGGGTGGATGGATGGATGGATGGATGGATGGATAGGGGGATGGATAGGTGGATGGGTAGATGGGTGGGTAAATGGATGGGTGGATGGATATTCCACTAGGAACAGGTTCTGGCCTAATGCTTGCTTTAAAGTTATTCCCATAAGTTTCTATGTTGTACTGTCAGCACTTATTCATGTGCATGTATCCTGCCTACTTTATCAGACCTGGGCTCCCCAAGGATAGGAACCAGGTCTCCCTGGTTAGGCCAGAAGCTCCCCAAGGGCAGAGCTGGCTCCCTCCCTCAGGCCAGACTACCAGGGTGGTTGGGTTGACATGGTTATTCCCTCCATGTGCAGCAAGCAGGAAGATTATATAAACACATCCCCAAGGAAGTCAGGAGCAGGAACCCTGGTGAGTAGGTTGTGGCCACAAGGCTACAGCCACAGTTCATGGCAGGACAAGGGCTGAGGTGGAGAACAGGTGTGCCTTGACTTCCTGACAAGAGGGGAGGCCCTGTGTCATGGCACAGGAACCTGCAGCACCTCATCTGCTAAGGGTGCCCCCTCACTCAGAGGCAGGGCAAGACCATAGTCAAGTTCCCGGACAGCAGATAAGAGCATGTGGAATGACGGGGATACACTGGATTTTGGTGTCAGAAAGTCTGAGTTCAAACCCCTGCTCCCACATGTCTAGCTGGTGACTTTGGGTAAGTTCTCAACCTCTTTCAGCCTCAGTTTCCTCCTCTGTAAACCAAGGTCAAAAAGATCTACATCACAGGGGTGTTGGGAAGACTCGGTGAAATACTGAAGACCAAGCTCCTAACACAGTGATAGCTCAGAGTGAGCGCCGGACCGGGTGGGCTGAAGCCTTTGCTGTTCTGCACTTCAGATGTCCAGGTGGGAGGCCCGGCAGTCTCCACCTGGGCTCCTTAAAGGGCCTGGGAGTCAGTCCTCTCAGCCTGGGCCTGTGGCCAAGAACCCACAGACCCCTGTCATTGCTCCCTGGGTCAGTGGTGCACTCCTGCCAGATACTCATCTTCAAGGCCAAGTCTGCCCCTGGTCCTCTTGGACTCCCAGAACTTCTATGACAGCTGCCCCAAGCTCCAGGGAATCAGCTTGCAAGACCCTGGTGAAGAGCCCTGGCCCTCTCCTCCTTTTCCAAAACACATCTTTCACGTCATCTAGAACAGAGGGGCCCATGTCCACCCTGAGAGGAAAGTCCTCCCGACCTGGCTCATCGCCTTGCGTTCTTGCAGGGTGTGACCTACCTTGCGGTCCTGGGAGACCAGCTGGGCCGGCAGGGCCTGGAAATGGGGTTGAGGAAGAAAAGGCTAAATCACGCGTGTAGGGTCATAAGAAGAACTAAAGGCATAATTCCTCCCAAGGCATGGAACAGAGACCCAAAGAGGCCACCTTGCTTATTTGAGAGCAATAAGCAATCTGAGACCAGCTCTGTGGTCCAGTTGCGTGAGAACATCTCTGACAGGTACGAGGAGCCCGGGGCAGGCAGGACTGCCCTCTCTGCTGCTGTCCTGTAATGGTTAGGGACTTCTACGTGCCTCTACGTATTCCTTGTCACTGGAGCTTGTCAGGAGGGAAGGCTGGTACATTCTGGCATTGGTTGTGATAAGTTGTGCACTTCATTTGTACACACAAATTTAAAATAATTAAAAATACATATAACAAAAAGGCACTTTGGAAAGGTAGGAAACAAATTGTCCATAACTCTTCAATTTGTGGGCATTTTATTTTATTTTCTTCCAGCATTTTTTCTTTTTTGCATCTTGTAAAAATACAGTTGAAACCACAGAGCAGGCATTGAGTGTCCTGCTCTCTCAATAAGTATTTGTTTTATCTCCTAACAACTTTGTTCCGAAGTTTTCATATTTTTGTCACCATCCCATTTGGGGATATTTTCTTCAAATAGATACCTAGCATTTTTGTTGCCCTGGATGCAGAATATCAAATCGTTTTCCAGGAGGAAACAAAGGGTTCGAGGACTGGGTCTTCTGAGTGGCCACAGGCTCTGGAGGTAGACTGATCTGGGCCAAATCTTTTGTCCTGCTGCTTATTGGCCGTGGGACCTTGGGCAGGCCATTTACCTGCCCCAAGCCTCAGCTTCCCCTTCTGTAAATGCTGAGAGAACATTCGCCTCCTATGCTGTGAAGTAGGATAACTGATCTAGTTCATTGTCTGACAATGTAAGGGTTTGCTTTTCTCGGGCCAAACTCCTTATTCTGTTTACCAGATTCAGTTCCTGCCCTGGGTCTCAGGATCTGAACAAATAGGGCTAGTCACTACCACCAAGACCTACTGCTGATTTGGGGCAAAGCAAGAAAACAGACTGACCTGGGGCACCTGGAGGTCCCGGGGGTCCCATGGCTCCAGGAGGCCCTGGGGGGCCTGGGACAGTAAGCATTGATGACCCGTCTGAAAGCAGAAGGCACATGGAACATTGAGCCCTACTCTTCTCACTCAGAGGTGCTGGGACTCGAGCCAGGCTGTGGTGGACTGCCTGCCATCTCTTCTCATCACTGCTAAATTTCCCTCCTCCCCCTCTACTGATCCAAAAAGCTGCCGCCACATCCTGCCCAGAACACTGCGAGCCAAGGTAGGTGCCCAGGATAAGAAAGACACAGAAAGGAGGGTCCCTCTAGGACCTGCCTACCTGAAGTCACGATCTTGCCTGGAGCTCCTGGTTCACCTAGAAAGAGAGGAAAAGGCCGAGAGTGGTTGTTCTGAGGATCAATTAGTGGCTCAATAAGCCATTTTCAAGGCTTCTGATTGCGTTTGGGACCCACTTCTGGGCCTCTCAGCCTCAGGCTAAAGGCATTTTAATGAACTGAAGGCAGGCAAGCAAGATGCATTAAGTCCTTTCAGCCGGAGCCCCTGGAGGCCAGAGCATCCATCTTCATTCAGGGAATTGGCTTCAGTTGAGGATGTGGAAAGCTTGCCTTTCAGTGAGCCCAGAATGAGGCTGACTGGAGAGTCCTTCACGCTCCCACATTCCACCACTCTGCCTGGGAATCGCCTTAGGTGGGAAAATTACTCAAAGGTCAAAGGACAGAGGCAGTGAGCCTCCCAGGCAGAGCAGGATTCCCAGAGTGCTCTGTGGGACAGCTGTAGGGCTGTGCAGGATTAAAGGGGGCTCTGCGGTGGGTAAGTCTGAGAAGGTATGAGTTATGTAAAGGTGAACAAGATCTCTTTTCTGCCTTGTGTCTCAGAGCATTGAAAATGCAAGTGTGCGTGGAGGACTTTTGAGAAGAGGACATTCCCAAACGTATCAACTGGATGCAGTGCTGAGAACTGACACTCCATGGACTCACTTGGGGAAACCATTCTTTAGGGGCCCCTTTTTTTCATTTCCCAAGTTCTGTGAGCAATTCATTCATTCACACAATGAAAGGAGACTATTGCTGTCTCCCGAAGGGAAAGCAGAGGGATGGTCTCTGCTCACCATCCTTCAGCCAGGGCTCATGAACAAGACAGGAGAAGCACTTGAGTTTGTTTTGTTGGGATACAATCCAACATTGGGTAAAAAGGCCCTCTTGTGCATGTTGTCCAGTCAGGGTCTGAACTCCCCCTTGGACAGGAAGTCATGGGCCCTCAAAAAGGGAGGGTTTCTGTTATCCTTGGGAATTCCAAAACCTATGAGACTCTTACAAAAGGTACCATCCATTTGTGAACAGATCCATGGACCTAGTGTGGTCTGCCTGGGATCTATAAACTCAGTTATCATTATTTTGGAATTACATTTAGTGAGCCCTAAAGAACTCCTTGGCCCAATCAGTCACTGGAAATGATTTCTGGAAAGTGGTTATTTTAGGTTCCCACCAAGAGTGACAGTGACTGCTCATGACACAGCATGGCTCGATAGAATGTCAAAGTTCAGGAGTGTGTTGGGGTCACAGGAACAGAAGGAGAAAGACTGTCCCTGAGCACTGTGGATCCCTGAACTTGCTCGGGGTTGAGGTCTGATAGGCAGAACTGGACAAGAGGGTCACTGTGTGTATAGGCATCACCACATTGCCCCAGTCAGACCCCTGAGGATGAGCTCCCCTCTGAGTACCCCGACTTGCCCTCTCAGTAGCATCTTAACACTCCTCTCTGCCTGTACTAAAGCCACCTCTCAGGAAAGGTCTGATTTACTCGTTCACACTAAGGCTGATGTGAATGATAAGGGCAAAGGGAGCTCCTGCCCCAGGGGAAGAGACTTGTTAGGAGGGGACCAAGCCTACATACCAGGGGGATGAAGCACTAATAGGGGCATTCAGAGGCAAAACAGGGCATGGAAAGGCTCTGGGGAGGGCAGTGCCCTTCCAGAACCTCCTGCAAGGCTCAGGTTGGTGGGGTGGGGAGGTGTCTGGGGAGAGGTCGGGCTTGAGGACTCAGGGCTTGGTTCACAAACCCCTGGGCTCCCAGCCTCATAGCCCTCTGTTGGAACCACTAGATGCCACTGTTGATCCAGGCTCTGGCCAGAGAAAGGCCTCTTCCTGTCCATCCCTTCCTTCCACAAAAATGGCCAGTGAAAAGAAAGAAATCTCATTTGGAAATTCGCTTACCTTTGATTCCTGGTCGGCCAGGGGTACCGGGAAGTCCTGATGTGATTAGAACAAGTAAGTCAGGATGATGAAGGCCCAGCAATTCCAGACATCCTTCGGTAGTAACTAGTGCTCTGTCACTCAGCACAGCCACACTGTTGATTGAAACCCTGGGCCGCACCAGCTTTGCCTTCCGCCTTAGTCTAGACAGTCCCTGGGGAGCCTCTTGCTCTGAGCCCTTGTCCCTCTTTGGGAAATGGGGCAACAGCGTGGCTTGGAGCAGGCAGAGGCCCATGGGCTCAGCTTTGGAGGGGTTCCATCCCTTGGGGTTATGAGCCACCTGGAGCCTGCAGAGCAGCCTCTGTCTCCCCTCTCCCCTGCAGGGGCGGGGCTGGGTTTCCTGTGTCCAATGCAGCATCACCCTCTTGCCTTTAACTACTGAACTCCTCTGTGACAGCATCGGAAGCATGTACCTATGCATTCAACTGCTGGGGGGCTGCTGCCTGATTTCATTTTCAATCTTTGCCTAATTTCTTTCAGGAAATTAGGGGATGGATGTAGTAATATGGGGGCACAATGGTCCAACTACAGGACAGGCTTTAACACTGAGGCTGTCCCAGAGAAACTAGACTTTCCTGAACAAGGGTGAGCGCCCATGCGCTGCCATGCCAGTGGGGGAACTTGGGCCTCTGGAATAACAGCTCTCCTGGCTAGCAGGAGCTCTGCTATGAGCTTGGGGTTCCTCTCAGATTCCTGCACCCGAGGGGAACAGGGCACAGGCAGACAGAATTGGTACACAATCTAATCTCATTTCTACTAGAATGGTGTTCTAGATTGTTCTGTGTCTATTTTTCCTTCCTAAGGTGCTTCTCAAGACTCACAGTGAAAGGCAGTGTGTGCCAGGGAGTTGGCAGAGGAGCGAAAACTCTGGTGACTGCAGGAAAAGCCCTGGCCCAAGCAGTTACCCCAGGAGAAGGTAGGAGTGATCCAGCGACTCACCCTGAGGTCCCTGGGGTCCTATGAGACCTGCAGAAAATCAGACACAAGAGGGAACAGTAGAAGGGTTGAGGCCATCCCTGGTAGCCACACCCACACCTGCACAAACCAGTGGACATTGCAGTGGAAGGGTCAGTGGGTACAGAAGGACATGTCTCTTGCCGGGGCAGCCAGCATCCATGGACCTCTCAGCTCTGGATGGAGAGCAGTTCTTTGGGCTTTGCAGTGAAGCGACCCACTGCTTTCTCAGGCAATGGTGCTGAGCCTATTAGGGTTCACAGACCCTTTTGGAATCTGAGGACAGCCACAAACCCAGAATGCTCAACACTCATGGATCCCAATGCTGCCCCAGGTTCCCCCTCTATGGCTCCTGTTTGGGCACCCGCCAAAGGAGACTGAGGAGGCCCCTATACTCTCAGAGGCCCCCGACGAATGCCCACCCGCCTTGACCACACAGCTTTCTTGGCTGGTTTTCATTTGTTCTTCCTGCAGCCCTGAGAAGTTTGCTCTTTGCTCTCGGTGGAGACTCTAACAATGGCTTCCTCCTCTGCCCAGTGGGTGTTGGTGAGGGCCCAGTACAGTCCCAGGAGAGGACAAGAGGGGAAGGGCTCAGAGGAGCAAAATAGTGAGGTGACCTTCAAGTCTGCAGTTTTCAGAGTGTCCTTGCCCCTTTCTAGAACTCCTTGTACTCAGTTGTTAATCCCACTCTTCTGAATTGCCAGACTTAGTTACCCAGAGGTGCCAGGGCCTACAGCCACAGCACACAAAACAACCTAACACTACGGCAGTTCCCTGCAGAGCTGCTGGAGGAAAACGGGATAAGGCACACATGGGTGCATTTGTGCACACCTGCAAGAACACACAACCATGCACACATACACCCCTTCCCCCACAACCTGCACACCTGTGCATGCACACGCACACACATGCCTACATCTGCACACACAAAGCACACACACACTAAGCAGGGCCATGGCTCCCTCTTCCGGCTCTGTTACCTGGCTTTCCTGGGTCTCCAGAAGGTCCTGGTGGGCCACGGATTCCAGGCATCCCTGTAAGACCTTGTTCACCTAGAGAGAGAGTGGCCAACGTGGAAGTGTTTACATTTAGGAAAGCTAAACTGGTCATCACATCTGAGCTGATAGTTTCTGAGAGTTTTCCTAACTGACTAGCTGGCAGGTGGGAAGGAGAAGGGGAACAGAACTGGACACTGCACACTTCCACATGCCGTACACTCCTCTGCACTATGGTTAAGGGGACTGAGGGCTGCATGCTGGAACATGGGCTGTGATGGGAGTGAGGCTGGGGCAGCAGATCAGTGACCAACCTCTTGGGCCTTGGTGTCCGTCTGGGCCAGCAGGACCTGGTAAAGTAGAAGCAAGGTCTCTCAGTTGCTCCTGGAGTGATTTCTGCGATTCCTCCCTCTCCTGTCCCAGTGTCCTTGAAGCACATTGTCTCCCAGCAGCCCACGCAGGCATGAGCCAGGGGACAGCCTTGTCTGTCACACTCTCTGGATACAGTACTCCCCCTGCCCCTTCTCCTAAACCAGCAATTGTCTCTTTTCCTGTTGAGAATTTTTCGGTGCCTTCCCATTGCATCTCAAGAAGCTTGATGCTCAATGCTTGTCGTATTTACTTGAGGGCCTAGAAGTCAAGGTCCTCCATGTTCTTGTCTCCTCTGCTCTAGGCACTATTTATTGTAACCTCTCTCCAAAACAGTGGCCTTCTGGAACCATATCTTGCTCTTTCCCATTTCTTTGTCTTTCCCTGCTCATGCCGTCATCCCTGCATGGAATTTTCCAAACTGATCATGATTAAAATCTTTCTAACTTTTTGGGACCACTTGAAATGCCCCTTCCTCCATCCTTCCTGTTGGAAAAAAATCTCTCCTTCGACTGTATCCTCACAGCACTCTGTACCTCGCATGACACTTGTCACCTCATGCAAGTCTTATCTCCCCTTGAGGGAGGTCAAGCATCTCACTTGCCTAGCAGTGTCAGCACTAACAGCTGGGGAACTAAACGAGCGTGCAGATGCTTCATCTCCACAGGTGAGGTTTAAACCCTTCTTGGGTTTGATCCTCAACACTGGCCTTTATTTTTAGAAATGGATTCTTGCTCTGTCACCCAGACTGTAGCGCAATGGTGTAATCATAGCTCACTGAGCCTCCAACTCCTGGGTTCAAGCGATCATCCTGAGTCCCTGGGATTACAGGCGTGAATCACTGCACCCGGCTACCTCTGAGATTCTTGGTCAGTTTCTGCAGCCAGGCTGACAGGCACCTCAGGTGAGCAAAAGGATAAAAACCTGGATTTGGCCATGAGACTAGCCCTGGGATTCCTGGAGCACTTGAGGTTCCTAAGGACTTCAACACTATCTTCCCCAGGGGAATGGGGAGCTTACAGGCAGCTGTAAGGCCTCTCCCAAAGTGGAAAGAAACCCACAGAGGTAACTGCAGCTCTCTGAGCCCCAGAAAGGATGCCCAGACACAGAAATGACTGGTCAAGGGAGACTCTACCAGGGGTGGGCAGATTAGAGAGCAGGAGAGGCAGTTCTAGAAGACTGCCTCCAGGGTCGTGGTGACCCCTCAAATGGGGAACTCACTGAATCCATTCCTTTGGAACACTTACCCATTGCTCCTTTAGCCCCGGGCTCACCAACAGCACCAGGCAAACCTCTCATGCCAGGCTCGCCTGCAATGGACAAAGAACTAGCTGGTTGGACACTTGCAAGCTGTGTATGCTTCAACAATAGTAGTCTGCTCCCTCCTCCAAGAGGTCAAAGAAGCAGCTTCTGCTTTGATTCCAAGGTCAGGGCCACTTGGTACCCCTGGGCAGTGGCATGGGCTCACCCAGAAACCACACCTAATCAGAACCATGGGCATGTGCATGAGTCTTATCTCCTTGGAAACTGAAAACCACCCCTTAAGTCACAGCTCTATTACTATCAATTTCCTTTATAATCACGCCAGTTGGCAGGAAGTCAGTGGTTGAGAGGAAACCAGTGGTACAAACTTTCTGCTGCTTCGGGAAGAGCTTAATTTTCTCAACTGTATTCCCCAAAATTATCAGAGACAACCCTACACTTTCTTTTTTGCTCCAAACATTTACTGTTTGGACTATATATCTGGATACCTCCTTATCCTCCATTCCAGGCTTTATTTTCTCATCTTGTGTTTTTTCTAGATCACAAGTTCCCTGAAGGGTTTCAAACAGATTCGGTCTCTTACTTCTGGATTTTTTCCAACCTAATGACTGATGGATTTACAAAAGTCATGGATGGCTTAAAGTAGATTCCCATGACAGACTGACCTGTGAGGCCTCGAGGTCCTTTCTCACCCTGGTCACCTAAAACAAACAAGGGGGAGGCGGAAAAACCACAGCTGTGAGCAAGGAAAACACCCTCACCCAGTAACAGGCCCCGGCTGCAGGTCAGTTCTCGCTGTACTGTGAGCTCCTGTCAGCGGGTGTCGGTGAGGACACAGCATTAATGCAGCCAAAGGCGCACATCTGATCTTTGGCAGAGTCAGTTCCCCCCACAGACTGAACCCCCAGCCCCTGCTGTTGCACAAATTGGTGCCATGGACACAACAGGTCAGATGCCTTGGAATGCTGTGTCTTCACCACCCCAAGAACCATTCACCACCCCAGAATTCAATGTGACATTAGTGCTTTGTTTCCCTTCTTTGTGCCCTAGTTTCCCTGAGAGTTTGGATGAGAATGAGATCCTGGTCCAGGTCCTGTGCACCCTCAGACCCTGCAGTGAGGGTCCCATCTGGGCTCCCAGGAGTGAGGCAGGCCCTGGTAATGACCGAGCAGCAGTGAGTGGCATACCTTTGGGTCCTGGTGGTCCCATCGGTCCTTTGTCACCTAAAAAGGAAATGGACACCTTGGTGTAAAATGCCCTACAGGGGACAACCAGGAAGGGGCAATGTCTGTCTCTGAAGACAGGCTCCCCCAATCCTGACTTCTCCTTCCCCTCTTGCACTTGTCAGCCTACACAAGCTGTGGGTTGTGTCCATCAGATCCTCACTGTCCCCCAGGTCTCCCTCCAGCTTACCTTTGACACCAGGAAGTCCCACTTCACCTCGGAGCCCTTGGAGACCTACAGGACCTGCCCAGCAGAAGAAACCATGCACACAGATGAGTATCCCTAGCTTTGGAATGATGAGACTTGTATGCACACACATGCACACATACAGGCACACACACGCACACACCCTATAGTAAAAGTCAAAGGGTGCTTTCCATGGACTCCTTCCCAAGTCCTTTTTAAGTCATTTTGGCCCAGCTTCCTTGCCCCTGCTGATGAACAGGCTTTAGAACACATTGTAGAGCCTTGGCAGAGGCACTGGCCACAGCTCAAGATTTTCAAGACAGCAGGACGAGCTCTGTGGCCACAGGGGACAAGACAGAGGCAGGTGCTTGCTCAGATGGAGGCAGGGTGGGGACTTCCATTTCTGAGGCTGCCGGAGGGTCTCAAGCCTTAAGCCAGGTCAGAAGGGATCTGAACAGGACACATCAGGGAGCCCAGCCTCTGCCATAGAGGACACACAAGCAGACTTGAATTCTGTATCTCTGGGAGGCTTGCTTTATAATTGCTTCTTTGGCTTTAAAAATATTTAGTTTTCCTTTTAACATTGCCACCTTTGCCCCAGAAATACAACCTGTTTACAAGAAGCAGCACACTGACCTGGAGGGCCCTGTGGGCCAGGAGAGCCGCTGGAACCTGAGGAGGACGAGACAGCAGTCAGCAGAGGGGCAGGTACAGGTGGGGACATCTGGCCCCGGTGAAGGGCAGGTGGGGGTTGGGGATGCTGTCTTCCAGGTGAGGGCTGTGTGAGTGTATTGCAGGCCGGGAGTGACCCCAGTGCATGTCCTCCTTAGGGAGGGGGCTGCAGCTGGGTGGGATCAAACTACCCCTTGCTCTTTCCTGCTCAGAGTAGAACATTTGGGCTGGGGCAGTAGAACATTTGGGCTTTGAGAAGGGGCCCACTCTCCCTGGGTTGCCCAGACATGTTACTTTTGATGTGTGCATCTGGGCTGCAGTCAGTCAAGGAAATGGTCTAATTTCCGATTTCCTGAATGATCCATCGACCTGCCTAGGGATCACATAACGGGGCCATTGAAGAGAGATGGAAACATGGCCCCAAGCCCATTATGGGGCTAAACTTACAGCCCCAGTCTTGACTCTCCAGGGACTGCTTTTTTGGGGGATGCTCTTTGGACCCACCCACCACCCCTGCATAGGCCTGGGGCAGGTGGTTAGGGCTGTCTGGGGTCCCAGGGCCTCTTCTCTGTGATCCATCCTGAATGTGCCTTCTCCTCTGGGAAACTGATTCCTCCCTGCACACTGGACTTACCTTTGGGACCCACAGAACCTGGGACACCAGGTGGGCCGTGAGGACCTGGTTCACCAGCGGCCCCTGAAGAGAAATGGAGGGATGAGCACTTTAGGAGAGGCCCCAGTGTGGCTGCCCCCTACCCTGACACTGTCATTTGGAGGGGATGCTTCCCACCCTGCTAGTGGTCTTGGATTCAATTGGTGCCCCAGTGAGGCCACTTATCAGCAAAACTCCTCCAGTTCCTACCCCCAGATACTTTATAGTCTATGGAGTCTGTCACCTAGTAGGCACTCAATAAATTTTATTGTCTGGTTCAGCAATATTTTAAAGAGAAAGTAAAACTGAAAATAAAGCTTCCTGCTCAGTCTGTTAGCATTAAGAGGATTTCTGGTATCTGTCTTGGTTTCCCCTGACAAAAGCAGTCTAATAGTTAAGGATGGAATTGCAACACCTTCCCCAGTCCCTCCAGCACTGAACCTACATCTGGGGCCTTCCCTACCTCCCTCCTGGCCTCCTTCCAGCCAGGAGAGGTGAAGGGGTGGCCTGCACCTCCACACCTGTGGGTATATCTCATCAGGTGGGACGAGAGACTGAGAAAAGAAATAAGACACAGAAACAAAGTATAGAGAAACAACAGTGGGCCCAGGAGACCGGCACTCAGTGTACCAAGGACCTGCACTGGCACCAGTCTCTGAGTTTTCTCAATTTTTATTGATGATTATTTTCATTATCTCAGAAAGAGGAATGCAGTAGGAGAGCAGGGTGATAACAAGGAGAAGGTCAGCAAAAAAACATGTGAGCAAAAGAATCTATGTCATAATTAAGTTCCAGGGGAGGTACTATGCCTGGATGTGCACGTAGGCCAGATTTATGCTTCTCTCCGCCCAAACATCTCAGTGGAGTAAAGAATAACAAAGCAGCATTGCTGCCAACATGTCTCACCTCCCGCCATCGAGAATTGAACATATGTACAATCGGGTTTTATACCGAGACTTTCCGTTCCCAGGGGCAGGCAGCAGACAGTGGCCTTCCTCTATCTCAACTGCAAGAGGCTTTTCTCTTTTACTAATCCGCCTCAGCACAGACCCTTTACGGGTGTCTGGCTGGGGGATGGTCAGGTCTTTCTCAACCCACGAGGCCATATTTCAGACTATCACATGGGGAGAAACCTTGGGCAATACTCGGCTTTCCAGGGCAGAGGTCCCTGCGGCTTTTCTCAGTGCATTGTGCCCCTGGTTTATTGAGACTAGAGAATGGCGATGACTTTTACCACGCATACTGCTTGTAAACATTTTGTTAACAAGGTACGTCCTGCACAGCCCTAGATCCCTTAAACCTTGATTCCATACAACACATGTGTTTTTTTGTGAGCTCAAGGTTGGGGCAAAGTGGCTGGGGCAAAGTTACAAATTAACAACATCTCAGCAAAGCAATTGTTTAAGGTACAGATCAAAATGCAATTTCTTATGTCTTCCCTTTCTACATAGACACAGTGTCTGATCTCTCTTTCTTTTCCCTACAGAGAGGCTCAAAGGTCTGTGCACCACTCCACCTTACAATGAACTCTGCTCTGCCCTGCCCCCTGAGCCCCACCCTCCTTACCACCCAACTCTGGGAAGGCTACTGCTCCTATGACCACTTTCCCTGTGGATTCCAGGGGTGTCCGATGGGTCCTCAGCCCTAGGACTGGCCCTGCAGCCCAGCCCAGCCCATGCCGAACGTCTCCGCAGGGCCTAGCACAGACCCTGACTCAGGGTGAGCGCTCAGTAAATGAAGGAAGGAGGGAGAGAGAGACAGAATGAAGGAGGGATGGGTGTTGACACAGAGAAGGAAGCACAGGCATAGCTAACTCTGCCAGGGAAGGAATTGCCTCTTACCTCTTTCCCCTTTCTCTCCAGACCCAGGAGGCCCTGGCTCACCACGAGGTCCCATGGGGCCTTCTCGCCCTCTCTGGCCCATGGGGCCTTCCATGCCGGGATCTCCTAAAGACAAGGATGGCCAGCCTCCAAGTTAGGATCCCGTGCCCCAGCTAAGGGCTCCACAGGCAGCCTTCCACGGCAGACACTTGCCTGGAGCCCTTCCCTGGCCTCCCCGTTTCTCTCCTGGACCCCATAGCCTTGGCTCAACCTGGAAGCCAGAGTGGCTCGTTGAAAATGTGAGTAGATCATGTTCTACCTCTGCCCCAAACCTGCACATGGCTTCTCAGCTCACCCAGAGTCAAAGCTGAAGTCCCCACACTGGCCTCTGAGGCCCCACACAGCCTGCCTCCTCTCGGCCCATCCCTTTGGACTTTCCAGCTCAGAGGTCTGCTCCTCCCTGATGCTCCTTGAAAATTGCCCTGGGGCCTTGGCCTTGGCTGCTCCCTCTGCCTGGAATGATTTCCCTAGATCTCTCCTGCCTGGCTCCTTCTTGCCCTTCAAATCTTTGCTCAAATGGCGGCCTCTCAGAGAGGCCTTCCCTGACTTCCCTGTGTAAAATTACCCTCCCCAGCTCTCATTTGCAAAATCCCTCCAGGCTCTTCTTTCCCGTGTCATTCGTCATCCCAACCTGCTACAGACTTCACTGTTTTTTCACAGTTACTGTCTTTCTCCCCAACCCAGATCTCAGCTCCACAGCAGCAGGGTTTCTCTGTTTGGTTCCCTGATGTCTCTCCAGAGCCTAAAACAGGGCCTCGCATACAGCAGGTGCTTAATGAATGTTTATTAAATGAATGAAAGAATGAGGAATAAATGAATAAAGAAAAATGTGTTTCTTACCCACACTGCCTTTTTGACCTTTTGGTCCTTCTGGACCTGGGTGGCCCAAGGGCCCAGGGATACCTGTGGACACACAAGGGTATCTCAGCCCCTGTTTTCCTCCCAGAAGCCATCAGCTAGGATTGAGCAGCTGCAACACCGGCAGCCCTGGAGGTCATCAGAGAGTACGTACCTGGAGTCCCAGGGAACCCTCGATCTCCTGCAGGAACAAAGGCAAAAGAGAGAGTGGTCAGCCAGAGGACTGTGCCCAGTTCCCCAAAGAAGTCACTAGTGGGATTCGGGTAGGGTTGCCAGACTTAGCAAATAAAAATGCAGATGTCCAGTTACATTTGAATTGCAGATAAACAACACATATTTTTAGTTATAAGTATGTCCCATTAAATATTTGGGACAAGTTATAGTGAAAATTATTTGTTGCTTATCTGCAAAGTTAACTGGGAGTCCTGTATTTTATCTGACAACTGCAGGTTCGGGCACTCTGGCAGCATCAGTCCCCATCCCTAACTTGGTCAGGAAGGGTGTGCAGGCTGGAGCCTTGGGGAAGGAGCGCTGCGACAGTGACCCAGGTATATGCGAGGGTGTAGGTGGCAAGGATCTGAAGGGAAAAAAGAGACTCGAGGGCCCCAAAGTGGAAGAGCTGACTTCCTGGACTGGGGTTGCCTAGGAAGTGAGGGGGGAGCTGGAGAGAGGTGGGATTGTGTCATCTTGAACGTGGTGCTCAGTATTCTTCTGGCTGCAGAATCACCGAGGGTGACTAAGATAAAGACTCCTGCCCACATCCATACCCCCTGAGTCAGAGGCTCGGGGAATGGGGCTCAAATTCTTTTGGAGATTCCTGTGCACACGGAAGCTCTCCAACTCCGGTCAGCTGGACCAAGGAGAGCTGCTCTGTGTCCAACCAAAGGTCCCTGGGATTGGAAACCTCTCCTCCTCACACGCCTGTCCCATCTGTTGTCAAATTACTTCTTGGAGTGCAAGGTGGGTTTTCTGACACTTGCTGATTGTTTGAAACAATTAACACTTGCTAATATTTAAGGTAAAAAATGCCCATGTTATAATTACCTTTAGGTCCTGGACTTCCCATGTCACCTGAAACCAGAAAGATATGAAAACTGTGAGACGGGGCAAGAACCCAAAGGCCATACTCTGCCTTGTATGGCAGAGTAAATTGTATTTCAAGGTGAGGCGACATGCAGCATGAGTCCCTCCCAGTCCCAGTCTATGTCACTTGGGCTCATTGCTGGGCTTCTTTTAGATGCTTCCTTATCTAAGATATTCTGACTCTAAAACCAAATCTCAACCCTCCCAACAGATACCATAAGATCATTCAACTCTTCATCCTCCCATTTAGAACAAAGAACCAACAGATACCATGAGATCATTCAGCTCTTCATCCTCCCATTTAAAACAAAGAAAAAGGTTTCTAATCCAACCAGAAAACTCGCTTCCAACTGCAGGAAATGAATCAGAGACAAGGTTCAATCCATGGCAATACCTTTAGGGCCAGGGCTTCCTCGGAGATTTCCTGCAAGAGAAAGCAAATCCTGAGTCAGCTTCACATCTCCTGTCCGTCACACACACACAAGAAGGGGATCATGGTATGGGAAGAAGAAACTGAAGCAAAGACTAGAGATCAGATTCTGAATTTGGCTAGTCCAGTGATCTTGGGCAATTCTTTCCAGAACTCAGTTTTCCCAGGAGTAAAGTGGGACCACAGTCTTGGTCCCACCTACCTCTCAGGGCTATTGAGAGGATTGGAGGAGGAGAGAGGTTGAGAGTGGGCTCGATGATGGTGCCCACAGCACATGCCCACATACCACATAGATGCAAAGAAGAAAGGGACTCAGGGGAGCTGGCCCTCTGCCCGGCGATGCTCTCACCATTTTCCTGTTCCGTCATTAGCTTGTTCCTCACGAACATCCAGAGCACCTCCTGGTCGTTGCTGTTCAGCCCAATTTTGTCCAGGTCTGCTCCCACCGTGGGTGCCATGCCCTGGAGGCGGGCCTTGCTGCTTCTCTCCAGCTTCTCGTCGGACAGCATGCTGCTCCTGAACCTCTCCAGCTCGTCCACACGAGCCTTCAGCTTCCTCACCTCCTCGGCTGCAACAAACAGACACAGACTGTGTCACTGAAGGCCCGGTCCTTCGCCTTTCACACACTCGCTCCTCGTGGGGGGCCTGACACAAGGGACTGGGGCCTGTGGTGGCTTCTTCATGCTAGAATACTCATGCAGAGACAATCCGCCGTGGCCACCAGCAGGATTAGCTGCTCAGCATCACAACAGAGCCTTAAAGAAACCTGGCCTGGGAGTCAGTCTTCTCATATGAGCTGGGTGACAAAGCTTGTCCTCACTCTCCCTGTGAGGTGGTGTGAGCGCTGATAGAAATAGATATGGCTGGCCAGGCACGATGGCTCATGCCTGTAATCCCAGCACTTTGGGAGGCCGAGGGGGCCAGATCACGAGGTCAGGAGATCGAGACAATCCTGGCTAACACAGTGAAACCCCGTCTCTACTAAAAATACAAAAAATTAGCCAGGCGTGGTGGAATGCGCCTGTAGTCCCAGCTACTTGGGAGGCTGAGGCAGGAGAATCGACTTGAACTCGGGAGGCGGAGGTTGCAGTGAGCCAAGATTGTACCACTGTACTCCAGCCTGGGCGACAGAGTGAGACTCTGTCTCAAAAAAAAAAAAAAAAAAAAGAAAGAAAGAAAGAAAAAAAAAAAAGAAAAGAAATAGATATGGCTGCTTGGAAACAGCAAAAATAAAAAAGACTAAGAAAATCCTGACCTTGTTACTACGGGCAGCCAGGTGCTTAGAGCGGGGCCTACAGGTGCAGCGAGGGTGGGGCTGGGTATCAGGTGCTGCATCCAAATTCAGCTCCACCACTAAGTGGCAGCATGTCCTTGGCCAGGCAACTCCTGGGGCCTCAGATTCCTCATCTGCGGTAACAAGGGTCTGCACCAATGCATTCAGGTCCCCTCGTCCCCTAACACGTGGGCCCACTCACAGATTCCTGCCCTTCTGACCAGCAGTGGGGCCGGCCTGCCTCCTACCATACAGGCTGCCCTGCTGCCTTTGCCACATACCTAGAGCAATGAGGCCGAAGAGCAGCCCCAGGAGGAGCAGCCAGGTGAGCAGCAGGCCCAGCAGCCACTTCCACCAGCTGCAGCAGGAGCCGCAGGGGCACCAGGCTGGCGCCGCTCCCCAAGGGCCACTGCCAGCACCACCAACATTGCCACCTCCTCCAGTGCCACCAACACCACCGCTGCCGTAGCTGTGGATACCTGTGGAAGAGACAGGGAAAATGAAGCAAATGCAGGCGGCTCCTGCCTTTTCCCTCCAGATTCTCTGACTTTTGGTGACTTTCTGACCTGAGTGACTGTGACTGGGGGCTTTGAAGTTCCTGTGCTGTTCAACATGGGACAGGGTTGGCTCCCGGACTGAGCACAGGGCCTGGCTGGTGCTGACCAGAAGTCTGGCAATCCTGGCTTCAGCTGTGTGACCCTGAGAAGGTCACTTCACCTTTGTTTCTGTTTTTATAACATGGGGTTAAAGGATTGCCTACTTCCTGGGAGGGTTGTTGAATGAAAGGGGACAAGGCATGTAAAATAGTAGAGGAGTTAGCAGCATAGCATGAGGCTTAAACATCTTTATTTTGAATATAGCATTGATCTGCATCTGATTGGACCCAAACCTAAAGCATTGCCATCTCCGTGCCTCAGTTCACACAGTGCTTTCTTTAATCCTCACAGCGCCTAGAATTATACTCAGCTCTTCAGGGGTGCCCAGTGAATTAAAACAATGTTTTTTTGGTAATGAAAAGTGTTTTTAGTTCTCTAAAATGGGGTGGTAAGACCTGACCTGCTTCTATCAAAAGGCGGTGGAAGGAAATGAGGAAAGGCTAAGGGGCTGGAGGCGTGCATGGCTTAGTCTCTTCTTGAGCTGCTGTGTAAAGACACAGTCGCACTGTTGTGTTAGGAGACAACCTAATTAGCAAGTGTTAATTAGGGGCAGCTGGGGGTGGGGGGCCTGTTAGCTTCGTCTCCTGAGCTAAGCTCCTTCTGCAGCCACCTCTGACCCACAGCCTGCCACTCCCCTGACCCCCATCCTGCTCCCTTCTGAGCCTTTAGGGAAACTCTTTAGAGTCTGGTGGCTTCTGTGCACTGCTTCCAGGCGAGGGACTGTCATCTGGTCCATTAGCCACAAGCAGCACCATTGGATCCTGTCACTGCAGGGTTCGTGGTTCTCACCTACCTGCAGTGGTGGTCTTGCCCTTTGTGGACACAGTCTTCAGGTCTCCTGAAAGGAAAAACAGGTTTTGATCTGAGTTTTTAAACTGGAGGAGCTGGCTGCTCTGCCTATGGAGTAGCCATTTTTTAATTCCTTTACTTTCTTAATAAACGTGCTTTCAATGACGTGCAGGAACATCCAGCAGCTCAGTCCTCACTAATCTGATGTTTGTGATCATTACGTCCATGAAGACATGGCTTGGCAAACAATTAATGGTGGGAGAAAGTACCATGTTTTAATTCTCTTATGACCTTAAACCTTTACACCTCAAAACATTTTTGGAACACCAAGTTATGGGTGCCACTTGCATTCCAACAATAAGCGTGGTTGTGAGAAATGACTCTGATTTCTTGGTTAAGGGACTCTGAACACAAGTTCCCGACCTGGGGTGGAAGGAATCGGGAATGAGAAGGATGAGCTTGGAGGAGGATTGTTCCTCAGTCCGTGATGCTATCTGAAAGTTGAGTGTTTGGCTGGGCACAGTGGCTCACGCCTGTAATCCCAGGACTTTGAGAGGCCGAGGCGGACAGATCACGAGGTCAGAAGTTCGAGACCAGCCTGGCCAACATAGTGAAACCCCATCTCTACTAAAAATACAAAAATATTAGCTGGGTGTGGTGGCATATGCCTGTAGTCCCAGCTACTTGGGAGGCTGAAGCAGAAGAATTGTTTGAACCCAGGAGGCAGAAGTTGCAGTGAGCTGAGATCACGCCATTGCACTCCAGCCTGGGCAACAAAGCGAGACTCCTCAAAAAAAAAAAAGTAAGAAAGTTGAGTGTTTGTGGGCATGTGTAGAATTTACTGGGCAATTTGTTCATACCTTTCATCAGATTCTGAAAAGGATCTTTTGACTCCACAGCCCTAGACCTACCCCTAAAATGTCAGGAACTGCTAACTTTAAAGACTTACAGTCAGGCCGGGCGCGTTGGCTCAGGCCTGTAATCCCAGCACTTTGGGAGGCCGAGGTGGGCGGATCACAAGGTCAGGAGATCGAGACCATCCTGGCTAATACGGTGAAACCCTGTCTCTACTAAAAATCCAAAAAAATAGCTGGGCGTGGTGGCGGGCGCCTGTAGTCCCAGCTGCTCAGGAGGCTGAGGCAGAAGAATGGCGGGAACCTGGGAGGTGGAGCTTGCAGTGAGCTGAGATCACGCCACTGCACTCCAGCCTGGGTGACAGAGCAAGACTCTGTCTCAAAAAAAAGACTTACAGTCAGGTTTCAATCTCTTACCTTGTTAAACTGATAACTGATTTGATTGGCATTTATTTAAAAATGTTCTATGACTTAACATTTTCCTTCCTTTACTGACCTCCCTGAAATCAGTGATTTGGAGAGTCCTACAGGGCATCATGAAGAAATGTGGTTATTGGACAAAGAACGCAGATATTTGGGAAGAAAAAAAATAAAGCTAACAAGTGCTTTGCAAAGCATTTTTCTATTAGTTCTGAAGATTATGGAGAACAAGTAAAATGAGAAAACAGATGCCATCGTAGACGTGGCAGAGGCAGGCCTTTGCTCCAATAATGCGCACACGCAAATCACCTGGGAAGCTTGTTGAAATGCAGCTTCTGACTCAGTAGATCTGAGCTAGGGCTGGGCTCCTGCTTTTCTAACACACTCCCAGGTGTGGCTGATGCTGCTGGCCCGTGGACCACACTTTGAGTAGCAAGGTCTCCAAAGACAATGAAATGAAATGTGGCCTGGCTGAAGTCAAGGTGGACAACAATCATATTTGTTCTTACCATTAGCTTCAGCTTTTAGGCCTGAGTCAGCATTGTAGGCAGCTTGCTTTTCTTTTTTTAGGGTGTCTTCTGAAAAAGAAGCTGTGGACAGAACGCATTATAACCTGGCATATTCTCTTCTCAACCTCTCAACTCTGGCCTATGTTTCCCCGGCCCCCCTCTCACTACCCTGCTTGGGAAGGTCAAGGTTAGACTGGTAAGAAAAGCCCCTCTTTCCTGGGATTCATCTGCCCCAATCTGTGTTTGCCGTTAGGCTTGCTGTCACCCAAATGCCTCTCTGAGAGCTCTTTGCCTGAATTTTCTCAGCTCATCTGCATTAAAGGCAGACCCTGGAACATACTATTCAGACAGGTGCTTTTCATTAGAATGGGATGGCTGTGGTTTCATGACTCATAGGGTCCCAAACCACCATGCTAGGACATTTGTTCTCCTACACTATTTGCCTTTCTTCTGAAACCCAAGCCACACGGGATCTGACGCACTCGCAGCGATGCTGGCGGGGGAGGCTGTAAAGACCTTCCCGCTGTCCTTGGTCATGATCAGCAGCTCCATCTCCTTCTTGGTAGGTGTGTTGTCTTTCTCTAGGATCAGGAACTTGCAGTCCTTGTGCAAAAGGTCATCACTCTGCACACTTGTGGTGCAGGCTGGGGAGGAAGAAAATGGGTGAGAAGGAAGGACATGTGCCAGGAGAAGGGAGAGGGGAGAAAAGACAAGAAGAGGAAGGAGAAGAAAGAGAAGGGGGGTGGAAGGTAAATTAGTAGGTGTGTATGAGGGTCTCCTGTTCTTGCTGACAGTGGTTACTACGAAGCATCTTGGGGACCAAGGACACCCTCTATGCCTGGCTGGGCCTGGCCACCAAGAGTTTGGGTCAATGTCAGAAGCTCTGGATGGCTGGTTTATGGGGGCCGCCTCCCCTCCTGGAGATTACAGGATCTTTATTGAATGGGAAAAAGTCCCCCAGTCAGGCAAGTCCTTCCTTAACTAACTTGGGTTCATTTTTATCCTTTAGGTCTTAAGCATTGCCTTCTTGGGGAGGCTTTAGCTGACCACGCCATCTAAAGCACTTCACCCTCATACACACACTCCTATCTCTACCGCATCACTTATTGCTGTCCTTAAAATCTGTATCCTTTTCCGTAATTATCTTGCATACTTTGTGTGTTTGTCATCTGCCTCCACCACTGACGTCAGCTTAGTGAAGGCAGGAATCTATCCTGTCGTGTTCACCGCTGTACTGTCAGCACTTAGAACAGTGTCCATCTGACACAAAGAAGGTTCTCAGTAAAGGCTTTCCAATAAATGAATTGTCAAATGGAAGACAACACACCAGAATTAGAACAATGGAGGAAACAGCTCACTGCATGGTGCTGAAATATGTGGATGAAGTTGATATAGATTCTATAGAAAGTAGGGAGGGTGCCAGCAGCTTCTGAGGGCTCCATGAGCTGCATGTAACAGGTAAGGGCCCAAGGCTTCCAGTCAAGGGCAGTGGCTAATGTGCAAGTGCCTGGCCCTAGGCAGGTATGGAGGGTGGAGCTTCCTGCCGCCTTCCGATAGGAACATTCATGGGAATGTTCAGCTTTATTCACTCATGGAAACATCTAAGAGGCCTTTGGGGCAAGTTGCATTTGCAGGTCTAAGACCACTCATGGGTCCTATTTCCTCTTCCAGTATACCACGTGTATTGGAAGGATACACAGGCAGGATTACTGCAGAATAATCCTCCCTGTGCACCAGCCTGACCCCCAGCAGCTGGGAGCAGCACTCACCGGCAGAGGTGGAAACACCAGTGTTCACAGCCACAGGGCTCTGGGGCATGTTTTTCTTCACCCCATATGCTGCAAGAAAGGAAGCTGGGTCAGCATGGGAGGGTCGTTCCAGGCAACTCAGGAGAAGCCTGGTCACCCCTGGCAGAGAGGTGCCCCCGACCCTCTCCAGTGAGAAGCAGATGATGAATCAACTCTCTCCAGTCATGGGAACAGTAATGAGGGTTTAGATGGAATGTTCTTAGGTATAATCCTTCTCATACTTCTAGCTGCTTCCAGGAAGTCCTCCTAGATCCTCATGCATCTCCTTCTCTCCTGAACTCCTACAGCCCTTAACACCTGCTCTGCATGGCCTATCACTTATTCCCATTGTCTTATAGAGCCTCTCATTGTCTCCTGTGTGTTAGACTTCCTCTGCCAATTAAGTAGCAGGCAAGTTGGGGGCAAAGGCTGACCTAGGTTTCATGTCCCCAGCCACCCCCAGGTTTGCACAGAGGCAGCAACCTGTAGGGGGCGCATCATAAAATCAACCAGATGATTGATTTGCAGTGACAGTGGGTTGTCAAGGAGAGCAGTGAGCTGGCGAGACTACCAACATAACAGTTCGACTGTGAGAGACACAGGAACATACAAGTGATGCCTCACAAGGTGATGCTGTTGACGGGACAGACTTCCCTGTGTGCTTGACTCATGTCTGAGCCAGTTAATGATCAAGATTGATATCTCAGGGCAGGAGGTATTGTTTCTTTGGTGGGAAAGGTTGACTGATTTTCAGGGACATTTTGGGTCTCCTAATTCAGTGAGTTGTAGCTGCAAAGAGGTGTTGCTTCTCAGCCCTTAAGCTCCAACCCTAGCCTACTGACCTGTGGAGGTTGTGGTGGGGCCATGGGACAGGGTAGTCGAGCTGGGGGCCAAATTGTTCTGCATGCCAAATACTGTGAAAGTAACAGAGGTCAGGTGAGTACAGGGAGCACGGGGGATGCCCCCTGGCTTAGGACGGCCCCCAGAGTCCCAAACCACTTTTATGATCAATACTTTTGTCGACAGATTCCAAAACTTCCTCGGTTCCCACACTCTTTGTAACGTAGTAATTTTGTCAATACCCCCACCTACCTACCCCAGGCCAAAAATTACTAACAGTTCTACTTATCACGTAGTTAGGTCCCTCCAAGTTAAAAGCAGTAGTTTGCACAGGGTCTGACAGATGTTGCTGACAGATCTCTCAAAATTTAAAAATATCGTAGGGGTTCCTGTTTCCTGTGGTGCCTTGGTGCACAGTGTGGGAACTGTAAGCATAGGATATGGACACAGACACCTCAGGTGCTGAGAGGCACTAACTTGGCAAACTCCTAGTATTCCAGTTAGCCCTTCCTTCTCCTGACACAAACACATAAAACTCCCTCACCTCCACTATGATTTCAAAGGCTCCTTGTTTATTTGATTGCTTGTTTGTTTGTTTTCAACAACGTGCAGAAACTTATTCCTGCTGGCCAGCAGCTTTGCTATTTGGGGCACAAGATCAAGGATCTGATATCAGCCCACCTTCCCTTGGGGCCTGGTTTTTATCAGGACTTTGCAAAGCAAAATAGCAAAGGCAGAAGAAATAAAACATGTAGCCAATGTCTTCTGGATTTGGTGGGCCTCTAGTTAACTGGAGGAAGGTGCTGAAAATCTGAATGCAAAACTTGTACTTGTCTCTATATCAGTTAAGTAAATAAACAAGGCCCACATCATTATATTTATTAGTCACATTATCACAGGGAGAAGGCAGACTCCTTTAAAAAGAAAAGATGTAGGCTGGTAACATTTACATATAGGCCTTTAAGATGTATGTGGAAACATAGCAAATAAATATTTCTTTAAAATTGTTGTATGTTTGCATTGGAAGCTAAGTAGTAACATTATTTACCCCAGTGTAGTTACTCCAACAAACTATGTGCTATATTTATAGAAAGATCTGAAAGCATTTACTCAATGAATTACTATTTCTCTTTAAAAGATCTGAAATAAAATCCTTCTAAATTAACAATGCCTTTACCCTGAAAATGTCCTACACTATGATTCCATTAGACTCTTCATTTCCAATCCTCCAACTCTTCCAGAAAAGAAAGGTACCACCTTAGAATACGCATGTCAATGTGGGCTCACGTCTCCTCGCCTGAGACCTTTCCCTTGAGGTCTAAGTTCTCCCTGTGGTTGAGGGCAGGCTCTGTGCAGCCCTGTGCCTCTGCTTCTGGGCTGCAGTATGCATAGAAGAAAGTCCTTCATGCTCTTGGGTGAAGCATCCTAACACTTCTATGCAAATAGCCTGGAAAAGTCATCTCAAGATGGTGACACTGACCTGAGGAGGATGTGCTGAGTCCAGGGTGCAAAGTGGATGAGCAGGATGCCATGTTATTTGGAACTCCGAAGACTGCAGGGGCAAGGAGGAAGGCTGGTGAGAGGGACATCTGGCCCAGACAGGGATAGAGATTCGGATACTATAGAAGCACCAGAAGAAATGCCAGGATTGGGTTTTTATATTTTGGGAAATTTTTGTTCTTAGGAAAAACAGGCTCTTGCCTTGCAGCAGAGAATCAAACACTAGCCTGCACTGTACCTTGGGTCACAGCCAACAGGTGATCTCAGGTCTGTCAGACCTGGAGTGGACAGTGGGTCCAGCCAAAGTCTCTCTTGTGAGTGACCCCACTTTACAGAGATGGTCCCTGAAGCTCAGAGAAGTCAAATGACTTATTCAAGGCCCCACTGTCAATTCATATGAAATGAAACTAGATCTTCTACATCCATTTTCAGTGTTCTTTCCAATTTTTCCTGATACACTGTGCTATATGTCCTAAAGGGGACACACCAGAATACCTTCTAGATTGAATTGAACTGAAGTTCCAGGGGGAGTCTCCTGGGATGTTTGGCCACAGAAAGCCTCTCCAGGAGGCCCTGAGGATGGCAAACGTTCTGAGGGTCATTCATCTCTAGGATAGAGGCATGCCGAGTTCAGGGTGACAGAGGGTGTAGGCTGCCCTCCAGGTACCTGATCCTGCAGAGTAGGCATTGGTGTTGAGGAGGGATGAGCTCTGGGTTGTCATGTTGTTGTGATAGGTCCCCATGGAGGACCCCGCTGGTAGGGTGGAGGACCACACATGGGAGGGAAGGTTGGCATCCAGGATCGTTGCATCGTAGGTGCCTGACACTGGAAACAGACACATGCACACACCCCAGTGAGAGACAAGTCAACACTCCCTGCTGGGGAATCTAGTCACCACACTTTTCTGGGACTTTCCTGGTTTGGGCATTGGAAGTTCCACATTTCAGGAACTCTCTCAGTCTGGGAACCTGGGGTAGTTTCCATCCGAAATCTCAGAGCTGGTGAAAACATTATCTCTTGCATTAGAAATTTTTGCTGGCTCCTGGTGAAATTTGAGGTAGCCATATTTTGCCTTGGGGTCCACCCATTTCTCCTTTTAAACCTGGCTCCCCATCTCCTGGTGGGCTGTCCCACCAATGGCCTTCCTCTCCACCTGTTGCTGAGTGCTCCATCTTCAAAGACACTGAGAGAACAGTTCTTTCACGACCAACAAATGAGACCCCGAAGCGAACCTCTTTCAGTAGAATTCCAGGCACCATGGCCATTGCAGGGCGCATGCCTGGGCAGGGGAGCCCTTGGTCTGGGGCCACATGGCATGCGTGGCAGCCTTCTCTGGTTCCACCCTCCTTAAACATCCCTATGAACCAGCCAGACACTGTGCCCCCAAGAGGGGATTTTCCTGCTTCTTCATATCTGGGGCCAGTTCTGCTTATTTGTCTGTGAGAGGGAGCCAGTCATGCAGGTCAGAAAGTGCCTTGACGTTTTGGTTTTAGGGTGAAAAACAAGAAAGATCACAATCTCTAGGCTTTTCTCCAGTAGTGAATGGGAGGGAAGTTTCCTATCACAGTAGATCTGGCTTTTTCCCTCACCTACCTCCACGACTTTGCTAATTTATATTTCTGCCTCCCACAGAACCTACCTTGCACTTGGGGGGCATGTAATATGGAACTGCTAAACAATGCTCATCCTACTTGACCGGGACATGTTGGTTTTCTGACTTCCTCCAGAGACCCACTGTCCACAAGGGCAGTGACTGTGTCTCTCTGGTCCATTGCTTTTCCTCAATGCCTGGTGCTTGGCATAGAGGAGACATTTAATAAATAGTCACTGAATGAATACATTAAAACTCTACAAATTTCCCCAATATTCTTCATTTGGGGGACCTGGCCAACATACTGTCCTGGGAGACAGTCTCTAGGATTTAGGGCTGGGCTGTGCATGTGGAATAGGTGACCAGCCAGGGGTAGGATAGGTACAGCCCACATTTTTCACTGCTTGAAGAGCAGATGCTCAGTGCTTTTCAAGGTCTCTGGCAAAGCCTGAAAGGCCTGCCAAGACGTGGTTGAATCCCCAGGCCAGGATAGATCTGCCACCTTGATGCCTTCCCTTCTGAAGAAAATAATGTATACAGTGGTCCATTTCCAAGACAAAGTGTCTTAAATTGGCTTAGGTCAGCAAACTACAGAAGAAACAGAATATACTAGGCCCCTGCTTGGATAGCTAATGCCTGCTTATTGGTCTCCCCTCCCTCACCAGTTCCTCCCCGCCCCCCACCCTGCTTAGTTTCCCTCACTCAAACCAAATAAGTTTAGTCTAAGATAAAAGTTTACTCGACTGCAAAATAGCTCATTTTGTCTGTTCTTATCAGCTTGCTCAGCTACTTAGGTCATAAGTCAAAAACTTGAAGAGCCCCTAAGCTAACTAGGATTGCAATGCATTGTGGACTGCAACAAAATGCAGCAAGACAACCCTAAACAAACACCTAGAGCCCCTGCCCAACAAAAGAGGGAACTAAAAATACACCTCTAACATTCCCCCAAATAGTCCATTGGGGAAAATGCTGCAGGGTTTTAAGGGCTAACCCTCGAACCAGGGACAAGGAAAAGCAAAACATGATAAAGCATTACTGTTTTATCTGGGCCAAAGAGCCCATTCGTCAGCCTTCAGTCTTTTGGCCTAAGTTTGGCTCAGATGAGGACTGGGTGTGCCAAGCTTTAATTCGCTATGTGAATAATAAAACCCCATCCTCACAAGAGGAGATGGGTTATGCTCTTTGTTAAATTAGTGAATTAACCCCCATACTCCCCCTTCAAGAGGAAAAAAGGAGCATAGTAAAAAGCCCTTGCCCAGTAAAAAAGCCCTGGGATCCCATAACACGCTTAGCTCCACCTTACATCTCACAAAATAGAGGACAGGGAGATCAGGGGTTAACAGGAAGGCTGGAGGAAGAGGAATCTGGGGGTCATAAAGAAGCTAAACCCAATGCTCCCGTAAATCCTTATCCAAACTTAAGGAAAGAATTAGAACAACGTAAGAAGGACATTGAGAATTTCCCTAGTCCTTCTAAACAGCAGATGTCTAATATGTACCCTCTTAGAGAAGTCCCTATGGGACAGGGAGAAGTTGGATATGTAAGTGTGCCTCTAACAAGTACTAATGTTAGAAATTTTAAATAGGAAATAAGGCCGCTCTTGGAAAAATTCCTCAGTTTAGCAAAGCAGCTAGATCAATTTTTAGGACCCAATTTTTGTACTTGGGCTAAGATGATGTCAATCATGACTATTCTGTTTACTGGGGAAGAGAGGGGAATAATTAAAAGGGCAACCATGAGCATTTGGGAGAGACAGCACCCTCTCGGGCAAGGAGTCCAGCCAGCTGGGCAGAAATTCCTAAATGCAAATCCCAGATGGAATAACAATAACCCCAAAGATTGGACCCAAATGCAGGACCTAAGGGAAAGAATAATTAAAGGGATTAAAGAGTCCACTTCAAGGACACAGAATGTCTCAAAACCATTCGAGCTCCAACAAGAAAAAGAGGAGACTCCCTCTGCATTTCTGCAGAGGCTCAGGGATCAAATTAAAAAAAAAAAAAAAAAATCAGGATTAGATCCAGAGGACCTAGTAGGGCAAGGCTTTTTAAAGGTTAATTTTATGACCAAAAGCTGGCCTGATATTACCAAGAAACCGCAAAAAAAAAAAAAAAAAAAAAGAAAAAAAAGAAAAAAGAAAAGATGGATGGAATAAAAAGTCAAGTAAGGAATTAGAAGGCTTTTGTTAAAAGTAAGAAACGAAATTAGAAAAAGAGAGAGAAAGCCAAAGCTGTCCATCTTGCAGACAGACAGAGGGGAGCCACAGCATGGCTCATGCTGGTGCCCAGAGAGAAAGAGTTAAGCTGCTGACCCTGAAGGCAAGGGGGAGCCAGCTGTGCAGCTGCAGGTGTGGGGGCGCCAGGAGCCGCAGAGCCGAAGCATGAGATAAAGGTGGACAGTGTGAGAGAGCTAACATAAGTAAGCTGTTAACATGGCGAGTGTGCTGGCGCCCAGAGAAAGAGGAAGAAACTGAGTGTGAGGGAAAGAGGAAACAGGGATGACAGAGACAGAGAGATAAAAAAAAGAAAATAAGCGAGAAAGACACTGGAAAAGACAGAGATCAAAGACACAAAAGGTGAAACTGGGGAGAGAGATAATGTAAAAGGAAAAAAGAGTATGAGAGGAAGAGAGAGAGACAGAGAAAGAGAGAGGGGCCATGGAAGACGGGAGATGGGGAGACAAAGGTGCAGGTAGACAGTGGCTGCCACGGCCCTGCTGGTGGAGGGGAGTCGGAAGCTGATCCTCTGCAGGGCTCTGGTAGTGAGCACCCCACATCAGGTCAGGAATATATTAAATCAAAGAGTTGGGAGATGGTAAACTAATTCCCAAATTTTAAAATATGAAGCCATATTATTAGAAAAGATAATTTAGTCTTGACAACATGTATTTGCTTGAATCCAGCCAGCGTCTTATGAAAAGGAGAGGAGAATAAAGAGGCATCAAATCATAACTGTTTGGATATCATAGAATGTCAAACTAAAGTGAAACCAGACCTTCATATCAAACTAACGTGAAGCTACCCCAGTACATGATGGGATGAGAGTGTTTGTAAATGGGTCATCCCAAGTAATAATTGTGTAAAAACACAATGGCTATGCTGTCATTAATGGAAACAATCCTTATGTGAAAAAGGGAGATTACCCAATAATTGGTCAGCCCAAACCTGTAAATTACATGCTCTTAACCAGGCCCTAAAGCTTCTAGAAGGCCAAAAAGGCACTGTATATACTAATTCCAAATATGCCTATGGAATAGTACACACCTTTAAAAAGATCTGGACAGAGCGGGGCCTAATAAACAGCAGGGAGAAAGAATTTGTACATGGGGAACTGATCAAACAAGTTTTAAAAAGCCCCTTGCTTCCAGTAGAGATAGCCGTAGGAAACACTATAGAAGCTGTAGGGAATAGGCTCACAGATAAAGCTGCTAAGCAAGCTTCCCTGGAGGAAGAAGTTAGATTGTTTAGCCTAATCCCAAATATCCCTAAGGTGATAAATTTTCTAAAGAGGAGGAGGAAGAGCTGGGCAAGATAGGGGCCACTCAAACTGAGGATGGGAGGCGGGTGCTCCCTGGTGAGAGAGAAATGATAAGCAAACCCATGATGAGAAAACTGATGTCCATACTGCATAAAGGAAGTCACTGGGGTCCCCAGGCCATGTGTGATACAATACTCAAAAATGATGGGTGTACAAGTGTGTGGGTGTTGTGTGACCTGCCAGAGAATAAATTAAAAAGTAGTTAGAAAACAGACTACCGGAGGAAGACCTCGTGGGTCAAGGCCGTTTCAAAGCATTCAAGTAAATTTTACATAAATGCCCAAAATAGGGAGACTGAAGTATCTACTAGTACTGGTAAACCACCTCTCCAGCTGGGTGGAGGAATTCCCCCTCCCAACTGCCACCGCTGGGAACGTGGTCAAAATAATCTTAAAACAAATTATACCTAGATTTGTCTTGGTAAAAAATATTCATTCAGACAATGGGAGCCACTTTACCTCAAAGGTGCTAAGGGGAATTATGGAAAGTTTACACGTTAAATGGGATTACCACACCCCTTGGCATCCCCCTTCCTCTGGAAAAGTAGAAAGAATAAATCAAACTCTCAAAAAGCATATTATTAAACTAATCTTTATAACTAAAATGCCTTTAATGTCTCCCAGTAGCACTCCTTAGGATTAGAACAGGCCCAGGCAAAGACTTGGGACTGTCCCCTTACAAGTTATTATGTGGACTCCCACATTTAGATAGGACTACTGATCTTCCTTCTATGGAAACCAAAAACCAATTTTTAGAAATTATATACTGGCCATACCCTCCACCCTGTCATCCTTTAGGTTAAAAGGACTTCGAACTCAAACCCCGCCTTTTGAATTCACAGTTCACCACTTCCAGCCTGGCAACTGGGTACTAATTAAGACTTTAAAAGAAGATAAGCCCCACCCAAGCTGGCAAGGTCCCTATCAAGTGGTCCTAACCACTGAAACGTCAGTGCAAACAGCTGAACGAGGGTGAACTCATTACTCTCAAGGGACTGGTAAAAGAAACCCCAGAAGGAAGGGAAAAGGACAAATGGAAAGTGTATAAATCACCTAAGTAACATTTAAAGCTAACATTAAGGAAAACCTAGAAGAGAGCTATAAGCAAACCCCTTCATTAGGGGTGGATATGGTTAGGATTAATCTTCACACAAGGGGTAAAAGAAGACCTGAGTATCAGATAGGGCCCAGTACTAGGGGTGGAAAGTAGGGAATATCCAACCAATCTAATAATCAACATAACTAAAACCTCTATCCCCTAAACCATAAAATTCAATGCCTGCCGAGTCTTACATTGTGGGAACTTAGGAAACCAAAGGCAGCTGTCACAAGCAAACAAATATCTATGCCCTAAAACAGGTTGCTATTGGGGAAAGCCCTGTGCTAGCTGGAATGAGGTTTGGTGGGCCCCAATTTCAAGTCTCACTTTCACTATTCTCTGGGTCTCTGAGTCCATTCTTTGGGTTTGGAGGGGTAAGTTTGTTTCTCACACTCCTCAGCAGCTGGGCTGTCAGACTTACCCGACTGGGAGCTCGCTGTCACAATTTTGGTCTCCACAGTGCCTTTCTTGGGGATGGGGAGTGTGTTGGAGGAATTCCGGGTGGGGCTCACACTTGCGGATCGACTCCCTTTGAGCAAACGCTTAACATCATCCAATTCTGTCCCTGTAAAAGAATCCACAGATGTTTCTGTTAAGTCCAGTGTTCTTTCCTGAGTCCCTGTGCAATTTGGGGAACATTTGTGGCATTCTGACTACTAGGGAGAATGGCATCTGTCTCACACATTGGGACTTTTTGCTTGGCTTTATAATATTCACATTTTACTAATGAATAGCACTTATCAACTTGGTACTTTGTCATATTAGCCTCATAAAACTTCTGCATCTCGCAGGAGGTCAAGGTGCCTGGGAGATATTTCCTAATTAGACCGCATCAAACATCACAGGAATGATTCTGTGGCTAGAAGACACTATCATCTAGGATCAGGCAGTTAGAGAACCAGGTCCCTTGAAACAGATGCTTCAATAGCAGTCTCATCCCCTGTGCAGGATCCTGGATGTTGGGTCCTTGACCTTGTATGCTTGGGGCTGTCAAAAGGAATTTGTGGTCCATAATTCCTAAACATTATGCTGTGTTCACGTGTAATTTAATTCCAAGTCTGTCTGGCTGATTTAATTTGTAGCAAGGTGAAAAGTGGAGCAAGCTCCCTGTGCCTCCCACACAGGAAGCAGGGAAGCAGGAGAGGTGGGAGACACCATGCATGAGTAGTGCATGAGAGGAGACACAGGTTTGTAGACACCGTATGCTGAAGGAACTCTCAGCCCCAACTCCCTTCGCCTCACCAACCCTAAGCCTGGAAGGATTCAGGTGAGAAGGTGTCAGGCCTGGAGTCAGATTCCACAACCCTAGGTACTGAGCTCTCTGGACAAGCACCCATCTCTGTCCTGAGCCACTGACCCTACTCTTTCTTCTCCTACTCCTTTTACATGATTGCTGTCCTAAAGTTGAGCTCATTTCAAAACATTGTCAAATACCTCTAGCAAGAACATCAGGTATCTAACATATTCCATCGACGGAGACTGGGGGTCTCTGACATTTGAAATAAAGTTTGAATTCTTACACTCTACTACTGACCCTTCTCTAATTTATCCCATTGTGTCCTTACTTTGAACCTTACTTTGAACTGTTCCTTCGATGTCTTGTGCAGGCTCCTCCCTTTGAGCCGAACTGATCCACTCTTCAGTTTCCCTTCAGGTAACACCTATCCCCGGAAGGTTTCTCTGGCCTGATCTCCATGGGCTGCTGTGGAGCTGCTCCTCCCTGTTCCCTCACCACACTGAGTTGTGATGGTTGGCTGACTTACTGTCTCCCTATTAGTCTGTGAACTACTACACAGCAGGAACCACGGTTTACTCAGCAGCTTAACTCCAGCCACCTAGCCCAGAGTCCAATTCACAGAAGGCCCTTAAAGATGTTTTATGATTGCATGCATGCACACACACACGCATGCACACACACACACAGCACTAGCCCTGGATTTCTGGACCCTTTCTTTTCAGCGAGATCATGACCACTTACATCGCGTGGATGGGGACGCACTCTGCAGTCGAACTCGAATTTCGCTCTCTGTACAAGGGAAGAGATAGAGAAGGGTGTGAATGAAGGAGCTTAGATCACAATCCCTGACACTGAACTCCTAGCAGCAGATGACCCTTTAGGCTGCTCTGACATTTCTGAGTTCTGGAAACAGGAAATCTAGGTGTGCCCAAGAAGAGTGCTGCTTAAAAAGGGAGACCTCCGTACCTCCAACAATTCCCCATTCTGCCAACTGCACACCTCCCAGGCAGCTGCAGATGTTCTAATAAAATTCCAGGCTGAGCAAGGAGGTTCCAGTACAATCAGCAGTGATCAACCCTCTCCCCATCATCCACCTCACGGCTGCCACAACCAAGGTTCTCTCCTGCCTCCGTGGTCTCAGGCATTGGCAAAAGATTCTAAAAACCAGTGTTTACTTGCCATTTTGGCTTCTTCAGAGATGGGAGGGGCAGGAAGCTGGTAGTTAACATTATTAGTTAGCTTCAGGTGGAGAATTTGCATCTTTCAACTATCACACTAAAGTTGTGGGTGGTTGGCATACTCCTAACTTCCAAGTTATTGATGATAATAAGGCCCATAGGAAGTCTAGGTGGGTCATTGTGAAGAATTCTGCCTTCAGCTCAGCCCTAACATGCTGCCCCCAACCCTGCCCAAAGTTTAGCAAGGGTTGCTTCTCCCAGGATTATATTTCTCTCCTGTATCATTGTCTAGATGACTAGATTACAAAACTGTCCTGGAGCTGTTTATCTCCTGGATGAATTTCGAAAAAAAAAAAGGTTGGGGGGATTTTGCTCATCTTTTGATGTGTAAAGGCAATTAGAGCATATCTTGTTAAAGTCAGCCAGGAGACCAGAAGTGAAAGCAGATGTGGTATCTGCATCTTCAGATGATCCACAGCAAGACAAATGATGCTCCACATTGTTATCATGTGTTTTGCTTCCTGCCTCTATGTGCTTGTTAGATTAACGTCAAAAGCTACCCTTCCCCTCCCGATAGAGCCGGGCGGAAGATTCCCAGGATTCTCTCAGCTCCTTGAAAGCAGAAAGCATGCCTTGTTTATTTTTCTGTACCCCTTACACTCCCTGGCTCAAGGCTGGACACACATTAGCTCCTCAGAAAATACTTGTCAAATGAATTGGACTGAACCCAGTGACGGCACTCACCTCGTGTTTGACTCCGTCCTCTGGTTGAAGAAGATGCTGAGAAACAAAGAAATGCAATTTTAGGCATATGTAAGAGGTGGCATGCTAAAGACTTTTGACATGGAGGTAGATATATTTCGTGAGGGGTTACTTTCATAGTGGGTCTAAATCCAGATAGAGGCTTTTCTGAATAGCAGTTGCTTAATAAATGATGATCACTTAGCAACAGCAGAGAATGTTTTGTAATGCCCTAGTACATTTATGATGTTAAATTAGCTAAATGAATATTAAGTTAGCTAACATTTTGAAAGTTAAGTTAGCTAAGGTAATCTGTTGGGGAGCATGATCCATTTGGACTGGCTGACTACACTGATCAAATGTATCAAAAAGCTCCCAAGTCTTCCCTTTGATTTTTTTATTCGAGACTGCCATGGTTTCCCCACTGTAAGCAAATACATAAAATTATAATCATTGTATAATCAATGATCCTGGTATTAATTCATATGCACAGTGAGATTGCAAGAACATGGAACAAAAACTTAAGGCCAAGTGAAGACACAGCCTGGAGGTTCATGAAGCACACACAGTTCCCTTGAAAGCAAGCAATAGTGGAGGTGCCGGGATGCCTAGCACTTGTGTGTTCTACTCGTTGCTCTGCCTTGTGGGAGGCCTCTGTGCATCTCCTGGAAAGAAGAATCCCTACAATTATTGCTTGGCCTTAAGGGCTTATCTATCCAAGCCTGAGCCTTATATATAGCTTACCATTTCTATAGTGCCACGAGCAAAGGCTTATGACAGCAAGTTTATGTGGTTGAGAGTCCCCTTAATATGCTTCAGGATAAAGAGCAAGGGAAAAATAGGTCAGCAGGGGTCAAACTCCTTTAGAAGAATCCATTTAACTCATGATGTCCCCTACTCCCACCACTTCATCTCCCCCAGGGATTTTCCTAGAGCCTCGTTTGACCATTTCTTTAGAAAATGAGGAGAAGACATACCAAATTCCTTCCGAGGGTACTCCGGAGAAGAGTTGCCACTGGAGCTCCCTGGAGAGGGGATAAAACACTTAGAACAAATGGCCTCTTAGGCCCATAGAGCTTCCAAAAGGGGAGGCAGTGCCTGTTACTTCTTTCCGGACCTCCACAGCCCTCAGTGTTTCAGGGGGGATGAGGTATGCTCTTCAGCATGCATGTCAAAGGAGCCAGGCTCATGATGTAAACACGACCCATCATGGCCCTGGTCGCAGCACTTTACTCTGGTCAAGGACCTACTTCAGATGAGGCAAGGATGAACAAAGGAGAGCAGCAGGTTTTGATTTCTTTCTTTTTTGTTCACTTCCTCCACCGGGCTTGCCCTGTGCCTGTTCTAGAGCAAGTGATCTGCCCTGATCAAGTAATCTGCCCTCAGCACCAGGAACCTCTCTGACTTTGTGAGGCTTGTCCCAAACGTGGACCCAATTAAAATGAAGGTACAAATCCCTGGTCAGGCCTGACCTCAGAAAGCACTGTGATGATGCAATCCACCTCACCTGGATTTGGGGCTTCCCAATGGCCGGTAGCTCTCATCCTGCAGCAGCAGGAGGGAGTCTGCTGTGTGTGTGGGATGCCAGCCTGCTGTAGTCATTCACTAGAGTGTGTGGGCCTTACTCCTGCTTCTCCAATACCAGCACCCATCTCTTCTCACCGTTAAACTCCTTGGCCACCTGGCTGGTCAGTTTCCCACATAAAACTGCTACTGCAGATCACCAGGAACTCCAGGAACCTTAGTAATGGAACCCAGGTGTCTTCTTCTACGACTCCTTCTTGACCCTGAGCACTCTCTTGTGTTGACCTCAGCATTGTTGCATGTTCCTGGTCTCCCCATGTCCCTAAAAGACTCTTCCTCCTCTCTCTGTTCTCTGGCTCTTCTTTCTCCTTATTCCCTCCACTTTATCTTTCTTTGCTTCCTTCAACTTTTATACTCTCCTTCTTGGCAAACTCCTTTAGTCTTCTGATTTCCTCTAACACCTCTCTGCGAATGGCTTCCACCTGGGTATCTGGGCCCTGACTTCTTCCCTGAACTCAAATCCTGCATCACCCACTGCCTGCTTGCTACCCTCGCCAGAGAGCTGGGAAAGTGGCTGTACTTCAGGATGAAATAGCTGGATTCATCAAGTGGAGTCATCCACCTAGTTCCCTGTTTCAGTTGTTGGCACCACCAAGAACCCAACCTGTGTGTGAGGCCTTCTTACATTTAATCTATTGCCAAACCTGTCAATTCCACTTCAGTGATACCTTCCACCACTTGCTCCTCACCTCCATCATTACCAACCTGGTCCCAGCCAAAATGTCCCTTCTCTGGATGACTGAGGAGTTCTTTTTAACTTGTCACTGTGTTTAGTCTCTTTCTCACCAATTTTTCCAACATATGGCTTCCAGAGTTCCAGTCCTGGACCTCAAATATGATTGTTTTGCTAAAAACTGTCTGTGGCTTCCCATTGCATATGGAATAAAGTCTAAACATCTTATCCTAGCACTGAATCTGAGTCCCTCAAACCTTTTGCACATAAGTACCCCTGAATTTCCAACTTAAGCCCTGGGCTCTCCTGGCTGTCTTTGCTTATGCTGCTGCTCTCACAGCTTGGACAGCCCCATCTCTCCATCTTTGGGTAACAAACTCTTACTCATCATGAGGACCCAGCTCAGATGTCACCTCCTCCATAGAATTTTCCCTAATTTCCTCAGCTTAAAATGATAATCTCCATCTGCTTTACACAATTGTATTTTATCTGTCATCTTAACTTGTCTATTAGACTATAGGTCCTGAAGACAAGATCCATGTCTGATTCATTTAAGCATTCATCAAGCCTTTCTACACAGTGTTAAACACATAGCAGGTGCTGGATAAAATACTAGTTGGAAAAGTAACTAAATGGGTGAATGAATGAATAAATGAGGTAGTGAATGAATGAATGAAGTCTTCAAGTAATGAAAATCCATAAAAGAAATGAAGGAGGAGTGGGGAGAAAGGTGAGGGGCAGACACAGGTGCCCAGGATGTAAATCTTCAAAGAATGAGTGAAGTTTCTTGGGGAAGAGAATGGTTCTCTTGTATGGTTAGTAGGACTGATACCTTCATACGCATGGCGGGTAACGTGAGTTTTCCTTTCAAAGGTTGAGCCTGGGGAGTTGGGCAGAGTGGAGGCAGGTGAGTGAGCCCTCCTGTAACTAGAGGTGGAGGGATGGCCTCGTGTGCTTCCAGCTGCAAGAGGGGAAAAGCATAAGTTTTCAGTGCTTCAGCAGAGAGGTGAACCAAATGGTTACTGTGACCCAACTATATTAACCAAGTACACTCAGGGAGGGCTTTCGGGAGGGCACAGCTGAAAGGGGCCACCTCAGCATTCCCCCAGCTGTTCATAAATGGAAAGGTGGAATTATTGCCTGGGAAAGTCCTTCCTGTGCATGGTTACCATGCATGGAAATGGAAAGGATTTGGCAGCATTTTTCTTGTAGACACTGCTTGGAAGGACTAGAATATAATCCAGCTTGGAAGTGTGCCTCAACAGGTAAGGGCAGGTGTTTCTGTTGGTCAACCTGGCTGTTCTTATGCCTTGGGGCTTCCTTTTTAGTTTTACTTTCAAGTATTTTAAATGGCTTCAGGGGATATCTGGGTGCTTCTTGTTTTTGTTTTGTTTTGCCTTGCTTTGCTTTGTTTTGTTTTAGTTTGAAAGAGTGCTTCACTGGGAACAATGGGCCTGTGTTGGATGCTTGCCCAGTGGAATCTTGCACAGCATGGGATCGCATGTCACCAGCTTCCCTTAGCACAGTAACCCAATCGTTAAGTTTCTTTTGTTGTTGTTAATTCAAATTGTAAACCCTCAGGCGTGCACATCGTTCTCTAAAGAGATGGCTTAAAGAGAGTGATTTAGTGGGGAAATAGCTATCTACCCATGAAGTCTTCTTAATTAATGATAGTTATTTATATTGTGGACTTAATGAAAATGGATCTGATTTTAAGCAGGCTTCAAATGCTGATGATTTATAATTTACACTCCCATTCTCCACCCCCGCCGTCCAATGGCTGTGTGTTATTTAGGTAACTCTTGGGGGCATTTGGAATGGATGACAGGTGATTGTAATTGTCCCTCTTGTGCACCGATTCGAAATCGTGTCTGCCCTGTGTCCTGTGTAGGACTTTCTTGGTGTCTCTCTCTTTGTCACCCATTCTTCCCTGACCCGTTGCACCAGTGGGCACTCACTTGAGTTTATGTAGCCGCTGCTGCCATGAGTCAGGCTTTGTTTCTCCAGCCGGCTCCCTCCACCAAAAGAGCCTATTTTGGCATAGCCATTGCTGGTCCCGCCTTCTGCCAGGAACAAAAGCAGGTGACAGTTTCAGGGTGGAGTCAGGCCAGAGGATCCCCTGTCCCCCACCATGTGGAAGCCTTCCCTGGTTTTTCACCAGGACCTTCTTAGTTTGGGGTCCCTTTCTCACCTACATTATAAGATGCAAGCTGCCATGCTCCAGTTTCATTGTTTTTTGTTTTGTTTTGTTTTATACAAATATCTAGAGTGAGTATTCCACCTGATTTAAAAGAAAAGTCTCCTGGGTGGAATATAGCAAGTTGCGTATTAGGAAATTTTAAATATTAGAAAAGGCTGAGCGATGAAAGCTCCTTGAGTCCAGGACCTGGTTGGGCTTGCTTTTTCTGAGTGCCTGGTCGGCACCCAGGCATGACAGCGCCTAGAAGTGCTGGAAGGGCGTGTGGCAGCTCTGTGTTGCTGGTGTTCCACCTGGCAGCCCATCACTGCTCCAACTTCACCTGCTGGTGGGTGGGCTCTCCTCATCCCCAGGGAACAAGGCTCCCTGGAGATGGGGGCAGGGGGTAGGTTTTGGGCTCAGATCAATATTACAGGAGTGATAGGAGCTCCTGGACAAAAAAAGTAGCCTCAACAAGAAGCTTGACTGGTAGCCCCCAATCCCTGCTCAGGATAGATGAGATATCCAATATTTTAGCATCTGGAATAGGCAAATCTACAGAGACAGTAGATTTCTGGTTTCCAGGGGCTGAGGAGAGAGGAGGGAGAATAAGGAATGACTGCTAATGGTCACTTCTTTTTGCGGAGCCATGGAAATCTAAAATGGTTCTGTAACCATGGCTGCATAACTTGGTAAATATACTAGCAATTGCTGAATTATACACTTCAAACTGGTGAATTCTGTTGTATAGAAATTAATGTCAATATAGCTGTTAAAAAAGATTTCAAAAATTTTGGAGCTCCCATGGAGAAGGTTAGAAGTGTGGGGCCCTTCAAATGTGACCTACTGAAAAGAAAGCTATTGAGGTAGTTACTTACTTGGTGGTAAGGATGTAAGTCTTGTGGTTACTGTTTCAGTGACAACTAGAAAAAGACAAAGAAAAGGTGAGTTCTTATGTAATGCACTGACACCTCTGGATCTTGGCAAGGTCTAAGCTCTGCCATAGGCTAAGCATATTAAATTAGGTTCGACGTTGATTTTTCTATGCTTGTGCTTTAAGGTATATGATCTGACCCACTGTGCAAAAAGATATGAGCAATAACAATGGGTTTAATATGCTTGGAAAATAAGTTTATATCTCTTTGGAGCCAAAAGAAGTTAGCCACTGTTTGAAACATAGGTAGTTTTGGTATTGATGTCTCTCCTTAGACAATTAGATCCAGTCCAGACCTGGTCTGAGGTTGAAGGAGGACCAGGCCCTCTTGTCTCAAGTCACTCTGTTTCTCTGAATTGCTCCTTCCCCATTGTCTCTCAGTCCAGCTGAGACCAACACCCTGGCTGACTTCACTGTGTACTTCTTCATGAATTTGGAGGTGTTCAAGAATATTATGTTTTGTTCTAAAGTCTTCAGGGCAACCGCTGAAGTTGTGGGAAGGAAGGGGGCTCCTGGTAAGTCACATTTGGGGTTTGGCAAAATCAGTGATCCAGGCGCATCACAGACAAACTTGAAGAACCAGCCCCTTGGCCTCTGAAATTTAGTTCCTGTAGTTCTGAGAGATGGTGAATCCATCACTCATGCTCTGACTGTGGCCCTCACTGCTACCTCTGTCTCTGGTGGGTATACAGAAGCCCCTACCTATCTGGGGATTTTGTTCTTTAAAAGCAAGTTTCCAGTGTGCGTGCTTGCATGGATGGATGCATGCATGCATGTGTGTGTGTGTGGCATGCATGGGCACGTATGTGTGGGGAAGGTGGTGAAAGGAGAAAAGAGTAAAGGAAGATGGTGCAGGATCATTTTGTGCTACTTTCACCTGTGCCGCTGACACCTGCTCCATCCCACACAACTCTTATTCACACTGTCCTTCTTTATACTGCATTTTGCTAATTAGTTTGGTTGTCCTAGCAAGAAAATGCACTTATGGACATGCCAGAAACAGTACTTAATGCATAAAAGGAAATGTTGGCTGGGCATGGTGGCTCACGCCTATAATCCCAGCACTTTGGGAGGCTGAGGTGGGCGGATCACAAGGTCAGGATTTGAGACCAGCCTGGCCAACATAGTGAAACCCTGTCTCTACTAAAAATACAAAAAATTAGCTGGGTGTGGTGGTGAGCACCTGTAATCCTAGCTGCTAGGGAGGCTGAGGCAGGAGAATGGCTTGAACCTGGGAGGTAGAGGTTGCAGTGAGCCAAGATTGCACCATTGCACTCCAGCCTGGGTGACAGAGCAAGACTCCGTCTCAAAAAAAAAAAAAAAAAAAAAAAAAAAAAAAGGAAATGTTTTTCTAGAGTACAGTGGCAGCTTGATTTGAAAAATAGTCCTTGAGCTTTCACTAAACCTCTCATTGTACAGACCTTTGGTATTCTTCGACACATAAAAATAAATTATTTCCTAACTAAAAGTTTCAAAGGTTTCAAGTCTATGGAGCCAGAATTTTTTTTTTAATTGGAGATATATGAAAGTCATGGAATAAGTGAAAGAGTTTCCTGACTTAAAGTTGGTAGGAGGAGAGTTTAAATGTCTCTGAATTTATTATTTGGGCAGTTTCACTAAATAAATGTATCTGTTTTCAATTTTCAGTGTAGAGGTCAACTATGATATTAGTTTTATTTCAACTTTGTCTCTGCAATAACTAGGATGTTATTCATTTAGATTTCTGTTGCCCTGTACCCCTAAATTTGGAAATGATAAAATAAATTATGGTGAATTCATTTAGCATAATGCTATCTCATCATTAAAAATGAGGGTTATAAAAACTATACATGGAAATGACAACCTTCATCATTCAAGAAAAAGCAGGACATCTTTTGACATAAAAATCAACAAGAACTATCTTATGAGAAGGATTAAAGTCCATTTAGGAACACATTTAAACATGATACAGTGGTTGTGGTAAAATTATAAATGAATTACTTATTCTGTTTCCAAATTTTTGTTACTTTTATAATAAAACACATAAATTTAAAAATTCTGATGCTCTTACTTCTTTCAGTGACTTCAGTACCATCTCTGTTTTTCATGGTTACATCCATACCAGAGCCACCTGCAGGAAAAATCAGAAACCAGGATAGTCATATTTATCATTGTTTTTCGTAAGTATAGGTCCTCACTGTTGAAGCTGATAACCAAAAACATGATTTCAAGAATTTAAAGCATGATTCTTTCATGTGAGTATTTTTTACAAGATCATTCCCATTTCTTATAACACGTATAATAGAGATTAATTTAATAGTTCCACTTTGGATTCTATTTCTTTATGTTGGGATCTTATTTTTCAGTCTCTAGTTGATCAGCCTGCCCCCTGCTGAGCATCAAGAGGCTTACATAGCAGATTAGGTGTCCTGACCTTTGTTTGACTATAAAATCTCCATTCTTTTCCATGGTAATAAATAGCTGAAGGGGATCTGTCAAGGCACTTAGTGCTATCAACTAATTCATTTTAATGTCTCCCATAATGTTCATTGTTCTATATAGAACTCTATGCATATGAGACATTCATGCTTCATTATTTTCGAGTCTGGAGGTAAGAATGGCACTTGATGGATTTAAATCAGGATAAAAATAATTTTATTTGTCGTACTTGTATGGAACTTTACTCTTTCCAAAGTATGAAACATTCACTATAATCAGCTCTTGCATGCTTATCTGCAGACATAAGTATGAAAAACAGTTGAACAAAGCCTGTAAAATCTATAGAAGCATGTAGGAAAATACATATTTGTATTTTTTATATACTCCCTTCATTCTTACTCTGCTTCTGAAAAAGAAAACCAGTGCAATCTTGTCCACCGTGTCCCTCAGCATGGATGGTATGAGGCAGGGCTGTTGCCAGAGGGCAGTGGGAATGAAGGCTCAAGTGTTAAACACACAGGAATGCACAGCAAAGGTTCCATCCCAATTGGGCTCTTCTCTTCTTGCTGTGCTGCCTGGCCCCAGGTTCTGAAAGGACCTGAAATCTGACTTTCCCTGTGATTCTCTCCCTTCCTCTAACTTTCTCTTCCTCCAAAAGTTTATCTTTTGGTTGTAGTTCGAACTGGGTTCTAGAATGTGAGGCACACTGCTTCTGCCAGGTGCCCCTTGCTTGAAGAGCTCTCCTTCCAGTCTCTGCCTAGTGCCTTCAGGCTTGACTTACCCAGTAGGCAAAGTGGTCACAGTGCCTAGGCCCACAGCACATTTTGGGGCCCACAAAATGTTTACTTTTAACATCAGAAGGAAAAATGAACAGAATCTAATCTGGATTATGTCCTTCTTTATACCAATGCAGTTGTAAAATAGAATTTTAAAAAGTTTTTTGATGGAGGAAGGGGCCTACAAAGGCAAAAGTGTCTAGGGACCATGAAAGTCATACTGTGGCTCTGGGTGACTTCCTTGATGAAAACCAAGACCAAATGAGACCAGCTGATCAACGATCTGGTGGTATAACCAAGATTCGTACACTTAGCTTCAGGGCCTGGTAAATGTGCCAACTTCTTGCTCATTGGTGTTTCTCAAACACAGCTCAAGGCAAGGAATGAGGCATCATGGAAAAAATCCTAGCTGGATCTGAGAAGCCACAGAATGTCTTTATAGGTATGTTTCCTGGAGCTCAGAGGAGGGGCTCCATACACAGTTTAACAAAGGAGTCCAGCCTCATTAAAGGACAAACCTGGCCAGTGAATCTGTCTGCATTCCAGCTATAACCTATATGACTTATGTCATGCAAACCTACGTGCAACTGGACACCTTCTTTGCAATCCTTTGTTTAAGCATTAATTTGATACCTCTGAAACCCTTCTCTGACTTTCTTTTTAAAAAATAGACAATAAGCTGTAGATCAGGAGGCATTTGGGGAGATTAAACCTTTAAATGCACCTGGCAGTCAGTGGGGAGGTGACTAGCTTTCTAGGATGGTACCTGAATTGATATGAAATATTACCATGAAATGAACTGTTTATAACAATCCACAGAAACTTTTACTTCCTATAAGTTATTGCTTATTTTGATCTTTCAGTGAAAGTTGCTGCTGACAGCTATACTTTTGGGATTGGCTGGATGGGTTCCACTTGCAGTCATTTAGGAAGATGGATCATGACTCTGTTTGCTAAGAGTACAGTCTCCAGGCAGCAAACCTGGAAAGTTTTGCTTGTTCTTTCTTTATCCAGAAAAATAGCAGGCATTTCTAGGCCCTCCATCTTTTCCCTGAATCCCGATGACAAAGGATTTCTGCAGTAAAAAGCCAAGGGTTCCCCACCTTCCAGATGGCGTGAAGTGATGACCTACTTAGAAATTAGATGCCTTCCTTCACGGCCTGGGAGCTCCTCATTGGAAGGTACTTTGTGGATGTAACCGGCTCTAGGCAGGTACAGGTAGATGCCTGTCTCTCAATCTGAAGCCACCCCAATGTCTGTGTGTCCCACTGCCAATCTGAGGTGTCAGGTAAGTGTTGGGAGACTGATTCCTTTAAACCAAATATAAGAGGAAACTTTCTATAAGTGAGTTATATTAAATGGAGAATGATGGCGTGGCGCACAAGCCTGGACTAGGATCTTCCCATGGAACCTACAGTATATCCCAGGACTTCTTTTTTACACATTTTAAGTGCTGATAGTTTTTTAAAAGTGTAACATTAGGAAAAGGAACGTTTCCTGCCCAGGTATGTGCCTGCGCCTGCCTATCCTAGCAGGATTCACCAGTGTGTTCATCTTCCCAAAGCCCTACTTAATGGAAGCACTGTCAAATAACATAATTTTTAACTTCTCAGATAGTTGGGCCACTTCACTAGAACTAAGGATGAGCAGATCATTCAAGCTCTCAATTCCAAAATTATACTAATTTCCATCCATAGTTCTAAAGGGTTGCTTTGTGGTTATTTTATAGTTAATGTTTTTGTGAAGGTGTAAAAATGATCCCATGTCACTTTTCTAGGCAAGAAGACACAATTTTAAATCATTTTTCTACTTTTATGAGCTTTTTCCTTTCTATTTTATTTAAATGATGTCACATCTACCTAAAACTATTCAGACGATGCTGCTGTCTAACATACACACATACACAAGGACAAACCACTGTTAGTGACAGTGAACCATCACGTTAACTGTTTACCATCATATTTGGGTTTAAACCATCACGTTATCTTATTCTAATGACACATGAAACACTTTGTTCTTGATACAACAAAGATAATGAAGAAGCTAAGTATTTTCCTCTCCATCTTTTGTTTTAGGAATGTTTCTATACTCTGTTAGTGAATTGCAAGTATTTTTATAGCTTCTATTACTCCAATCTTTATACACTTTAAGTTTTAAAACAAAACAACAACAAAATTGCCAAAGTATTAGAAAACCATCCACTGGCTATTGACCTGAGAACACAGAAGGGCTCAGCAGTTTGACTCCAGGAAAGCCAATGCCCTGGAGTTGACTGTCTCGGAGGCTTGGCTTTGTCTCTATAACACCCCGGAGATGGGTTTGCCGCTTGCTACAGTTGGCATCCTGGATTGTCATGACTGGGGGCAGGTGGGATAGGGCACCAGCTTTGTGATTATGCTGGTTTGTTTACAGTTGTGTCCTGCCACTGTTAATAATGGCAAATGAAACAAACAATGTAAACACAGACTTCTTTTTGTTTTTCATAATCTGAGAAGGTAGTTAGTTCTTAGTTCTGGTCAGTTTCACCAATCTAAGGAGTTTTTTCCTGTTCTTTTTTTTTTCTTTTTTGAGACAGAGTCTTGCTCTGTTGCCCAGGCGGGAGTGCAGTGGCGCAACCTTGGCCCACCGCAGCCTCCGCCTCCTGGGTTCAAGCAATTCTCCTGCCTCAGCCTCCCAAGTAGCTGGGGTTACAGGCACGCACTGCCACGCCCAGCTAATTTTTGCATTTTTAGTAAAGATGGGGTTTCACCATATTGGCCAGGCTGGTCTCGAACTCCTGACCTCAGGTGATCCACCCACCTCGGCCTCCCAAAGTTCCTATTCTTTTTTAAGACAGAATCTGGCTCTGTTGCCCAGGCCAGAGTGCAATGGTGCCATCACGGCTCACTGCAGCCTCAATCTCCTGGGCTTAGGTGATCCTCCCGCCTCAGCCTCCTAAGTAGCTGGGACTATGAGTGTGCACCACCATGCTTGGCTAATTTTGTATTTTTTGTAGAGTTGGGGTTTTGCCATATTATCCAGGCTGATAAGTTTCTCTGCAAGCTTGAAGCAGAGCTGTTCATTTTAATTTTTCCTGTGTAATCTCTGCTCAGACTCATGTGGATGTTTTGCAGGGCCTAAGAGTAAAGCAGGACCCCTCTGATTCTCTGAAGTACGTCTGTGTGGGGATAGACATCTGTCTTAAGTTAGCTCTGACAGATCTGTGCCTTAGCTCTAAGAGAGAACATATGGAGGTAAGAAGAAACTATTCTGCTTTTCAAATGAATACCTTTTAAAAATCTCACTACGTTTCACAAGTCCACTATTAGACTACTGATTAATTGCTTCTCAAAAAAAGGAATGTGCCAGAGGTTTTGCCTCCACTTCAAAAAGTAAAGTGATAATTTGTCAGTTACCAGTTAACGTCATCCACTTAGGTATCTAAACTGGTAATTCTCATCTCAAAGTGAATTTTTTTTGGCAGGGGGAAACCCAAGTTGACTCGTAAGAGTATATATACAGGAAACAGTTTTCTTCCTTTTTTTTTTCTTCTTCTAAGTTTGATCCTGGAAAATTCCTGAATTAATTAGATCATTTCAAAGATCACACTTTTCTTTAGATTAGAGGTAATTTTACAGCATGGTAAACAGCAATGTTTACCATGTATGGCTTAATCAGAGAGGCCCAGTCAGCACAGGGTTGTTTCTAGAAGGCCCCTTACCTATACTTTAACTTCACCTCTGAGTTGTTCTCTTTGTCCAGTGGAGAGAGAGAGACAGAGGGAAGAGGAGAGCAAGATAGCGAGAGGGGAAACTGAGATTGGAAGAGAAGGAATTATAAGGCCATATCATATTCTAAATAAAACAACACAAGTCATTTTACAATGCTGAAAACAATACAGAAAGATCTTGCCTCTAGACCCCGCTATATTTTAACCAGCCTTCTCCTTTTCCCCACTTATTTCCTTTGAAAGACCTATCCTAAGCAGAATGCATACAACAAAGTCATCTTTTATAACCAATTAATCACTTTAACCAGAATGCTAGAAACTGCAGAACTTCATCTTCTTTTCTCCAATAAACACTTATTTTCTAAACAGCAAACCTTACATCAAAGTCTCAGAGAAAGGCAGAAAGGTCAGTCTTCCTGTTTACTTACCTGGTTTGAGGTTTTGAAGGAATTGGAAACAACTTTGAATAAATCCCCCTCTCTCTTTCTTCCCCTGATGTTTTCTTCTAGAAATTTGCAGTGCTCACTTTTTTTTTATCCAGACCCAGCCAAGGTGTGTTAAAGCTGAGTGATCTTTCAAAAATGTTCACTTCTCTTTCTCTCCACCTTGTTTCTTTCAACTCTTTGCTTCCAAACAAGTCCTGACAAAGGTGTGTCGTGGTTTACAGCGTTACTCCACCCTTCCAATTATCTGACACTTGCTGGATTTAAAAAAAAAAAAAATCTGCCTGCAGGAATCAAACTTTACTGGAGGCAGAAAGCTTCTCCTTCCAGAATTCCAGATTAACTGTTTATAGGCCCATGGGGAAAAGGAAACAAAAGACCAGCATAAAGGAAATGCTTTTTTATTGCCTACCTTCTATGGCTGGAGAACTGCCACAACTTTGTGGCAGTACCCTTTCTCAGTGCCATGGGTACTGGAATCCCACTGCATGATTCAGGAGTGGTCTAGGCACATGGATGGCCTGTGGTCATAGTGCCCGAGCCCTAGAGAAACTGAAGTTGGCAGGATTTATATTCAAGGTCTCTTTCCCCTATAGATGTCTTTGTCCTCTTTCCACTCTTGTGACTCAAGGCAGGTCAAGCCCATCTAGAGAAAATAGTTGGTGAACTAATTCATAATATGCGAATGACTGAATGTACTGAGCAATTGGTGGGGTAGGGGTTCATTTTACAAAAGAGGCAACCAGATATAGTGATGCTGACCTAAAAGAGTGACATGTTAGTGATGGAATTTTAGGCATTTAGCCACCTAATAATGGAGAGAGGTGCTGTTGGGGAGTGATAAGGACCTTCCTGTCCTTCAAATCAGGTGACCACATAGTGTCCATACACCTAAAGACATGTGTGGGCTTCCAGATGTCCTGCAACTCCAAGTACATCCTGGGCACCTTTAGATTTCCCTAGATGGTCTACTTGCTTCAATCAGGATAATTTTTATGAATACCTGGATAGCATCTGGCTTTCCAGGGGGCCCAAAGACTAGCTTGAGACCCTTGGTGTTGGTAAAATGGGAAGTCTGACCCTGGAACTCACTCAGGCAGTCCTTTGAGGCCATAGCACATTCCTGGCACCCAGCGCCACAATGGGATCCCCAGTTCTGAGGCATCATCCTAAGATACTGGAAGGGAGCAGTGGGGCCCCTGCGGCATAGCACTGACGTACGACTGCACCTTGCTATTGTGGGCACTGCATCCCATGGAAGGGTAGCAGACCACGGCAACACCTGCGGGGCTCTTGCTCCTAAGCTGCCCATATTCCACACTGGAGTATGCATTTCAGAACCCTTTCAATGATGCAGAATTTGACACTGCTTTCCCCAAATAAATACTCAACATGTCTTCCATCAGTCCTATAGGAGAAGAACACTGAAGGACCCAGAACACACAAAGCTTTCAGCATAAAATAGACATGACCCTGCATCATTTATTCCTTTATTCATGAGTTCAAGAATTAAACAAAAAGATATTGGCTCCTGCTTGGAGCCAGGCTTTAAACTATGTGCTAAGAGTTTGGTGGTGAAATATGGACATATTTCCTGTGCTTATGGAGTTCACAGTCTAATGGAAGAAGACAGGCCTTACATAATATATTAGTCGGTGAGGGTTCCCGTAACAAAATACCACGAACTGAGTGGCTTAAGCAACACAAATTTATTTTTTCACAGTTCTGTGGGCTGGAAGTTGAAGATCAATGTGTCAGGAGGTTTGATTTCTCCTGAGACCCCCTCTCCTTGGCTTGCAGATGGCCGCCTTCTTGCAGTGTCCTCACATGGCCTTTCTCTGTGCATGCACATCCCTGGTCTCTCTCTCTCTGTGTCCTAATCTCCTCTTCTTATAAGGACACAGTCAGATCGAATTAGAGTCCACCCTGATGGGCTCCTTTTTACTTAAATTTAACTACTTCTTTAAAAACCCTATCTTCAAATAAACTCACTGAGACACTAGTGATTAGGGCTTCACATATGAATTTCAGAGGGACGCAATTCAGTCTATAACAGTTATGTACAATATATAATTGCAGATTGTATATATATATATTATAAGAGCAACTGCAAGAATGTGATAACTATTATAAAGAAAGTGTACCGACTTGAGGCCAGGAGTTCAAGACCAGCCTGGGCAGCATAGCAAGACCCTGTCTCTACTGAAAAAAAAAAATAGCTGGGTATGATGGCATATACCTGCAGTCCCAGTTACTCGGGTGGTTGAGGCAGGAGAATCACAAGAGCCTAGCTGTTCAAGGTTACAGTGAGCTATGATGGCGCCAATGCACTCTAGCCTGGGTGACAGAGCAAGATCAGAAAGAAAGAGTACTGGGTACTATGAGAGCATAAGAAGAGACATAATCTTGGAGAGGAGTGTTAGGGAAAGTCGTGCTACGTAAGTGATAGGTGAAGGTTGAAAAGAGATCAACACAGGTGAAGGGCAGGTTGGAGAGTGTTCTAATATCTAGATGGGGCAAGAGTCTCTGAGAAGTCTCTCAGGTGGAAGCTGCATGGTGAGATGGGGGAACAGTGATGAGGCCAATTTGCTCAAAAGCATCAAGTGAAGGGAGGCAGGCAGTGAGCAAGAGGCTGGCAAGGGAGGCAAGACTAGATCACACAGGGCCTCACAGGCTGTGGAGGGATGTGTTTTGGGTTATGTGACAAATGTTCTTAAGTTGACATTAAGGAGCAACTCGCTACGGGCACTGGGTGGGTGTTCGGATTATTGATCCCAGGAAAGAAGAGCAACTGCAACTAATGCTTTCTAGAACTACTGTGAGCCAGATATTTTACATCCATTCTCTAACACAATCCCCACAATGACTCCGAGAGGTATGTAACATTATTATCTTCATTTTATAGCTGAGAAAAGTGAAGTTTGACTGAGTAACAGGCTAAAGGTCTTCCATCTCGTAAGTGGCAGAGTCTAATAGATTCCACTTGACTCTTGAACCTTCATTTCCTGCCTTGTGTATTATTAAAATTTAAGTCTGCTCATAACTGTGAACTGAAAGAAAATGGGCAATATTAGAACAGATCAGGCTGAGAGCAAATTATAACTAAAAAAAAAAAAAAAAACCCCAAACCATCTGAACAGTGAGGATGTTTTCAGTTAACAGCAGTATGGTATTGGAATAGTTTATTGATAGTTTTAGATAGAAATCTGTTTATAGAACTCAGCAACCACAGACCAATCAATTATTCAGCTATAACAACTATATAAAACCAAACACACAGGCCAGGCATTGTGGCTTATACCTATAATCCCAGCACTCTGGGACGCCAAGGCAGGAGGATCTCTTGAGGCCAGGAGTCTAAGAGTAGCCTGGGCAACATAGTGAGATCCCATCTCTACAAAATAAAAATAAATTAAAAAATAAAATAAAACTAACATGCTAAGCAACCATCAGAATCAGCATGGATGGTATTTTCCTTCCCTTGGGTTCCTATAAAAATATTGGTATTCTCCAGGTACAATAAAACAATCAGATCTATAACAGATAACCCCTGAAGTTAATCAGTCAAGGATCCTCTAAGCTAACTCAACAGCTGATAAGACTGCACGTCTGTGTGTGCACGTGCCGGTTCTCACATATTCAGATGTGCATGTGTGAGTAGTGTTTCCAGAGTCCTATATTAGGCACTTTGGGGGAGAAGAAAAAAGAATTCAAGTACTCACATTCTAGTTATTCAGTGTTCATAGTTTATTGTACTTGGCAAATCTGTGAGTAAGACATGGTACATGGAGTGAAAGAAACTTCATTTAACATTTATATATTAAGTTCCTACCATATGCCTGGTAGTAAGGGAGTTGTTTTTTAAATGTTTTTAAATTAACCAGAAAACAACAAAATTCTTGCCAAAATGAAGAAGCAAAGAGTCAACTTTAGGAAATAGAAGTGACTAAGACACCGGAAAGGTGTTTTTTGCTCTCTGACTGTGTTTGGATCTGCGTTAATGAGTCACAGTAATCCATTTTTGATGGACTAGAAAGGAAAGTACCTTAAAAGGCAACCTGGAAAAATAGTTATACTTCCAAAATTATCGACTGACTTTTAAATACGCTGGGGAGAAAGAGTGTCTTTTCATGTGTGGCCCAGATTGGCACCAAGTGACCAGACGCATCACTCTCTGAGCAGCGTGAGTACAGGCAGACTCTGCTTTATGTGGCTGATGTGTTTCTGAAAAGGGATTTGTTTTTGGTGACCAGACTGAGTGCTTTTGCCAAGTGACTATTCCCTACCTTATGGAATGTTTGTAGACGCATATTTTCTTTATGTGTTTGGTTTAAAGGGGTGTACCCAATAGGTGGATTTCTACCTATTCTATGATTCTTCTCTCATAAAAACAGTATCACATGATAGTGCCATGATGTATTTATGATACTTTCACCAGGTATCCTATAGCTTTGGGACACATTTTGCCCTCCATTCTCAAGAGATAATAAGAAATAAAGTTATCTGAGAAGGAGGTGAGAGAAAACAATTTTATATTTTCTGAGGTAATTCCAGTATCTATAATTGCTGATTCAGCTCTTTTGTTGGACAGTAAATCCACTGATTTTTTTAAAAAAACCTAATTCTTACATATTAAATAAAAATAATACAACAATTATTTGTTACAGTTTTCTACTACTGTTCGAAGACTGGAAGACCATCTTCCTGTTTGGCTTCTTTGCTTAGCATGTGCTACTAGATAAGACTTCTTTATACACAATTATGACAATATCATATGTCATGGTGTGTGGAATTGTTTGGCTTTTGGAAGGACATAGCTGAGTAGTACCAACTCCTGCCCTTCCCATGTGGGCTTGTTGAATTATCGCCAGTTGTGTTCCTTGCTGCCTTGATTATAATAACAAAGCACCCTGGTTTCCTTTTCTTCCATTCCCAACTTCAGATCTATTCATTCATTTTTCCATTCAAAACTCATATTTGTTGAGTGAGTGGACTACCACCTATGGAGTGTCTATCATGAGCAAGGCATGAGGTGTATAAATACAATTGAGGGTGAAATATAAAACCTGCCTTCCAGTAATTTACAACATAAAAAGAAAAAATATATGAACACAGTCACCACATATACCAATAATTACAACATACGGAAGAATATAAACCACAAGAGAACAGTTAAGGACTATGAAAATCCACTCTCAGCTGTGAACATCAGTCAAAGCTTCACAAAAGAGGAGTCATTTGAGCTGGGCCTTAAAGGATCGGGGGTGGTGAGAAGCCAAGGCTGAAGAAGATATTTCAAGCACAGAGTCCAGCACGAGAGGCACAGATGCAGGACAGAGGAAGGCTTGGGTGGAGAGTGGTGGAGCATAGTGTGAGAAAGGAGAGAAGGAGGAGAGGTGGGAAGGGTAGGATGCACCTACCCTTCAGAGAGAGTCTGACGTGCCAGTCTGCAGCATGTCGGTGTCATTCTGAGGGTGAGGGGGAGTTGCCGAAGGTTCAGCTGGGCTGAACAAAGATAAATTCGGTGATAGTGTAGACAGTGGAGTAGAACAGAAAGAGGCAAGATAGACTGATGGGGACGCTCTGGCAGTAGTTTAGTGAAGAGCCTGAGCTTTAGCAAGGCAAAGGTGAAAAAGAAAAAGGAACTGAGCAGCGCAAGATCAGCCAGGTTGGACAGAGACAATGATATTTAGTGGTTGCTGTTAAGATGAGGGAGACTGCAGGGCCTAGGATGATGCTGAGATTTTTCCAAGCCAACCACTAACTACAGCACTTCCCTCCCCTTCTCTGCCAAGTTACCTTTCTCAAAAGTCCCATGTTAGAGATTACTTTCTGGTGGAGGATATAAAAACAATAACAACAACAAAAAGTGTATTCCCTTTGGTTTGCACTCTTCCCTGCTCCCATTTTGTCCTGTGTTCACCAACTAACATTATCAATGGGAGATGCGTTAAAAAAAAGAAAAAAAAAAAAAGATTCCGTTCTCTGGACTTGAAGAACTTAGACATTAAGAATATAGGATTATATTAGAATATATCACCTATAGATGATGCATTTAATTAAAGCAACCATAGGTTATTTCTAACACATGGCCTACTAAATTATTTCTAACTTATTTCAAGTAATTGAACAATTATAAATTAGCTTTATCAAAAGACAAAAATGAGCCAAAGAAAAATCTGTGCAGTGTTAGCCTTAGCACTTGCTCCCCTTTTGCTAGAGTTTGAATGTGTCCCCCAAAGTTCATGTGTTGGAAACTTAATCCTCAATGCAACAATGTTAAGAGGTGGGACCTTTAAGAGGTGATTAGGTCATGACTCTACCCTCATTAATAGATTAATGGCATTATCTCAAGAGTAGATTTGTTATCTCTGGAGTTGGTTCCTTATAAAAGGATGAGTTTAACCCCCTTCTCTCTCTCTCTCACCCATATGAGGCCTTCTGTTATGTTATGACATAACAAGAAGGCCCTCACCAGATGCCAGCCCCTCAATCTTGGACTTCCCAGCCTCCAGAATTGTGAGAAATATTTTTTAAAATAAATTACTCTCTGGTATTCTGTTATAGCAGCACAAATCAGACTAGGACACCCTTTATAATCAGAGAAAAATATCCTTTTGATTCCAAAAGATTAGCAGAAGAAATGAAAATCCTCCCATCAGGATGGGAAGTGACTTCTAGTTTTATGCTTGGCAGTGTTTACCTACCCACCCTGGTAGAGTTAAGCCTCTCTAAGAACTGGGGCAAGCCAAGTCATCTGCACTTTATTTGCTCAGAAATGACATGGGAGGGATGTCAGGAGCAGCAAGAAGAGGAAGAGTTTAATACTGCTCACAGAAAAAGATAGGCTCTCAAAATCTGATTATTTTATATAAATAGACCAGTTATTTGAAATTTGTGTTAGGCTTGATCCCTATTGGGGGGGGCAACAAAAAAATTCAACAAAACAGCTGGAAGCCACCTGATAGATGGATTTGCCAGAGTGCTGAAAAGTCTGCATAAGGATGAGCATTCTCTTATGCTGCAGGCCATGATTCAGGAGATGGGCTTAGTTTTCACAAAACATGTCTACACAGGACTATCTTCATTAATATAAAGACCGCACCCTATTACCTGGCTTGTGGTTGCCACTATTTTCCTCAAGGATATATCTGTAGTACATGAACTCATGCTGAGAATCAGGTCTCATTGCCTGACATACTCACTGACTTAACATTCTACTGATTATAACAGTCATCTAAAAGTTTTTGAACTGTCATTATGCCACTGGTTTCTAATATGTGTTTTTGAGGACCCTGGTGTCAGCAATTTGCCAGAATCAGAGGCAAATCAGAGAACTCACATTCCAGTAAAATTCACTTTTTAGTGGTCTAGGAGCTTTGACAAATGCATATAGTCATGTAACCACCACCATATTTAAGATATAGAACAGTCCCATTGCATCGTAAAATTCCTTTATGCTTCATTGTGGTCCACTCCCATTTCCAGCCTCTGGCAGCTATCTCTATAGTTTTACCTTTCCAAAATGTCATATAAGTGGAATCATACAATATGTAACCTTTTGAATGTGGCTTTTTTGATCTAGCATTGAGATTTATTTATGTTGTTGTAAGCATAATAATTTACCTCTTTTTATTACTGAGTAATATTCCATTGTATGGAACTATAATTTTTTTATACATTTATATGTTTATAGACATCTGGATTATTTCCCATTTTGTCAATTATGAATAAAGTTGTTATAAAAATTCATGTACATATTTTATACGAACATAAATTTTCATTTCTCTTAGGTAAATGCCTAGGAGTAAAACGCTTGCCTGAGTAAATGTATGTTTAACTTTATAAGAAACTGGCAGTTTACCAAAGTTTTATACCATTTTGCATCCCTACTAGCAGTGTATAAGAGTTCTAGGTGTTCCACATCCTTGTCAGCTTTTGGCATTATCTATTTGTTTCATTTTAGCAATTCTAATAAGTGTGGAGTGATATTTTATTGTGGTTTTCATTGGCATTTTTCTAGTGACTAATGATGTTGGTCATCTTTTCACATGCTTATTTGCCATTCATGTATCTTTTTTGGTAGTATCTGTTCAAATCTTTGCCAATTTTAAAACTGGGTTGTTTTCCTACTGAATTTTGATAGTTCTTTATATATTCTGGATACAAGTCCTTTATCAGATAGGTGTTTTTGCAAATATTTTATCCCAGTCTACAGCTAGATGACTGTTTTCTTAACAAGGTCTTTTAGAGAGGAAGTCCAGTTTGTCATTTTTTTTCCTACTATGAATCATATTATTGATGTCATGTCTAAGGAATCTTTGCCTAACCTGCATTCACAGGATTTTCTTTTCCTTTTTTTTTTTTGAGATGGAGTCTCTCTCTGTCGCCCAAGCTGGAGTGCAGTGGTGCGATCTCGGCTCACTGCAACCTCCCTCTTCCAGAGGTTCAAGCAATTCTCTTGCCTCAGCCTCCCGAGTAGCTGGGACTACAGGCGCGCACCACCATGACTGGCTAATTTTTTATATTTTAGTAGAGATGGGGTTTCACCATGTTGACCAGGCTGGTCTCAAACTCGTGAGCCCTGGCAATCCACATGCCTTGGGCTCCCAAAGTGTAAGTATTACAGGCGTGAGCCACCCTTCCCGGCCAAGGATTTTTTAATATTTTTTTTCTAGAAATTTTAATATTTTCAGCTTTACATTTATGCCTATGGACATTTTTGAGCTAATTTGTGTATAAAGTGCAAAGCGTGGACCAAGGTTCATTTCTAAAAATTTAAAAATTTTTTTTAGAAAATGAGATCTTCCTATGTTGCCCAGGTTGGGCTCAAACTCCTGGGCTCAAGTGACCCTCTGTCCTCAGTCTCTCAAGCAGTTGGGAGTAGAGGCATATGCCACTGTACCTGGCTCAAGGTTCATTTTTAAATATAAGACTATCTGTTTGTTCTAAAACCATGTATTTAAAAGATTATCCTTTCTCCATTGAATTATCCTTCCAAATTTGTCAAAAATCAACTACTCACATAAGTAAGGATTTATTAAAATTGATTTATCAACCACTCACGTAAGAAAGAATTTATTCTTACCTCTGTTATGCTCCATTGATCTGTGTGTCTACCTGTCACCAATACCATACTGCCTTAATTGCTGTAACAATATAATAAGTCTTGAAATCAGAAAGTACAGACCCTATGAATGTTTTCCATTGCATAATGGTGTACATTCTGGACTCTGAATTGAGAAAGTATAAATCGTTCAACTTTGGGGTTTTGGCTATTCTATTTCCTTCGTTTTTTCATATTAATTTGAGTTCCCCAGAAAATCTTACTTGTAAATATATTGGGATTGCATTGAATTATAGTTCTATTTAGGAAACAAATGGCATCTTAACCACAGTAATTCTTTTAATCCACAAACGTGGCATATTTTTCCATTTACCTATACTGTTTTGACTTCTTTTATTAGTGTTATAGTTTTCAGCAAACAGATTTTACACATATTTTGTTATGTTTGTACCAAAGTACTTAATATTTTATGGTGCTATTTAAAATGCTTTTTTAAAAAAAATCTTATTTTCTAATTTTTTGTCAATGATATATAGAAGTACAGTTAGTTTTTGGCCGGGTGCGGTGGCTCACGCCTGTAATCCCAGCACTTTAGAAGGCTGAGGCAGGTGGATCACCAGGTCAGGAGATCGAGACCATCCTGGCTAACACGGTGAAGCCCTGTCTCGACTAAAAATACAAAAAAAATTAGCCCAGCATGGTGGTGGGTGCCTGTAGTCCCAGCTACTTGGGAGGCTGAGGCAGGAGAATGGCGTGAACCTGGGAGGCAGAGCTTGCAGTGAGCTGAGATCGCACCACTGCACTCCAGCCTGGGCAACAGAGCAAGACTCTCTCTCAAAAAAAAAAAAAAAAAAGAAAGTACAATTAGTTTTTATATATTGACTTTGTAATATTGCTAAACAATGGTTCTAGTACAATTTTGGATATTCTTTGAAGTTTCTTACATAGACAGTCATGTCATCTGTGAATAGTTCTATTTCTTATTTTCTAATAAAGAAATACCCTTTATTTATTTTTTGCACACTGGCTAGAATCTCCAATGCAATGTTGAATAGAGTAGTAAGAGAGGACATCTTTGATTTATTCCCATCTGGGAAGAGAAGCACTTAGTGTTTCACCATTAAGTATCATGGTAGCTATAGGATTTTTGTAGATCCCCACTATTAGGTTGAGAAAACTCCCTTCATTACTAGTTTCTTGAGAGTTTGGTTTCTTAAAATCATGAATGCATGTTGATTGTCAAATGCTTTTTCTGCATCTATTAAAATAATTACGTTATTTGTCTTCTTTGGTCTGTTGATATGGTGGTTACATTGATTTAAAATTTTCTTTTCTTTTTGTTTCTTTTTAACTATTTACTACTACATCTCACAGAGCTTACAGATTGGCACATTCTTTTTTTATTATTATTTTTTATTTTTTTTGGCTGGACACAGTGGCTCACACCTGTAATCCTAGCACTTTGCAAGGCCTAGGCAGGAAGATCACTTAATTCCAGGTGTTCAAGACCAGCCCAGGCAATGTAAGCAAGACCATGACTCTACAGATAAATTTAAAAATTAACTGGGCATGGTGGTGCACACCTGTAGTCCCAGCTACTCAGGAGGCAAAGGTGGGATGATCACTTGAGCCCAGTTCAGGCTGCAGTGAGTGGTGACCATGCCACTGCACTCCAGTCTGGGTGACAGAGTAAGACTCAGTCTCAAAAATTTTTTTAAAAAGATTTACCATCTTTACTACTTTTAAGTGTACATTTCAGTGATAATAAATACATTTATATCTTTTTTTTTACCTTTATACCCCCTCCCTCAACAGAATTTGGTTCTTTTTCATAATTTCTCTTTGTTGATATTTTCTGTTTGGTGAGTCATTGTACTCATACTTTCTTTTAGTTATTTAGATACGGTTTCTTTTACCTCTTTGAATATATTAAAATAGCTGATTTAAAGTTTGTGTCTAATAAATCTAATGTCTGGACTTTTTCAAAGACAGTTTCTATTAATTGATTTTTAAAACTTTATGTGGGTTATAATTTCTTGTTTCTTTGCATATCTCATAATTATTTTGCTTTTGAAAACTCAACATTTCAAATAATATAATATGGCAACTCTGAAACCAGACTCTCCTCCCTCTGCAGATTTTGTTGTTTTTATTGTTTGCTACTTTTTCTTATATTTTGGCTGTGATTTTCCTGGACTAATTCTGTAAAGTCTGTATTCTTTGTTACATGTGGCCACTAAAGTCTTTGCCCAGTTAGCTTAGGGGTCAGCTAATAATTGGACAGAGATTTCCTTAAATGCCCTGAACCAATAAGTCTCTGAATCTTTGCCAAGGGATTCTGTGTGCATGCAGGGGCACACATTTAAGATTCAGCCAGCCAGTTGACAGCTCTGCCTTAGCCTTTACTTTCTGCTTTCACAGAGCCTCAAAGTCATCCATAGGGCCTTCTTAGGTCTTTCCTGAGCATGCACACAGCCCTAAATATGTACACATGTCTATGCATGTACATGGTCTTCTAGATTCCCAGAAATATGTTAGAACTTTTAAAAGCCACTATGGATATCTTATCCCGAGTTTTTCCTTTTAAGCTTTTTGGTTAGCCTCTTATTTCCCTCAACTGTTATCCATTTCCTTGGGTAGCCACAATGTTAGACAATTGCATTGAATTGTTTTTGACAAATGCCCCACAGAAAAGGCTTTTCACACTGAATGAGCTCTGAGACAGGTCAAATAAAGACAATCTTGTAAGTGGAATCTTCCAAAGAACCACCAGAAGGGTCAAATAGTGACAATGCTCTGTGAATACAGCTTTGAAGGAACTCTGACTTCATTCTGTCCATTCCAGTGGCTGCCAGCCTCCAGCTTCTCACCATGATTGTGGGATGTTGGTTTTCAAAGATACCACAGAGTTGGGAGGGGATGGAATAGGGCAAGTTAAAATGCCACAAAGCTTGCTGCTCTTACTGAGCCATTTTCCTGAATAAATACTTCCCAGGTTGCTACAAGACTTTGGTTAATTTTCAGATTTCTGAAAAAGTTGTTCTATTTTTTCCCAGTTCCCCCATTACTTCATAGAAGAGAAAATATTAAGAGGTCCTTGGCCAGGTGTGGTGGTTCATGCCTATAATCCCAGCACTTTGGGAGGCCAAGGCAGGTGGATCACCTGAGGTCAGGAGTTTGAGACCAGCCTGATCAACATGGTGAAACCCCGTCTCTACTAAAAATACAAAAAATTAGCCAGACGTGGTGGTGAACGCCTGTAATCCCAGCTACCTGGGAGGCTGGGGCAGGAGAATCACTTGAACCTGGGAGGCAGAAGTTGCAGTGAACCGAGATTACACCATTGCACTCCAGCCTGGGCAATAAGAGTGAGACTCTGTCTCAAAAAAAAAAGAAGAGGTTCTCACTCCATCATTTTCACTGATATAACTCCCATTGATTTATTTACTTTGTTTATTTTTATTTTCTGGAGATGAGGCTTGGACATGACATATTTTCCTTTTAATATATTGCTGAATTTTATTATTGATGTTTTACAAAAAACTTTTGTGTCCTTGTTTATGAGAGATATTGTTCTGTAGATTTTTCTTTCTTGTAAAGTTTTTGCCTTATTTTGGTCAGGGTAATAATGGTGTCATAAGATAAGCTGGGAATTGCTCATTTTTCCTTTATTTTCTGGAAGAATTTGTGTAGAATTGGTATTATTTCTTTCTCAAAAGTTTGATAGACTTTTCAGTGAAGCTATTTGAGCATGAAGTTTTATTTTCTAGAAAGATTTGACCTACAAATAAAATTTTCTTAATAGATGTAGAATTATTCAGGTTATCTATTTCTTTTTGAGTGAGCTGTGATGGCTTGTGTCTTTCAAGAGCTCGTCCATTTCACTTAAATTATAGAATTGCATCATATGTTCTATTTGTTGCAATATTTGAGATGTATCCTCTAGGAAAGACATACACACAAGTTAGGGTGATTTACTTCGGAACCATTAATTTCATTTTTTCCCCACAGAATACAAATCACTAGTAGTGTAGCAACAGTAATGGACTTTGGTCTTAGAGTGAGGAATTGGCCAAGAATTTCCAGAATGTTTGGGAGCAGAAGTGTTCAGTACGTGTAGCATCATGGCAAGGAATCTGTGCGCAAGCACTATCTATGGACTACGAAAATATTATATTATACATTATTGCGATCATAGTGGTTACCTTCCCATTCTGTAACCAAAATTAATTTTCACCCATTCCTCTTAGTGGTGGATTTAGGAAGAAATGTGACTCATTTTTTGGCCAATGGTAGATGAGGAAAAGTTTTTTCAGGACTTTTAGGAGAAGTTTATTGCTTCTAAGGAGAAAAAGAAGAAATAGCCATTTTCTTTTTCAGGACATTGGTACTTCTGCACGTGATGTCGACGTGCTAATGTATTTCACTCACAAGGGTATCACCACAGTGAGGAGATGAGGATTGGAAACATCCTTGCTCCTCAATGACAACATTGAGAGCCTGAATGTACCTCTGGATTCTTTGTGTGTGAGAAAATAAACTTCCTTACCGTTTAAGCCAATTTGAGTTGGTATTTTCAGTTATTAAATTCAAAAGCATCCTCACTGGTTCATAATAATAAGTAATAGTATCTCCAAATATATGTAGGCACTGTTATGAATAATAAACAAATTCATTTAAAGTGTTACTGGAGTTGGAGGAGCGCCCTGGTATTGCCTAATTTTTCAATAAATTGATTACAGAAGTACAAGTTACATCAAGTGAAACTGCAAAATATTTTGACTTCATAGAGAGGTATTCACATTTACAAAGGGTGAGAGTGATTCACCCCATATGTAAAGACTATAACTTCCTCTTGATAAAGGCCACGTAGACACCCAAGACTTAAAAGTACTATGAAGAGATTACTCTCAGAAGATGGTAGGAGCTTTGAGAGTAATTTTAGTAAAAGTGGGCATAATTCTAATATTAATATCATAAAATCTTAGACCTCAAGGAGACCTTACAGATTACCTAGTCTGGGTCACCTAGTTTGCAAAATGAGAAGGTAAACTAAATAACTTGCTGAAAGTAGTTAACGGCAGAGTCAGGACTAGTATGCGAAGCTTTTTGTTTGCTTGATTGTTTTTCCTATGCCATTCTGTAAAATTGTTTAAAATAATTTTCCAGGCTCTTAACTATCCTAAATCATGAGGAGCTTAAAGAATTATCAAAAATTTACAGAGCAAATCATTGAAAATGCTGTGCAAGTTTCAGCAATTATCAATGAAATGTGATAGTGATGATGAACTTAAATAGAATAACCCTGTTTTGTTTTTTTGTTTGTTTGTTTTTTGTTTTTGAGACAGGGTCTTGCTTTGTCAACCAGGTTGGAGTGCAGTGGTATGATCATGGCTCCCTGCAGCCTTGACTGCCTGGGCTCAAGCAATTCTTCTCCCACTTCAGCCTCCTGAGTAGCTGGGACCACAGACCTGTGTCACCATGCCAGCTAATTTTTTAAATTATTTGTAGGGATGAGGACTTGCTATATTGACCAGGCTAGTCTTGAACTCCTGGGCTAAAACGATCCTCTTGCCTTGGCCTCCCAAAGTATTAGGATTACAAGCATGAGCCACTGCACCCAGACAGAATAACCCTATTCTTGATGGTCTTTACCATCCACTCATTCCTCTTGGAAGTAAGAAGTAGGCTCAGCTAGCCTATATACTTATAGAATACTTGGTAGCATAGTTAGGATGGCATGTAATACAATATACTTCATAAGATAATGTTTTTTGCCATATACCATACGTTAATCAGATTGTGTTCATTTCATCAATGTTAGGTGAAACAGCAACAGCAGGAAGAGTACCTGAAATAAGATATTAACATTTAAAAGCAAATGTTATTATTTTGGAATATCTCAAATCTTCCCTCTATTGGCCTGCAGATAGCATGCTTCATTAAATTTTTAAATGAGCTAAAAATCATAAACGTTCAATAAGCAATTCTTCTCTCTTCCTAGAACAAACAAGATGCAACATTAACTTCAAGGTAAGTATTTATAATCATCCTGTGGAACTTGCAAGAATACCCTAAATAAGGTTCAAGAAGTGATTCATACCATATGACCAGAATTTAAATTACACATTTTAAAAGGTAATTTTTTTTTTTTTTTTTTTTTGAGACGGAGTCTCGCTCTGTCGCCCAAGCTGGAGTGCAGTGGCCAGATCTCAGCTCAAACCCGGGAGGCCAGATCTCCCGGGTTTACGCCATTCTCCTGCCTCAGCCTCCCGAGTAGCTGGGAATACAGGCGTCCGCCACCTCGCCCGGGTAGTTTTTTTGTATTTTTTAGTAGAGACGGGGTTTCACCGTGTTAGCCAGGATGGTCTTGATCTCCTGACCTTGTGATCCGCCCACCTCGGCCTCCCAAAGTGCTGGGATTACAGGCTTGAGCCACCGCATCTGGCTTTAAAAGGTAATTTTGAAACCAAGCGAACAATCTAAATTGAAAACCTGGAGAAACAAACCCAGTCATCACTGGGAAAAGATATCCCAGTTGACTGCAGCTGTATAGATTTACCCCATGTGGAATTCCATGCCAATGAGCAAAGCTGTCTGTTTTTTTAGCAATAACTTGTGAGTAGAGGACAATGTCCTTGCCACAGAAAAAGCACAAAAGGGGAGTTTTCCTTTAAAGGGCTAAAAATGCACCAAGTATTTGCCCTTTGGGTTTCCGTTTTTAGTTTGTCTAGGTTAATTCAGGCAGCTGAGAAAGGACTGGGAGAACCAAGTTGTTTTTGTAAATCTTAATTTACTTAATTGGCTTATGAGGATTTTTTAGGCTAGGAGGAATAGACACAAATGGACGCCTGATGAAAAGCATGGGAGTTTTCTCTGATGCTCACACAAATAGAGTTGGGGTGGGGTAAGGTGGGAGAATTTCCATTAGCTCCAAGATCTGATAAGTTAATGGTCAAAGGGATTTCATCATAAAGACTGAAAAGTGTTTCTGAAGTAGAAAGTTAATTTCATTAGATCTCACAAGATGGAAAACTCCATGGCAACGATCTACTTATTCTCTTGGAAAATTTTTGCAGCCAATCAGACTGCCAAATTTATTTATGCCTGTATACTTATCCTAGAACACTCTTGGGTTTATTCTTGGGTCTATAAAATAGGAAGAAATGTAAGAGACCGTGGGCTATTTTGCCAAATCAGCATAATGTTAAGACTCATGGGAAGGAGGCCTTACAGGTAGCCATGGGTTTCCCTTCCCCATCTAGAAATGGAGACTGTTCTGCTAAGGGAAGATCAATATCCAGTTAGAGAAAAGAGAACACAAATCTGAAAAGCTAACACTCCATGGGTAAGCCTGGCTGGAACAATTTAGCATCAACACAGCTAAAGTGCCAATCCCATGCATAATGCCTACAGAGACCTTCCTGGCTGATTGGCTCTATGAAGCCAAGGGACTGGCTGGCTCTTCCCATTCCCTCACTTCAGGTTGATCTGACTGCTTTGCTTTGTATCTCCTCAGCACCTGCCCATGCTTTTATCTGGGCACCTCAAACACTGTAATGCTCTTGCTTGTTTTCTTAAAGCCGTTGGAAAAATTGACAGGTTTTATCTTTTCACTGTATTCCCAACTCCAAACACAGTACATACAGTAGTCAATAAAACTTCCTCTTTCTTGAACTCCTGCTTAGCATTCCCAACCACTACTGTCTACCTCCATAGATGTCCAGGAAGTACTTCAAGCTCAACGTGTTAAAAACCAGACCTGTTACTTCTTTCTCCTCCTTCCTCTCCTCCACTTGGCCATGACTCTAATGTTGTAGCCATTTTTGTGTCTGCAGGGCCTCTCTGTAGTGGGCTCACTATAAGTATTCATTGAAAGTGGAATGAGTAGAGACATGAGGAAAGGAAGGACAGGAAAAAAAACGAGAAAAAAACAGTAAAATAAAGAAGTCGTGAAGGCCAGAAAGAGGGAAAAGGAGAAGAGGAACGTGGCTAAGAGTAAGAAGACTATTTTAGGTTGGTTTTCCCCAAACCAGGAGGGGTAGAAAGAATCTAGAGCCCTCCAAACAAGAGTTCGATAGAAAAGAACAATTTTTCATTTCATTCCTCTTCCCTTCCAGTGTTTTCTTAACTGCATGCCGTTTGAGTTAGACTCTGAATGTTTTGTGGGTGTGATGAGAGAAAGGATTTATGGGCACACTTCCACCCTTTTCAGCCACTCCTGCAGATAGTAGCAGCTGAGTTCTTTTTCGCTATGAACTCTTTTTCACTATGAACTATGACTCTTTTTAACAGTGGACAAAGTAAAAAGTATGATCAGACGCCTCATTCCTAAACTCATAGTTCCTGAGATGAGGCTCTGAAATGAGCCTGGGACTGGGGTTCATTTGTCTTTGCTATGGGGAACAATCCCCATTTTGCTTTAGGTAGGTACAGGGGCAAGCCCTGCCTTGCTCTTCTGGTCCTGGACTTTTTAAAATAGTGTTAACTTACTGTATGTTTTCTTTTTGGGGTTCTGTTGCCAGCTTATTTTAAGTTTGATGCTCTAGTCTCCTTGAGTGATGACATGTCATAACTGTAACCCCAAGACATTTTCAGGTAAAAGCAAGATGCGGGCACTCCTTGATTTTATCTGTGGGAGGAACTTTCTAGCCCATAGGGAAAAAAACTATAAGAAATATTCTGTCATTGTAAGGAGCTTGGCATGCTGACATCTGGTGGTGTGAAAGGGCGCTTAGATCTATGAAAGGAATATTTTCCAGAGAAATTATCTTTTTCAACACTTGTTCTGAAAAGAAGCTTAGAAGACTCCTGTGATTTTTTTTTTTTTAACCCAGTGAAAGCCCCTGCTATTCTTAAGGTAGCTGTCGTCACATGCTATCAATCTATACACCACAGCTTCTGGTGTCCTTGGGAGAGCCTTTCCTATTGGAATGAAGAATTTTACTAAAATGTAAATGGCAAGAGTTTGTGAACTAACTCCCTCAGTCAGCAACAGGAGGTCTCTTCTTGCCGAACCCTCGGATGACCCAGAGACTTGAGGCATATTCTTTTTTTGCAATCTTTTAAGCAAACAGTACAAGTACTCATAGAAATAAATTATTTACACTGTTCAAACTCTATCAAGACTTTTCTTTAGGTTTCTAGTCTAAATGAATATTAAAAGTACAACACAACTTCAGGCATGGTGCTCACAGGAAATATGGCAACAGTGTAGTTTAGGACACAGCAACCCCATACAACTCGGAGGATTGTCCTAAAACATTGGAGTTCAAAGGCAAGAATTATTTTCATATAAAAACAACACATCCTTTCTTAATAAAGCAAACGACACCACAGCAAATAGAATGAGCACAGAGCTCACTTTTACATGGGTCCTGATAGTCCACAAATCATGCTAACCCCATGGATAAACCCTGTATTCCATTGCCAGTGTTGATATGTGTGCAGCTCTATTTACTTAAACATATCTGAGAACTCCACCCTGTAGAAAGCAGCTAATGGCATTTATCAGAGAGCAGACTCAACTTGGCCTCATAATGGGAAACAGGTTGGTATCTCAAAGACCCTTTTAGCTACACCTGAATGCGCAGGTCATGATTTACCACCAGGTAAGACGGTGTTCTGAAAAGAAGGATAATTTTATATATTTACCATTTTAAAACAAGACTTGTGATATGGTGAATGGAAATCTCTACATAACAGCAAAGATGACTGATAGAGGAGGCTACTCTGAGAGTTCCTGTGAGCTTCATGCAGAGAAGTATGATATAGGAGAAGATCTGAATTAACCAAGGTCCAGAGTTTACTTTCTGACTTTCTGTTTTGTAGTAACTGAAACTCAGGTACCACCCACATTGCTTTGGAGGCACTGTTTTACTGAGTAGGTAATTATCACCATGATTGTAGGTGTATGGATAGATATTAAAGTGTTTAATGATAATTTCATTTTCTTAGAGCTCTATATAATTCTCCATAATCTTATTGTTTGAATATTTCCATGAAGAAAAGCTCATTAAGCCTACGATAAACATCAATCTAATCCTTCCCTTTGATTTAGTAAGGTGCTTTGGTTTAGTAAAGTTAGCATTATGAAGAGACTGTGCTAGTGGTCATTTTCATATCATCTGGTTTAAAATGTTGACAAGCCCATCTCACGACAACTTTGAGCTGCCTTTGATGTTTTTCTTGACTTTAGAATTCACAGTTCTATTTATGGACTATGTTTGTGTGACAAGGTTTTTGGTTGTGGTTTCATTTTGTTTTTGTTTTTATGATAGGGTCTCACTGTTGCCTAGGCTGGAGTTCAGTTTTGGTTGTTTTAAACATCTTTGAGTATATCTGCTTTCTCTTCTTCCAACATATAATCAACACTCCCTGTATGTTGTTATATTTAAGGACTAACAAGTGGGTTTGTCTCTTATCCAGTGCTCATAGTTACAGGTCCAACAGAGTTCACTCTAAGACTAAAATGCAGTCATTAGAGTTTTTCCTTTAGTCTTGAGTATTTATTAGAAGCCACCACTACCTTCTTCTTCTTTGTGAACTAAGACAGGTAAGAATAGCTGTCTTCCTTTCCTTTCATAGTGTTAGTCATTTCTGAGATGCTTCGAATACAGAGGGAGGAACAGGGGAAGAAGTTTGCTGTGAGACCCACTCCAGGTTGGGTGTGGTTGATCTTCGCTTATTAAAGTGTGCTAGGCCTTTTGAGACAACTGTGTTGCAGCAGGACTTATACATCCTGTCCTGAGTCTTATGTTGATTCAGAGCGTGACTCAGTGATCCCTAATGTGGGGGCCAAGGGTAGGTCTTGGCAGGTCTTCCTTGACCTGCCCATGGCAGGTCTTCCTTGAAGCATTGTAATAGAATCTTTCACTATAATGTTGACACATCTTCTAACTGCCAATGATAAGTGGAAACTCGGCTATTCTAGAAATTTTAGGCCTGGGCAAATCTTTTGCCCAAGAACTTGGCCTTAAATCCTTATCTTGATGTTACTTGACTTAAGCCATTGGCTAACGGCATAAAAAGAAATGTGCATCCTCTTTCAGAAATAGTACTAATTATAAAGAAGATAAAATCAACCAGTAATGTGAAGGAATAATTATTATGGAAATGGTATGAATTTAGGAAACCAAACACTAACAAATTAAAAATAAATTAGAAACTCATTCAATTGTGATGGTAGATATGTATCATTAGGCATTTGTCAAAACCCAGAGAATGTACAACACAAAGAGTGAACCCTAGTGTAAATTATGGACTTTAGTTAATAATAATATATCAATATTTTCTCACCAGTTGTACCACAGTAATGATGCTAGTTGCTATTAGTAGGGAAAACTGTGTTTGGGGGTAGAGGTAAAGGGGTATATGGGAACGCTTCGTACTTTCTGCTGAATTTTTCTGTGAAACTACTGTGAAAAATAAAGCCTATTAACAAAACAAAGAGAAAAACATTTTATATGTAAAATATGTATATAACATATATTATTGTTGCTGCCTCAAAAAACCTAAGTTCAAAAAAGGAATAAATCTTGAGACATTTTAAAAATACTTTTTTAAATATGGAAGAATAATACACATACAGGGAGACATTTTAGTCATAAGTATAGAGTTTTATGAATAATCACAAAGTGAACACACCCACATAACCACCACTTAGGGCAAAAAATAAAATGTTATCAGCACCTCAGAAGCCTACTTTTTAGAAGCATTTAACACCATAAATTAATTTTGTCTGCTTTTGAAATTAATAAAATGGAATCACATAGTGTGTAATCTTTGGTATCTGGCTTCTTTTGCTTCACATTATGTTTAGAGATTCATCCATGTTGTTGTGTGTAATTTATTTTTGTTGCTGTGAAGTTTTCTGCTGTATGAATGTATTACATTAAATTTATTATATATTCTATGTTGTAAACCAAAAGTATCTGAGACAGGTCACAATCAATTTAGAAAGTTTATTTTGCCAAGGTTCAGGATGTGTGCCAGGGAAGTAGGCCTGTACCTTTCTCCAAACATGATTTTCAGGGCATCAATATTTAAAGGGGAAAGGGTGGATACTGAGGAAAGGAAAACATTTGTAAAAGATGCGGGTAGATAAGAGAGATAAATGGTTGCATTCTTTTGAGTCTTTGATCAGCCTTTGACCAAATAACAATTTACATGTGAGAGGTGGGTAGAGAAACAGTCACTTACACATTCACCTAGCTCAGTGCATCTGCATTTTACATTAGAGGAAGCAGTCAGATAATGCATTTGTGTCAGGTGAGCAGAGGGATGATTTCCCAGTTCTGCCCCGCACCTGTGAAGATAAGCAATCAATATACATTGTTAGGGTAAAATTCAACAGAACCATTTTAGGGTAAAGACCTCAGGGCCCACAAGGAATTTCCTAGCGGGCAAAATGTGGGGAAAGCACATAGCTTTTTTTTTTTTAATCTTTATAGCTCTTTTTAGGAACAAAATGGGAGGCAGGTTTGCCCGATGCAGTTCCCAGCTTGACTTTTCCCTTTGGCTTAGTGATTTTGTGGTTTTGAGATTTATTTTGCTTTCACAATGTCGATGGCATTTGAGTTAGTTCCAGACTTTGACTATTATGACAAATGATGCTACAAACATTGTTGGACATGTCTTTTGTTGAATATATGTACGAAATTCTCACTGGATTTATACCTAGGGGTATATTTACTGAATATTAGGGTACATGTATTAACTTTAGTAAATAATGCCAGATTTTCCACAATAGTTCCAGTTGCTCTACATCCACATTAGCACTTGTTATGGTTAATCTTTTTCATTTTTGCCATTTGGTGGGTGTGTAGTGGTATTTATTTGTGGTTTTAACTTGAATCTCCCCGATTATTAATGAGGTTTCCTTTCTTTTCATACATTGATTAGCCATCATTTGGATATTCTCTTTTGTGAAGTGCCTATTCAAGTCTTTTGGCCATTTTAAAGTTGGGATTGTTTGTCTTTTTTTTTTTTTTAGTAGAGACGGGGTTTCATCGTGTTAGCCAGGATGGTCTTGATCTCCTGACCTCGTGATCCGCCCGTCTCGGCCTCCCAAAGTGCTGGGATTACAGGCTTGAGCCACCGCGCCCAGCCGATTGTTTGTCTTTTTCTTATTCGTTTCTTTTATCAGCTATATATGTGGTAAATACCTTCTCTCAGTCTGTGGCTCCCATTTCAACTTTTAAAAAGGTCTTCAATAAACAGAATTCTTAATTAAAAAAAACTTTTTTAAGATGAGGTCTTGCTATGTCACTTGGGCAGTTCTCAAACTTCTGGCCTCAAGCAATCCTTCTGCCTTGGCCTTGCAAAACACTGGAATTACAAGTGTGAGCCACTGTGCCTGGCCCAGAGTTCTTTATTTTAATACAGTCCACTTAATTAATTCCTTAATGATCAGTGTGTTTTGTGTTCTACTTTAGAAATCCTTCCATCTCCCAAAGTCATGAAGATACTCTTTTGTATACATCTCCTAAGTTGTCACTTAATTTTTTTTTTTCACATTTGGGTCTAAATCCTCTTGGAACTGATTTTTGTGTATGATGTGAGGTATAGGTCAAGTTTCATTTTTTTCCATATGGTTATTCAATTGACGTACAACCATTATAAAAAGATAATTATTTCCCTCATTTCTCTGCAGTGCCACCATTATCACAAACGAAGACCCTACACATGCAAGGGTATGTTACTGGACTCTGTTTGTTTCATTGCTATTCATCGGTCTTTGCGCTAATTCCACACTGCCTAGGTATTAAGATATCTAGTAAAGCAAGTTACTTCTCTTTGTTCATTTTCAAGACACGTTGGCTGTTCTTGGGTCTTTGCATTTTAGTTAAACTTCAGAATCAGCTTGTCAACTGCATATGTATACAGACACACACACACACACACCTGTCAAGAATTTTTAAAAATTGAAATGGCACAAAATCCATGTATCAATTTGCGGGGAATCAACATTTTTTTTTTTTTTTGAGACAGAGTCTTGCTCTGTCGCCCAGGCTGGAGTGCGGGGTGCGATCTCCACTCACTGCAACTTTCGCCTCCTGGGTTCAAACGATTCTCCTGCCTCAGTTTCCTAAGTAGCTGGGTTACAGGTGTGTGCCACCATGCCCGACTAATTTTTTTATTTTTACTAGAGATGGGGGGTTTCACCATGTTGGCCAGGCTGGTCTTGAACTCTTGACCTCAAGTGATCTGCCTGCCTTGGCCTCCCAAAGTGCTGGGATTACAGGCACGAGCCACTGTGCTCGGCTGGAATCAACATCTGTAAAACATAGAGTCTTTCAATTCGTGAACCCTGTCTATGCCTCCATTTATTGGGGTCTATAATTTTTTGTAATAATGTTTTAGTGTTTTATGTATTTTATAGTTTATATGTGTTACAAACATATATTTTACATATTTTAATGTTTATCATTTATATACTTATATGTTTTATAAATACATAGTTTTTATGTTTTATAGTTCATCTTTCATAGTTTTCTGTGTAGAGGTTTTATGTCTTTCCTAGGTATTTCATGTTTTTGATGCTACTGGAAACAACTGTCTTTTGAAATTTTATTTTCTTTTACAAGTCTAATAGTTTTTTTTACTATATTCACCTTGTATGTAGTAAACTTGCTATGCTCATATGTTACTTTGAACAATTTATTTGTATATTCTTTCAGATTTTTTATATACTCAATCATATCTCCTGCAAATAATGAGTTTTATTTTTTCCTTTCCAATTCTTATTCATTTTGTATCTTTTTCTTACCTTACTATAATTTGTAGGAGCTTCAGTACAATGATGAATAGAAATGATAATGACAAGCATCCTTATTATCCTCAAGTTTAGGGGAAAAACTTTCAACATTTCATTACTATGTTTATCGTAGATCTTTTGATTAAATGCTTTATCATATAAAGAAGTTCCTTTTAATCACTAGTTTGCTGTTTTAAAAAACATGAATGAATGTTGAACTTTATCAATGATTTTTATTAACCATCTATTTGGATAGTCATATAGCTTTCAATTTTTTTATTCTGTTAATATGTCGATAATCAAATATTAAACCAGCCTTGCACTCCTGTAATAAACCCAGTTTGGTCATTCTTTTTATACGTTAGAGATTTGACTAGTTTTTTTGTTTAGGAATAAAAAATGTTAAGATTCTAATTCCTTAAGTACAAAGCTGATAAGGTGTAGAAAAGATTTTGTGGACTTAAGAATTTCTTTGTGGTATATTTAGCAGTATCAGGGTTCACATAACTGCAATAAAGAAGATGAGTCTTCCAGGAAACTTTTCCAAAAGTGTTTTGAATTCTCCTTGTTTCAAACCAGAGCTTACCATCTAGATTTTTAAAAGTGAATCCAACTGTGGTCTAGGTACAGAAGCATTAGGACGATGGGTTGCCATTCCTAGCTTTTGATTGCAGTAAAGCCAACAATTGAGACAAGCAATTAATAAAAATACAAATTAGCTGGGTGAGGGGGCTCACACCTGTAATCCCAGCACTTTGGGAGGCTAGGGTGGGCGGATCACAAGGTCAGGAGATCGAAACCATCCTGGCTAACACAGTGAAACCCTGTCTCTACTAAAAATACAAAAAATTAGCTGGGCGTGGTGGCGGGTGCCTGTAGTCCCAGCTACTTGGGAGGCTGAGGCAGGAGAATGGCATGAACCCGGGAGGCAGAGCTTGCAGTGAGCCAAGATCACGCCACTGCACTCCAGCCTGGGCCACAGAGCGAGACTCTATCTCAAAAACAAACAAACAAAAAAATTAAATTTATGACTATGATAGCTTCCTGAATATAAATAACTACTTGCTAGAATGAAACTTCATTTAAACTGAAGTAAGGTTCATCCAGACCCTCAGCAGGGTGAGACTACCTGGAAAAGCTGGACTTGGGTCCAAAAATGTATGTCATGTCCTTTGAGTCTTTCCATTTGTGTCTGGATAATGAGCCTTCCCAATCTCTTATCTTCCATACCTCTGAATAAACATGGAAGACTTACTAGGATAAACACGGAAGAAGTAACACTGAGCCATACCATGATATGAAAGCTGCCCAGGGTCATTTGACAGATTGGCTCCCTACAGTCCTCAGAAATCCGTCAGGCTTGTCAACACATAAAAATGTTCTAGATTCATTCACTTATCAAGAACAAGCAATAGACAAGTTACTCAGTTGTCAACACATAAAAATGTTCTAGATTCATTCACTTATCAAGAACAAGCAATAGACAAGTTACTCAGAGTCTCAGAGGATTTCTGAGAGGAAGATGAGTCAAGAATTAATCATTTGTGTTTTCCAAACCTTGTTCAACCATTAGCTGTGAACAGCTTGGTTTTCTCTTCTTGGGGATGACTGGTACAGGGTATGGCTGGAGCAGGGCATGTTTTCTATTTCCCATGTCTTCTTATTCCAACTATTTGGAATATCCCAGTGGACAGTGACTCCAGGAGGTATAGATGTACTCTTTTATTCATGGTAGATGGCACAAATAATACAAGTGTGCAGCAACCAAGATTTTCTTTGTTTTTAAAATCTGTATCTGTAAAGAAGTGCTCCTCTAATGTAAGAGGAATGAGGAGAGGAATGATTGGGCTCTCCATAGAAATTGCAATAGAAACTTAAGTATGTCTTAAAAACCAGGGCTCCAAAGCTTCAGACAATGGGATGATGGTTAGCAGATCACATACTCCTGGTCAAGCATGGGGATGTCATGGTGCTCTTTGTAGAACAGCATGAAATGCAGCCATATTTGGTTTTGTTGTATGAACTAGAAGCAATAATACTAGCAAGAAAAATGACCAAACTACATGTGTATGAATCTTTACAAAACAGATACACACACACACAACCTTTTAAAAAATAAATATTTGTTGAATGTTGAACAAATGTTTAAAATAAATCAGGCTAGACATGGTGGTTCACACCTGTAATCCCAGCACTTTGGGAGGCTAAGGAGGGAATATCACTTGAGACCAGGAGTTTGAGACCAGCCTGGACAACATCGTGAGACCCCATCTCTACAAAAATTTTACAAATTAGCTGGCATGGGCCAGGTGTGGTGGCTCATGCCTGTAATTCCAGCACTTTGGGAGGCTGAGGCAGGCAGATCACTAGGTCAGGAGTTCAAGACCAGCCTGGCCAACATGGTGAAACTCTGTCTGTACTAAAAATACAAAAATTGGCTGGGCATGGTGGTGCATGCCTGTAATCCCAGCTATTCAGGAGGCTGAAGCAGGAGAATTGCTTGAGCCAGGACCTGAGAGGCAGAGGAGGCAGTGAGCTGAGATTGCACCACTGCACTCCAGCCTGGGCTACAGAGCGAGACTCTGTCTCCAAAAAAAAAAAAAAAAAAAAATTAGCTGACATGGCAGCATGCACCTATAGTCCCAGCTACTTGGAGAGCTGAGGTGGGAGGATTCCTTGAGCCTGGGAGGTTGAGGCTGCAATGAGCCATGATCGTGTCAGTGCAGCCTTGCCTGGGTGAAAGAGTGAGACCCTGTCTCAAGAAAACAAAAACTAAAACTAAATAAATCAGTTTACTGATCTTTCTTCTTAATATTTATTTGTAACCTGTTCATTGTTATCTGCTGTCATCCACTTGCAGACCCTAAAGTTTTAAGGAAAGGACATCGAAAAAAATTAAAATGAAAACATTCTACTTCTTTTTAATTTTTTCTACAAGCCTGGAAAATATCACCTTATTTTACCTATAAAACACCTTAGACCAGTTCATAGAACCACTGTGCCCCTGGAGCACAATTTGAGACATTGTGGCTAAATGAAAGAGATAAGAAAACTCTCATCAAGCATTTCTCTCTTGTACTGCCCCATCCACCTGTCTCCATCCCTGGCTTCAAGGTAACCACCACCTCTACCACCATGACCTTCACCACCATTATGTTGAGTGTCACTATATGCCAAGTTCTGTGTTAATCGCTTTATTTGCAGCATCACATTTAATGGAGTAGATATTATTACCCTGTTTACTATATGAGGAAACATTTAGGGAGATTATCATCAATAGACTTTATAAGGGCAGAGTTGAGATTTAAATCCAGGTATGTCTAACTCCAGTGTACATTCCCTTAACTGCTATCTTGTGCTTTCTTCTCTATGACCCACCAAGAGTGGAAAATACCAACCTATGATGTCATATATACCTGTCAATCAGCCCTCAGGAAGGTGTTTAAAAAGCTCTCAAGCATAAATCTATTACTATACCACCCAAGGGAGATCTGTGTTCTGTAATCAGGTTTGTATATTCATATAATATATTTGACAGAGTTAGTTTTAACTTTTTTTTAAAAAAAAATGTTGATTGAAAAGCAAAAAGATTCTATCGAGATTGTTGTGAAGACAATAAAATACAACTCAAATACCATTTTTTTCCATGAAGTCTTCGTTGACTCAACTGTCTCTGAACTCTCTTAGCACTTTCCCTGTGTATTCTTAGCACTTCATCTTCTGCTTGAACCCAAACACATCTGCTAAGCTTTTTGTTGTGGGAGTTGCAGATATAGAGATCAAAGACACAGTTCCTGTTCTCAAGTAGCTCATGGTAAGTATATATTATGACACCTATAGGGTACCATGGAAAAGGAAAGGCATCTAACTCTAGCCAGAAGATTCTGAGGAGGAAAGGAATAAAGGGAGAATGTGGGCCACTGGGAAGCAAGTGAGAGGGAGTGGGGATTTTGACACAAGATCCTAATCTTGAGATGGGAGTAGACATTAGCCAGGTGATGAAAGCGTGTGTGTGTGCATGCACGCATACACACGTGCACATGCATACACATGCCTGTGTCTTCCAGGCAGAAGGAAGTAGCAAGATGATAAGGAGAGGAGCTTTATCCATTCTGGGAATTTTAAGTACATAATTCAGCAAAGCTGGTGTGCAGGGTGGGTGACAGGGAGTGGCACAAGATGAAGCTGGAAAGATATGTATGAGTGATTTGGTAGGGAGTTTGGATTTATCCTAAAGAGAATTGACAGTCATTGGAAGATTTTAATATCTTTAAAAAGATCATTCTAGCAGCAATGTAGAGAATTGATGGGCATGGGAAATGGGATGGTATAGGAAAAGTGGAAGAAAAATCTAGAAGTCAGAAAACCAGTCAGGAAACTATTGTAGGCAGGCAGGCCAGACCTGAGCTCAAACAGCAGCAGTGATGTTGAAGAGGAGTGAAAGACAGGACATATTCAGGCAAATAAAGTGGAGAAATGAAGCAAATCAAATAGTAACCTCAACTTTTCAGATAAAAAAATTAAACTTATTTACCTTGTTATGTTATCCCTGAAAGGATGCACATTTCTCTACCTTTTTCAGAAGTTGTACTACAGGTATACAGCACAGTTTGCAGAATTAATAAAATCAGGATTCATTTTTAAACTTTCATTTTATTTTAATTGACAATAATTATATATATTTACGGGGTACCATGTGATATTTTGATACATGTATACACCGTGGAATAAAAGTCAGTATTCTTTGTATACCACCCAACATATATCTACTTCCTGCTATAGTATCTGACTTTTTTCCTTAAGCTGAAGTTATGGTTGGTTTCCACAAACTTGATTTACTTTCACTCTATTTCCTGGCTACATAGACTAAAAATTATACTACTTCTCACAGAAGATTTGGGTAAGAGGGAGAAAAGACAAAGCTGTTAAAACCCATTCCGTTGTGAACAAAAGTCACCACTTTCAAAGACGGCCAATATCATCATCTGGAAAGGAATCACATGTTTCGTGTATGTTTCTACTCTGATAAAAGTAATCTTCCTTGGTCCAGTGACAGAATAATACAAAACAATGATAAGAAATAATTAGAAAACATACAGCTGAAAGGTTTATATTAGATTTGAGGAACAGTTTTCCCCTTAGAGAAGCTGTTCCACAAGGTATCAGTTGCATCAAAAATATTCTTCTCTGGAGACTGCTACAGCATCACTTCCTCTTCTTACTTTGTTTGGGATGCTCACTTTCTGAATTACTGATTACATAATTATTCCATTCATTCTGAAATTCATCCATTCAAAACATTTATTGAGCACCAACTCTATGCATCCAATATTAATAAAGATAGGGGCATGAGTTCTGGAAGATGACAGTACAAGTAAGTAAAATAACTTGGAGTATGCCCTGCAATGGCAAGAGGTGGTTGATGAGAGTTAGCCCAAAACCCTGGGCTTGAAAGGGTTGGATTAGGATAATGTGGGAGGCCTGCGAAGAGGAAAGAAAGGTCACTGGAACAAAAAACCAAAAAAACACCTCTGGGTGCTAGTTTTTCCCAGAGCTGGCTCTGGTTTAATCAATGTGATAAATACTGGTGTCCACTTGTAAACTCCTAAAGAATATATTTACTTTTCCATCTACAGGACCTAATACATCTTCTATCATATTATCATAATGGTTATTTTTATAGAGAATTTTTACCCGTAACTTCATTTAACAATCTGGTGGGAAGTGGTAATTTCAGGTGTTCCAAAATGACCCCACCTGGAATTGTAGGAACTAACTCAGAGACAGGGAAAGATAACTTTTCTCTTCACAATTTATAGATGAGGAAACTGAATTGAAACCCCCAAAGTCAATACAGCTCGTTAGTTGTTAGTGACAGGGTCAGTAAATGACTCAGATGCTCTGACTCAGGCCTATCCCTTGCTGCAGCCATATTTCCAAGAGAATGAATGAATCAGAGAAAAATGTTGTAAACATCAATGAGTGTCATTTTTATTCACTAAAACTTGTATTCAAACAAAAATTCCAAAGATTTCCCCATTTTCCTCAATTTAAACTGACAACCCATGATTATCTCATGTTTAGTACAGATATAAGCAATCTTACCTTCACAGTTTGTGACCACAGCCCATTTCATCCCCAATTGACTCTATATAGCAACAAAACTCAAAAAAGACAAGATTTGGAATGAAAAACAAAAAAGAACCAAAAAAAAAAAAAACCCAAATAAGTAAGCTCTGTGGCTTTATGGCTTTACCCATTCAAATTTCACCTACTGTAAAATGGCTTATCTAAGTTACAAGGTATAATCAAGTTTAACCCTGATCATTATAATATTCCACCAGTGCTAAGAAAGTACACATGTATCTGTAATGCATGCTTATACGTTTATTAAACACAAAATCTTGAACTTCCATAATCCTTTTAATTCAAATGTATCAAAAGGCCTTAAGAACATGAAGAATATATTTCTCATTAAGAAAGAAGTCATGACTTTGTCAGAATTTAGCCCAAATTAAGTGTGCCCAGGATTCTTGATGTTTGAGCTGATGCTTAGGCCTCAAAACACAGGTCAAATCTGCAGAATAACTTTAGTATGGAGTAAACAAGCCTAGTAATCAGTAATTTGTTATGAAAAACATCATTTTGGAGCACTAGTTTTTGTTCTGCTTAAGGGCAAGAAACATGTAGTAAATACAGCTCCCTTCCCTCCCTTCCTCCCCTACTGCCCTACCTCAATTCTTCCCTCTCCTCCTGCATAATTCTTGGCAGAAAATATTTGAACACTCATGACAACTGACTTCAGTTATGAATGTAGTAGTCCAAGAAAGCTTCCTGTAATCTCAGTTTGAGCAGTTACTGATTGGAAGGTGAGGGATTTCTAAGACTTGCCTTGAGAACTGCTATTTAGTATGCAAATGTTTAATTTCAGCTTCGTAAGTGTTCTCATTAGTCCATGTAATTCTTACCTGTAGTGGTTCAAACCTGTGATAACATGCTATTTTTCACCCATCAAAATCAAGTCACTATAGGTACTGGCTTACTGCATCTACTGTTTGATATGTCTGAATTTCTCTTTCTCACATTTGATTTGGGGACTTAATCCCATTCTGAGCATGAAGGAATTTTATCTAGATTGAGGGGAACAATAAAACTGATTCTTCTCAACTATAAAAATGAAAAGTATTCATAGAGATATTGGTGGGCAAATGTGGTTGATTGACTCACTCCAAAAACTAGCGACTGAAAATAAACTGCTATCCTTGCAGACAATTATTGAAATAAAACACAGTCAGCTTTACATCTCTTCAAAACCTGTGGGAAACAGCTCTGAGTGAAAATAATACATACTGGTAAAATGCTTTTTTTAAAAAAGACATCTTGCAAAAGATTCAAACTCATTCTTTTCAGGGCAACTTAATTGCACAAGCTTTATGCTAATTATTGTTACATTAAAGATTTGGCAGCTTTACAAAAATCCTAAACTTGTACATGCAGGTTTGAAATCTCTATTTTAATGCTCCAGAATTAGACTAGGAAAGCATTTCAGACAATGCCAACCTGTAGTAATGCTTGCTTTTTTTTTTTTTTTTTTAATCTATGAGTACCTTATAATTTATAGTTTCATAGGAATTTGCTTAACAAATGTGGACGTGATTAGTTGCCTGGGCTCTAAAACCCAAACCTGTATTCTTTGGTATCATGGGATGCTGTTTGCCAAATGACAGGTCTCCAAAAGCCTAACCATGCTAAAGACCATCTTTGCTGGTGAGTGTTATTCCTGTGCTTAGTATGAATTCCCTTCACACCAGACCTTCAGCAACATAGAGGTGTGTTTTCAATATCCAGCATTCATAGAAGGGTGTAGATCATGTCATATCAGAGCAGAAGAAAGGGAGTAAACAGTAAAATGGAGATGTATTAAGCCATCATTCCCATGTAGTAGGGAGTGTTGGAAAACAATTGTTTAAATCACCTTTCTCTTGATTAAAATAATAATAATAAAAGAGAGGTTTGAAAGTTGCTGTAAGAAGAGGACAAGCTGACTCAAAGGTAGGTACTTAAATCAAGTGAAAAATGCTTATATAATGTGCTTGATAGATGATATAACAACCAGAGTGGAACATAAGGGGAAACTTTGTGGGGTGGGACAGTTTGGAAAGGTTTGAATTAAAGGTTTACATTGTTGAAGGAAAAGTATTATCTGTCTTAATCTTGTGCTAATAAAGTCTAAATAGCTGGGTGAAATCTTAGAGGACTATGTCAGAGTGAATGATTTTTTATTCTATACTTCTTTTCCAAGATCCTACCTGTAAGAAAGACATTTTTAGTATCAAAAAGTAATAATATCACTTGCCAATTGAGGATCACCAGCATCATCATTAAACTTTATACATTATTTGTTGGTAGCCACAGATGTGTCATGGAGGTGGAGAGCTGAGTGATGTTGCTGTCACTCACAAGTGGTATAATTTAGACACAGTATGGGGGACATGAGCACTTGACACAATCTTGAAGGTGGAAGGGAGAGGATCCATGAAGAGGTGCCTTTGCTCAAGTCACCTCCCCGATCTTTGATCATGCCTCTCCACCTGGTCCTCACTGGGGTTTCAGACATCCTGGTCAGAGGCTCTGCATTCAGCGGGTTTGATGCTGCTCCTAAAGGTTGATGGCATTAATGTAATGTTACCTCACCTTTGGGAGTGGAGACTTAGTGTTTTCTCCTGATTGGTAGAGTGGTGGGAAAAGGATTAAATTTCAGTCTAGCTGTCAGCTCCTGATGTGAGCCAGAAAATTTCTGGTTAGGCTAAATTCACAGATTTTTTCTACTACTATACTTATCATCTAAGTTTGCCAAGAGGTGGAAGAGCAGAAGCACGAAGATCAACGGTATCCTAGAATATGGTCTCTTAATTCCTTATTTTCCTGGTACCCTTAGACACCCTTGCCCCGATCTAAAAAATACCACCAAGAAGAAACCTTTCATACCCTCAAGACTGAAACAGGAATGAGAGGCAAGGGTAGAAAACTGAGTTGACTTGTTTGTCGGCACTTTAAACAGAATTCAATTCTGTGAAATTATCTTGGGGGTTGTTTCCTCAAACTTCAAGGTGGTTAAAGATGATTAAAAGACATGTTCTCTTGCTTAAGGATTTGCTGACACCTAATGCCTTTTTTTTCTCCAAATAAATGCAGGAGTGACATTTTAAAAAGAATATGAGAAGAATGTGGCCCTGAGCAGTACTTTTATTCCCATTACCTTTTAAGAATCTAACTCCTATGCCACTATCCCTCCCCCTCCACCCACTTGGCCCTACCTTCTCCCTCACCATTACTAATCTAACCTGAATCACTCTATTCTTCTCCAAGGGAACACACCCAGTAATAGCAGTGAATCACAGACACTATTGCCTCTCTAGTCTCTGATGGATCTGACAAAATGCCAGATCTGAGAGAATAAAAGGACAGGAAATTCAGATGAAGAGAGCTTTTTAGGTTCTTGTGTAGTACATTGTCCTGAATATTAGTTATTAGATACATTTTCTAGCTGCCTGGTGATGGAAAGGTTTCATTGTGCTAATAATACTGATCCTCTCCTTATCTAAGTAACCATCCTACTCAGTGAGGCAATTGCTGTGGCATGCCTAACAGCTATGTCAATGGCCCTTTCATCTTGAAGTTAAAATAAAACCCACTCTTGAATATCTTGGCTAAAGAATATGAAATAGTTAAATCATAAAGATCGATGTTTGGTAACAAAGTCTCTACAAGTGCAGGCATTACACATTATGTAATTCCATACGAGATCTTCTAGGTAATAGAGAAAAAAATAGAAATATTTGTCAACTATTCTCAAAGGGAAATTTATGAAATTACAGAGCACTAAAATATCACTTTACCATGGATGGGTCTAAAAGATGTGACTTGAATTCATGGCAAGAGAAACCCAGAGAAGAGTTTTTGAAGGGTATTTTCAACTTATGTACAACTGTCATAAGAAGTGTTGAAAGTCAGCTAAGAGAATTTGGCAGATTTTCCGGTGTTATAAATTTGTATTAAATTTAGTTTGTTTAATTTGTCCTAATGGACATTATAAATCAACTGAATCATGTGGATTTTACACAATTCCTCACCCAAGTGGATGTTAATCCTAGTTTCAGAAGTGTGTATTTTTATCTTTCTTTCTTTCTTTTTTTTAAGGAGTCTCTGTCGCCCAGGCTGGAGTGTAGCGGCACGATCTCAGATCACCGCAATCTCTGCCTCCTAGGTTCAAGCAATTTTCCTGCCTCAGTCTCCCAAGTAGCTGGGACTACAGGCACCCACCATCAGGCCTGGCTAATTTTTGTATTTTTAGTAGAGACAGGATTTCACTATATTGGCCAGGCTGGTCTCTGACCTTGTGATCAGTCCACCTTGACCTCCCAAAGTGCCGGGATTACAGGCACGAGCCACTGCGCCCGGCCTATGTCTTTGTTTCTTTAAAAAAACCTATGGATACTAGTTATGTCCACATCACACAGAAAATGTTGTCAATACAGAAAAGTCTATGGGAATATAATTTAGGTTACCTTGAGACTATTGTTAAGATTTACAAAATAATACTAAAGCTGAGAATTTAAAAATTAACATGAACATTTTAATTGTGGCTAAAAAGTACGTGTGTTTGTGCGTTTGTGTGTAGGTAGAGAGAGACAGAGAAAGAGAGGCTATTTACTATTCTTTTCTGGCCGTTAGACAAGAATAAGAACAAAAAAAATTAAAAAAAAAAACCTCATAAAGATTTTAGGTCTACATCATCATCCCACCAATAATTACAGACAAGAACGAAGCATTTTACCACTCCCTGATGAGTAACAAAGTAGCCAACAGTAGCCTTGGGGACTGAAGAAATTTTAAAATACATGGAAAGCCTGACTTGAGTTGATATTAATTACTATTATTACTGGATTCTATTGCTTAAATTGTTCTCTGTGGTAGGGTAAGGAGTCTTTACTTCCTGGCTCACTGGGCCAGTATTTTTTCCTTCCTGAAAAGTTTCATAGGAAACATACAATGTCCTGTGTCAGAAACACCAAAGTCTTCACAGGCTAATAGATTTCAAGTCACTAAAGACACTGAAATGTATGATATGCATTATCTAAAGGTACAATTAAAAGTATAGGGGCTATATTCCAGATCTCTGACATGAAACCGAGGAAACTGGGTTTCCAATTTGTGACGTGAAAAGATTAAGTAAAATACAAACTTATGTATAGGGAGATAATTCAGTTCTAACAATGCATGAAAGCCAGAGAGGTAGGTCAACAAATGCACATTTCTGAAATACAGGTTTTTCTGAGTATTTGTTCTGAAGTTCTTTGAAAATCTGGCCAGATAATTCCATTTTAAGATACCAGTTCACATAATAAGCAAGTCAGAACATTTGCAAGGCAAGATGTTGTTTTCCTTTCTGCAGCCAGGAAAAACACAGCTCTAAGCTTAGGTTGTAAAGGTAAAAGGATTTGGGAGCAGCTGATTTTAGCCAGTCATAAAAACAACTCCCCCTTATGCCAGGAGGTATAAAGAATATGCAGAGTCTGCATTGTGCTTCTACTGTCAGGACAAATCATTATGCTTTTTCTTTGAGATTAACTGATGCCAATGAATGAGTAAAGGGAGAAATAAATGTACAGACTGAGACCTGCAGCTTGGTGAGATGAGTAACACCTTTATCACAAAATCATGAGTTCTGTCTTCCACTTTGTAAATTCCTTGGGGTTAACTTATGTAATTTAAAAAAATTTTAGGAGTGAAATATGTATTACTAATCATATGTGAAGCTCTGCATTTTCTGCTATTTATAGTTTACATTGTGTGGGATCTTACAGATAACAGCATCTTTTAAAAATATATGTGCTTTTTCGGGGAATGGGAGCTAAATCAAGGGGTGAAAGGTAAGTGAAGGTGATACATTCCTTTAAATCAGTTAGGGAATGGTGAATACACTTGAATATATAAAATAACTACTGCTTCCTAGATACCTAGCTCTGTTCTAGCTGCCTCTTACCAGTTCTCATTTAATTCTCCAATCCCATATTAAGAGATGAAGAAACTGAGGCACAACATAAAGTAGGGTGCCAGGATTTGAACCTAGACAATTTGACTCTAACGTCTGTGCCCCTAATCATTCCCTTAAGTAGTCCTCAGGTTCTGTAATTATTATACCTGACTGCTTAAGGCTCAGGTAACTCCCTTCTGGCCACTTCTAAGCCATTACTGTCAGATGTTATTAATAGTAAAGAGACGATATCAATGTTTAAAACGGCCATTCAATAAGAGGACTGAAAACACTAGCCCCTGGAAATTCCCAACTTCCACGCGACTCAGAAGTTACACAACTCTTTCCCTAAACCCAGTGCTCCACCCAGTGTAGCTAACTTTGTCGTCGCGTAGCAACAGAACCTCGCCACACTGGAAGCGTGGGGGTCGGGGGGTCGGGGGGGGTGGATTTTCTCGACTGGGGATGCTGCTGCCCGGTGGCCGGCAAAGGCCCTATCGGTCTCAAACATCTGAATTTTGCACCGACACAATCTCATGTAATGATTGTTCTGTTTCCTGTGTTGCGCCACAACAAACTTCCTTGGGCTACATTTTCCCTCAGATTTGAGTAAAAGATTTGAGGTCACGCTAAGAAGCCTGAATACTGAGGTACAGAAACAGTTGTTTACCAAAAAAAAAAAACAAACCTAGCGACGGGACCGCCGAGTTTGCGGCAGCCAAAAAAGCTAGCGATGAGCTCAGCTAAAGTGCCAGGACTCTCGGATAGATTTCTAACATGTTTCATTCTCAACAGGCTGGAACCCAACGCTGTTCTCGTGGTCTCTGCCTCTGGGGAGTCCACAAGCTATAAATCTAACATGCAGCCAGCCGTGCGGCTTCTGGCCGCGCCACATCTGAGGAAAGCCTTTTCTGTGACGAGCGGGGAGAGGAGACTGACTGGAGCCAGAGAATGGAGGCCGCGGGCTGGCGGGGGCAGGGGGAGGCACTTTCAGGCGCACTTCACAGACGCACAAAAACAAGGAAGCCTGAAGGGAAGGCGGTTGAAAATAAGACAAGAGAAGCCGCGAACGGAAGCGCGCCCCCCTCAGGATCGGCTGCTCGTTCCAAAGCTCAGCTTCCCCCGCCCCGAAGACCTGCTGCGGACCACAGCCGCGCGCGCACACTCCCGCTGCCCTCGGGCGCTGGGCAGGGAGAGCCGCGCGCACCGGTTAATTCTGCCAATCACGCGTTTAGGCCGCCTATCGTGTGGCCAAGCCCCGCCCCAACCGCCGGCTGGCGGAGGCGCGCGCGCAGTCCCGCCGCTCTGAGTCGCTGAGTGAAGCGGCGTCTCGCGCGTTAGTCAGTCTGGCCAATTGCGCGTCTTCTACGCCAGCCGCACGGCCCCGCCCCTGCCACAGGATCGATTTACGGCCGCAGCTGCGCGCGCTTTTTGCTCTCGCTGGGAATGGCGGAGGGAGGTACTCAGCTGAGGGGAAGGGGGTTACCTGAGACCTGGGCTTCCCCGGGAGTGTGCTGTGGAGTCGAGTTGAGCTCCTTTTCCGGGTCTGGGGAACTCAACCTCACCTCATGCATGGGGTCTTCGGGGATCTAGTGGGCTTTTTGCAATGGGGGGAAGGAGGGGACTACTCCCGCCCCTGGTTTGCCTCTCAAAAGTTGATGCCTTTGTCGGAGAAAGCAATTTCAGTCCTCTCTCCTTTTCAGTGCCTATTCGCTGCTTAAACTAAAAGGGCGCAAATGCATCTCCGCTGTGTTTCTTATGCCTCGGGCCGGCAGGGTAACGGGTTCTAGTCACAGCTTGTAGAGTTCAGGATGGGTGACATTCAGGTCCTATTGTTTTTGAGTCAAAGTTTCGGCTATATTTTCTTGAATTATGAAGCTGTCATCATAAAGAATTCCTGATTAAAGCTGTTATTCCCTTCTTCCAAGGCAGAATTTGAATATATTTTGGTGGATGAAAAGAAAACAAGGAGAGTTGTGACTATGAGATACTAGCTGGTTGATGTGTCATGAAAATCTTAGTGGTCCCTTTGTGGGAAGGTAAATGGAAAACTGCAAAAAGAGCAATAATGAATTACAAAGTGAAATTAGAAGAAATATCTGGCTTACTTGTGGATGCTTTGTACACCAATAAAATATATTCTTTGATAAAAATCGACTATGGAGAGGTGTGGCTAATTTGATTCTCATTTAATAATTTTTCTTTTTTAGAGAAAAACCAAGATTTCACTTTCAAGATGGAAAGTTCGTCAGACTCAGCTGTGGTTTTACCTAGCACTCCTCAGGCCTCTGCGAATCCATCATCTCCCTGTACAAATAGTTCACGAAAACAAGTATGAAAATCTTTGTCCTTCCAGTGGATCCATTGTGTGTTTCTAAGTATTGTGGCAGTGGTGGTTTAAATTCTACTGAAGGTTGTTAATTAACATAATGTGTAGCATAAATAAGTAGACATTTTATTAAACAATTTTATGTTTTTCTTCTAAGGTCACATATATGACACCCACCAGCCCCTTTCCATATTTTCCTCTTGAATCAATTCATTTCAGTTAGTTTCAGATTAATGGAGAAAGTTAGAATCTGTGCAATATTGTGAAGGTCTTTAGTGGCAGGGTCTAGGTCTTTTCCTTACTCTGTAATTCTGAAGCACCTGGAGTACCGTCAGGCATGTGCTTGTTACTGAACAAATGTTCCTTGATTACTGGGATAAACCTTTCAACACTTTTAGAAAGGTGTTGATCTTGCTGAAGTAAAAAGGAAATAGAACAAATGGAGCTTCCAGAAATTAAAGACATTTTGTGATGCCTTCTTTAGATGTGGAGACAGAAAGCCATCTAGTGGTGTCTAGCACAGAAATGTAAGGCCTTTATTTCTGGTGATTTATTGACATCAAGAATGTTTTTCTTGATTCACATTTTTAATGTTTTATGCTCTTTATAGCCTATGAGTGCAACACTTAGAGAAAGATTAAGGAAAACAAGATCTTCATTTAATTCCTGTTACAATGTGGTGAAACGTCTTAAAGTAGAGAGTGAAGAAAATGATCAGACCTTTTCAGACAAACCAGCATCTTCCACAGAGGAAAACTGTTTGGAATTTCAAGAAAGTTTTAAACACATAGATAGTGAATTTGAAGAAAATACAAATTTGAAAAATACTTTGAAGAATCTCAGTGTCTGTGAATCTCAGTCACTTCATTCTGGATCATGCAGTGCTCTCCAAAATGAGTTCATGAATGAGAATCTTCCTAAACAAAGATTAAACGATGAAAAAGCCAAATTGGTGAAGCAGGTTCAGGAGAAAGAAGACCTTCTTCGGAGGCTAAAACTAGTCAAAATGTATAGATCAAAGGTGAGAAGAATTTCGGGACCATTGTATCATTTTTATTTTTACATAAATTGCAGGAAAGTAATTTCAAAAATAGAAAATAAGGTGTGTGTTTGTTTTTTTATCATAATAAGCAATAAGCCAAATATTCAGAAACCTGGCTTCCAACAACTTTAATTCAACTCCAGATTTAGAGTAGAAAAGGCCCTTAAACACCAGGTAAAACTTTTTAAGAATCTCAGCTCTTATTTAATATGCAGTTAAACTTTTCTCTCTAGTTTCTAGCCCACAGCAATATTAGAAGTATTAAATGTTAGATGCAAGTACGACGGGAACAGAAGTGAAAGCTGACAGTCAATTAGTAAAACTAAAAATGGGCTGTAGAGTACAATAAAAGGTATTTTATTTATGATCTTGTGTCTCCCCCAAATAATTAATGTGATTCAGCCATATTATTTGAGAAAAAAACAAATATATATTAGATTTTAGATTTCAACTCATATAGGTTGAATTAAATAGAACTTGAGTACATGGAAGGAGATAACCTTTATTACCTGGAAAATTCATATATATGCAATAGCTCATTTTCCCCCAACTATGTGGAATAAATGATGAGATAGCATATCTCATTTGTTCTCGTGAAATTTTAGGGTTTTTTAAAAATAAAATTTAGGAGTATTGAATGTATTTTAAAATTTAGGAGTAAAAAGTGTATTTTATTTATTCATTCTCTTTTTAGAGACATGGTCTCTGTTACCCAGCCTGGAGTACAGTGGTACAGTCCTAACTTATTGCAGCCTTGAACTCCTGGGCTCAAGTGATCCTCCCACCTCAGCCTCCCTAGTAACTGGGACTACAGGCATGTGCCATCACACCTGGCTAATTTTTTTAAATTATTTTTTTGTAGAGATAGTCTTGTTATTTTGCACAGTCTAGTCTTGAACTCCTAGGCTCAAGCAGTCTTCCCACCTTGGCCTTCCAAAGTACTGGGATCACAGGTGTGAGCCACCATGCCTAGCCTAAAAAAATATTTTTAACTAGAATTTTGTAATTTTAAAGAGCAGTTTTAGGTTCATAGCAAAATTTAGTGCAAAGTACAGTATAGTGTCATTTTTAAAAAGGTACAGTTGTAATAGAGTAGATTTTTCCCTGTATTACTGCTTCTTGACATAGTTTTGGCCCAATTTAATGATTTGATTTTTCCCTTATCATAAGGATGGTCCAGAGCGTGAGCCAACAAAATAGCCATTGAACTCAAGTTGAATGACATTGTAACCATTCTACATATGACCATCCTACTTTTTCCTAGATAGAAGTCCCATTCATCCCAGTGTATGTTAGCCTTTAAACCTGCACATCCACTAATTTAACAACTTTAATTAAGTTGAACTAGCATGACTAGTTATTGACATACATACATGGTTTTTTTTTTTTTTTTCTGTTTCAGAATGATCTGTCTCAGTTACAGTTGTTAATAAAGAAGTGGAGAAGTTGTAGCCAGCTGTTGCTTTATGAGTTGCAGTCAGCTGTGTCTGAAGAGAACAAGAAACTGAGCCTTACTCAATTGATAGACCACTATGGGTTAGATGATAAATTGCTGCACTATAACAGAAGTGAAGAAGAATTTATAGATGTTTAATTCCTGATTTTTGCTCCAGAATATCTTTGAGAATGACAACTTAATTAAAAGATATTTAGACACTTTTTTTTTTTTTTTGGAGACTGAATCTCGCTCTTGTCACCCAGGCTGGAGTGCGATGGCGTGATCTCAACTCACTGCAACCTCCACCTCCCAGGTTCTAGCAGTTCTCCTGCCTCAGCCTCCCGAGTAGCTGAGATTACAGGCACCTGCTACCACGCCGGGCTAATTTTTGCATTTTTAGTAGAGACTGGGTTTCACCATGTTGGCCAGGCTGGTCTCGAACTCTGGCCTCAGGTGATCCACCCGCCTAGGCTTCCCAAAACCATTAGGGCTCAGAGGAATGTATCCTGATGAACATCAATTAAGGGCACTCTAATATATAAATTATAAACTAACTTCTAAAAGGAAAATTAGTATTTTGGATAGACTTGCCAAAGAAAACTTGACATTTAAATCATGTTTAAAATGTCATTTGGGCAGTTCTGGAAACTAGTTTTAATACATTTGTTTTTTGTGGCAAAAAGTTTTATTTTAAATGTTAAAAATTGTCCACTCTGGTAAATGTCTAAACCTAAAGTTTAAAAATTTCTGCCTCCTAAGTTTATGCACCTTGTTTCCATCCATTTACCACATATTTCCATCTGATAATTTAGCAGGTAATTAAACTCATATGTCCAAAACTATATTCTTCCCTGTCTCTTCAAATTTGTTTCTCATACTCATGATTTAGTGAAACAACCATCTATTTGTTCTTTTTTTTTTTTTTGAGACAGAGTTTTGCTCCTGTTACCCAGGCTACAGTGCAATGGCACAATCTCAGCTCACTGCAACCTCCACCTCTGGGGTTCAAGCGATTCTCATGCCTCAGCCTCCCGAGTAGCTGGGATTACAGGCATGTGCCACCACCCTGGCTAATTTTGTATTTTTAGTAGAGACGGGGTTTCCCCGTGTTGGTTAGGCTGGTCTTGAACTCCTGACCACGGGTGATCCACCCGCCTCGGCCTCCCGAAGTACTGGGATTACAGGCGTGAGCCACTGCGCCTGGCTAAACCATCTATTTGTTATAAAACTACATTTCCTTATCTCCCGCCCACATCAAGGTATCATGGTATATAAGGTTCTTTACATTTGTTTGCTTTTCTAGCTTCATCTGTGAAATAGATTAAATTTAGATTGTTTATTTTGTTTATAAACCCACCTCCACAGGGGTTGGGTTTCTGCTGCCAAGTTATACAATTGTACCTATCATTTTGGCCATGTATGGAGATAGGACCCAAGCTGGGCCAGTCCCTGAAAATTTGGAATTTAGCTCAGGAAAAGAAAGCCCATCTCTTTTTGTGACTGCAGCTGTTGTATATACACCTGGAAGGAGCAGAGCTGACATGCTTAAGGGCAGTGAGTGTGCTTACGGAGAAAGGCAGAGGTGATAGAATTTTGTGGATCAGTGGCTTCCTGGTTTTAGTTGCTAGTCATTCTTAAGGGCTTTCTGGATTTCTGCTTTTGGGTCCTTTTAAGTGTTAAAACAGCTTTACTTAGCTTTTTCAAAAGCCATTCCCTACTAGTTTAGCACTCCTCTGAACCCCCCTCAAGTACATCCCACTTTCAGCCCAGTCCCTCCCCATAATCTAACCAGTGTTGAATGTTTGGCATAGCAGGAGACGCCAGACCCTGCTTTTGTGTCCATTCTAATTGTTGGTGCCATGCCAGTAAACTCTTCCCCTGCCCACATATACAAATTCCTGTGCCGCTGGCCTTTGTGAATCTGGAGACTGGCCCAGACCTTATCTGAGCCTCCTCTGGCACTGGGATTCCTAGATGGGCACCCCTGTGGACTTGTACTGTTCTAGTGCTTACCAGCCAGCCTCTTATCACTGCTTGCTGCCAACCAGGGGCTTAAACGTGGCAGAGGAAATTGCCCCTTGTGGTGGTGCTGGCATTTTGGTAGGTCATTATGGTACCTCTCCAGATCTCAGAGGCTGCAGCTGCCCACTGCTGACAGGCACATCACCTGGAGCCACCCATATATATCGACTTGTGGGAAACACAGCATCAGTGAGACTGATTCTGGGAAAGCTTAGGGGTGTGGTAATGGGGATTTCCAAGCATTGACTGGGTGCTGAGGTTCCAACAGCACAGCAGCTGCTCTGTTGAATTTAATGTGATGCATTTATTAAAAACCACTGACTACCATAGCTTTATTTATAAAAATGAGGGCTAATACAACATAACACTTGTTTTTAATTTAAAAAAACTAGAAAACTAGTTCCAGTTTTAAAGAAGAAATTTAAGATGGTTATTTCAAAATTAGGTGGTTATTTAAAACTCAAGTAGCAGAGCCAAGACTTGAAGCCCAGGAATAGATCCTGTAATTTTAATTCCTATGCATAAAGCCATACTGTGTCTGACCCAGTTAATTATATCATTAGCTGATAATATAGATATTTTAAAGGACTATAAAATATGAATATAATTGCTGTTCAGCAGAAGCTGAGAGGAGTCAATACCATGAACAATATTAAGAGAGGAGTTAGTGTGCATGACCCATGTGTCCTTCCAAAGCCCCAAAACCAGAAGGTACCTCCTGTTGAAAGGGCTTCTGGAATGTGGCTTGACGGCAAAAGGTGCCCACTAAGCCCCACTCCATCCATGCCTCAAAGCAAGGCAGTCGAGCAAGGAGCATTGCCAGAGTCACCAAAGGCTGATGACTAAGAAATAGAAATGATGCCGGCTGTTTGGTTTGTTAAGACCTGGGATCCACAGAGCATTATCTAGTGAAATTTGTGGCACTGACCACTAGCAAGTGGAGTCTCTAGACAGCTAACTTAGGTGAAAATGGAGCTTGTGTCACCAGAAAAGACTAAAAAATCAAGTCTAGTACATCTATGGTTGACTCAAACCAACAGGACAGAGAACTTCTGGCAATACCATCTCAAGTATAAAGTATTTGCACCCCTACCCTAGGGTCTGTCCCTACAACTCTCAGGGATAATTTTGAAGGACCCCAGATGTAGGAAATGGTACCCATGGGCACTTCCCTACTGAATAAGCCAAACTGACTACTTCAGGAGTCAGTGTAGTACAAAGGAGGGGAGTCATCAAAATGTTGGTCCTATCATTTCCCTTACCATCCCCATCCAGCACAGATCACTATGTGGGTGATCAATTACATCTTCTAAAGGTTTTTTCTTTTCGAAATTAGAAGATTTTATAATAGCTCTCTTGCTTTATCTACATCAGTGTATATTGGATATGGTACTGAGGATTAAACTTAACGTTGAGTTCATAAATTGCAGAACAGTGAGACAGTCACACCACTTGGAGACTGTGGTCCATGATCCCTGTGGGCAGCAGTCCACAGGCTATGGAAGGGCAAAGCAGTTTTCTGGCCAATTAGTCATCTCATTATATAATTATCACCATCTACATGGGTAAAGTGATAAACTACTTCATGGAAATAAGAAAGTATTTTTCTGTTTGTTAAACCCTATTGGGTAGAGCACAAAATTGAATTCTATTAAAATATAAAAGAAATGTAGATTATCTTTCTAAAATATATTGTAATTTTTTTTTTGAGATGGAATCTCGCTGTGTCGCCTAGGCTGGAGTGCAGTGGCGCGGTCTCGGCTCACTGCAACCTCCGCCTCCCGGGTTCACACCATTCTTCAGCCTCAGCCTACCCAGTAGCTGGGACTACAGGCGCCTACCACCATGCCAGGCTAATTTTTTTACTTTTTATTTTTAGTAGAGATGGGGTTTCACTGTGTTAGCCAGGATGGTCTCGATATCCTGACCTCGTGATCTGCCTGCCTTGGCCTCCGAAAGTGCTGGGATTACAGGCGTGAGCCACCGGACCTGGCCAAAATATGTTGTAATTTACAAATGATACAAGGCTTGGAAAAAGCTAACGATTTATCTTGTTCTCATTGGTGAAGCAGGGAATAATCTAAATATTCTCGTAATTTTTTCTGATTATGAAAGAAATGCTTACTGAAGAAAATGAGAAACAGAAGAGCATAAAGATAAAAATTATCCATAATCTCAAAACTTTTCTGACAGTTTTATAAAATTAGAAATGTTTGGCAAAGAATTTCTTTTTAAGACTTTCTATACCATAACTATGAAAATATCTTTGATCTGACTCAGATTAAATGAGTAAAATAGATATTGAATACTTTCTGACTTCAAGTGTTGTTTATTCTTGAATAAAAATAGCAATCCATGGTATTTTACACATTTATTCATGCAGGACAAAATCTGTATACAATTTAGGCTAAAATTAAACAATTTTTTATCTGAAACATGCAACTAAGAGGACATGCTAATTCAATTTCTCAGTAAGAAAGAAAAGGAAATCATTTTTACCCAAATGAAATGATTTTTTAAATGACTGATTTGGCCTTGTGTTTTCCTGCCAGCGTTTTTACATTTGAACAAGAGCAGGAAACGTTTTCATCCTTAATCTTTCAACTTCAGTCTGTAGTATTGAAATCTGTTCAGCTTGTTGTTTTGAAATATGTGTTAACTTCTGCTGTTGCATCATGTTTTCATACCGTTCTTTGACAATCTTTTCGCAAGTCAGTTTAGACCCTATCCCAAAAATGAAGAAGGAATTAGATTATTTATCAATACTTTCAAATACAGAAGCAGCACTCAGAATCAAACATGTGGAAGAAAGGCTGGTAGCAAAAAGGCATATGCACTTGTATGTTTATTGCAGCACTATCACAATAGCAAAGGCATGGAGTCACCCTAGGTGCCCCATCAACAGTGGACTGGAAAAAGAAAATGTGGTACATATACGCCATGGTACACTACATGGCCATAAAAAAAAGAATGAAATAATATCCTTTGCAGCAACATGGATGTAGCTGGAGGCCATTATCCTAAGCAAATTAACAGAGGAACAGAAAACCAAATGCCACATGTTCTCACTTATAAATGGGAGCTAAACAGTGGGTACTCATGGACATAGAGATGGCAACAGGAAACACTTGGAGGCCAGGCATGCTGGCTCCTGCCTGTAATCCCCGCACTTTGGTTAGCTGAGGTGGGTGGATCACTTGAGCTCAGGAGTTCAAGGCCAGCCTGGCCAACATGGCAAAACCTACTCTCTACAAAAAATACAAAAATTAGCCGGGTGTGGTGGTTCCTGCCTGTGGTCCCAGGCACTTGAGGGGGCTGAGGTGGGAGGATCACTTGAGCCCGGGAGGTGGAGGTTGCATTGAGCTGAGATCATGCCACTGCACTCCAGCTTGGGCAGCAGAGGGACACCCTGTCTCAAAAAAAAGGAAAAAAGAAAAACACTGGAGACTACTAGAGGGAGGAGGCAGGCAGGGAGGAAGGGCTGAAAAATTATTGGGTACTATGTTCAATACCTGTGTGACAGAATCATTCCATACCCCAAACCTCAGCATCACACAATATACCCAAGTAACAAACTTGTACATGTACTCCCTGAATCTAAAATAAAAGTTGAAATTATTTTTAAATGATCTATTTTTAAAGAAATGCTGGTAGCTTTTTAACTATTGTATACATTTTAGGATTACTGATTACTTTTAAAGAAACTTACAGTTGGTTAAAGAAAAAAAAACATGCTTACCCATTGCATTACAGATGTCTTTTCTCTCTGAGACAGCTACCAACTCTTCTCGTAGATTGCAGCTTAGGGTGTAATTTGCTATATCTTTTTGATTGCTGAACTTTCCAAGTTTTTTGAGTAGTTTCTTGCAGTTTTCCACATTCTTTTTGTGGGTCTGAAATTTTTGTTCCCATGATACCCCACAAAATTAATTTTGAAAAATGTGATTTATCCTATAAAGACATTATTCTTATATTTTAAATACATTATCATCATTAAGATAACATCTTACCACCATATCTGTAGTGCCTGGCATAGTAGGCACTCGAGTTATTTGTTGAAAGGTAGAATGGTAGGTTAATAAAAAATTTTAGAAAAAAAATTTTGTATATTCTTAAACTGAGAGAATATTTTAAAAGCTTGAGATTGCTTTGTTTCTAATGTATACTACATAATAAAAACTGACCATTTTTATTCAGTTATGATTAAATAAAACCTTTGCAATGCCAAGGAAAGACTACCAACACTCCCATTACATAAATCCTAACCTAATGTGAAATAGAAAATCCACTTATACTCAGATATGTCCCCAGGGGTTAATTCTAATATTAAAGGAAGTGCTTAATTTTATTTCATTGGTTACGGTTGCAAAGACACTACTTAGCAACTTCGAATTACCTCATGAATACTAGTAAATAACCAAGCTTTATTAGGGTCTAGGTAAATTCATGATTTGAAACACTATTACTTTGCTCAAATGATTTACAACTGTTAGGATATAATAACCAATGTCTTTGAGACTTACCTTATCTAAAACAGCAATGGTTTGTTCCATTATTCCAATCTGAATACTAATCAGAGCCTCATAGTTTGGTTCATTTAGGTACTTTGAGATTAAAAAAAAAAAAAAAAACCAGGTAAGGATATTTTTCTCTCTTTCAATAGATAACTTTATAAAGATTGTTTTAGTTTTGAAAGTTACTGTTTTTCGTAACAAATATCTATGTAAGTTAAGATTGATTTGGCTTGGCTGAGTGTGATGGCATATGCTTGTAATCCCAGCACTTTGGGAGGCTGAGGCAGGTGGATCACCTGAGGTCAGGAGTTCGAGACCAGCCTGACTAACACGGTAAAACCTCATCTCTGCTAAAAAATACAAAAAATTAGCCGGCGTGGTGGCACATGCCTGTAATCCCAGCTGCTCAGGAGGGTGAGGCAGGAGAATTGCTTGAACCTAGGAGGTGGAGGTTGCAGTGAGCAGAGATCACATCATTGCACTCCGCCTGGGCAAAATGAGCAAAACTCCATCTCAAAAAAAAAAAAAAAAAAAAGATTGATTAGGCTTTTGTGCCATAATATTTCCTTGTATTTAGCCATCAATATATCATGTACACTAATTATTACATCAAAGCACAAATTAAAATGCCTACTTTATTTTCTCATTCATTCAGTCATTTATTCAACTCACCAAACATTTAAGTGTTCCACTTGAGTCCCACATAACAAAGTCCTAGTTAAAGACACTGAGGGAGATACAAAGATAAATAATATGTCCTAGTCTTCATGGGAAGATGATCACATAGATATGATTGGTTGCCAGAAGACATGTAGAGTGTCATGCTAATTCAAAGGTGGTTTGTAATGAGATGGAATTTCTCCAGGCTTGGAAAATCAAGAAAGGTTTTGTGAAGGAGAAGGTGGTATTTAAACTAGACCTTGAAAAGTAGATTTGAGATGTACAAAAAAGGCAAACCAAGAAGAGCTGCTGGGAGGTGAAAACTATAGAAATGGGGCATGGCTTGGAATCCACAGAACTTGCATTAGTTTGTAGAAGTGATCGTTGAAGTTAGAAAAACAGAGGACATCACCCAGAGAGAGGTATGGAAAGAAACACAAACATAGCTAAGGGCAAAATCTTGAAGAATGGCTACATTGAAGTGTTAGAGGCAAAAGAGAAGCCAGCAAAAGAGGCAGAGTGGTATGACATGTTGGAAGAAAAATTAATTTGGGGTGATGAAAGTCAAAGGAATGGGAAATTAAGATGGTTAAATGCTACAGAGAATTGAAGGACCACTGGGTTTGACAGGAAATCCTTAGTGAGCTCTGAGTAGAATGATCCTACTAAATGGGTCATGAAGAACTGGAGGCTGCAAATGTAAACTATTGGAAGAAAAATAACTCACAGATATATTTTGAAACACTCCTGGCTTAGAATATGCTTGGTATCACAGAGGCTTCTTATTAAATACTGGTTAAATGAATAAATACATTAATGAACAAAATTAAAACTATGTAAGGGGCTAGGGAGAATTTACCTTTTGGCGATCTCTTGAAAAAAAAAGCATCTGAATATCCCAAGCCTTCTGATTTAGATCTTCCCTTTCCATCTCCATTTTCTTATGTTCCCACTCAATCTGAAGTATTCTTTTGTGTACATCTTTAGTTTCCATCATGCTAGCAATTTTCTTTTGTCCTTGAGTCTTTAAAAAAGCACATTAGATATCCATATAGTATGATTCTGTATATAGAACATAGAATATTTGAGGCTGAATGCTATTTTAGGAAGCACTTGGATCACAGAGATAATTCCATCTTCTTTTTAAGAAACAGACATTAAGGCCAGGTGTGGTGGCTCACACCTGTAATCCCAGCACTTCGGGAGGCCGAGGCAGGCGGATCACGAGGTCAGGAGATCGAGACCATCCTGGCGAACACTGTGAAACCCCATCTCTACTAAAAACGCAAAAAAAATTAGCTGGGCGTGGTGGCGGGCGCCTGTAGTCCCAGCTACTCGGGAGGCTGAGGCAGGAGAATTGGGTGAACCCAGGAGGCGGAGCTTGCAGTGAGTGGAGACTGCACTCCAGCCTGGGCGACAGAGCGAGACTCCGTCACACACACACACACAAACAGACATTAAAAAATGGCTTCTTGGGCAAAATCTGATCACTATAAAGCATGATACTCATTAAACAGAAGGGATTATAAGATACATTTAAATAGCAGAGCCAATTTACTTTATATGTCAACAATTAGGCAGGAACTTTTTTTTGCTGTCACCCAATCTACCAACCTGTATGCATTTGTATTCCTACTCATTGTCCTCACACCTGATGCTGGGTGTGGTGTCTTATGCCTGTAATCCCACTACCTTGGGAGGTTGAGGCAGGAGGAATGCTTGAGCTCATGAGTTTGAGACCAGCCCAGGCAACAGAGCGAGACCTCAACTCCATGGAAAATCAAAAAATTAGCCTGGAATAGTGGTGCACACCAGTGGTCCCAGCTACTCAGGAGGCTGAGACAGGAGGATCACTTGAGGCCAGAAGGTCAAGGCTGCAGTGAGCCGTGTTCATGCCACTGCACCCCAGCCTGGGTGACAGAGGAAGTGCAGTGGCACTTCCTGTCTGAAAAAAAGGAAGAAAGAAAATAGAAAAACAATAGTCAATCATGAAACCAAAAGTTGGTTCTTTTAAGAAATCAGCAAAATTGACAAACCTTTAGCTAGACTGACTAAGAAAAAAAAAAAGGCTCAAATTGCTAAAATAAGAAATGAAATCAAGAATATTACTACCAATATTACGGAAATTAAAAGGATTATAAGAGAATACTATGAAAATTCTACACCAACAAATTAGATAACATAGATGAAATGGAAAATTCCTAGAAACACACAAACTATAAAAACTGATTCGATAAGTAACAGAAAATTTTAATAGACCTAAAACAAGTAAATAATTGAATCAGTTATCAAAAACCTCCCCAAAAAGAAAAGCCCAGGACCAGAAGACTGATGAATTCTATCAAACATTTAAAGAAAAATTACACCAATACTACTCAAACACTTCCAAAAAATAGGAGAGGAGAGAACACTTTCTAATACATAATATGAGGCCAGTAGTACCTTGATACCAAAGCCGGAGAAAGACATCACAAGAAAATTATAGACCAATATCCCTTATGAACACATACACAAAACCAAAAACGTTCAATAAAATACTAGCAAACTGATTCCAGCAGCACATTGAAAGGATTATAACTATGATCAAGTGTCATTTATCCTAGGATTGCAAGAGTAGTCCGCATAATCAAACAATATAATATACCTCATTAATAGAACAAATTTAAAAACCCACATGATCATGTCAATTGATGTAGAAAAAAATTTGACAAAATCCAGCACCATTTAATGATAAAAACAAAATATATGCAACAGACTTGGAATAAAAGGGAACTTCCTCAACAATGGTAATGGGAATTTACAGAAAACCCATCATAACTTCATACTCAATGATAAAAGACTGAAAGCTTTCCAACTAAGATCAGGAACAAGACAAGGATGTCCCACTTTTTGTCACTTTGATTCAACACTGTAATAAAAATTCTAGTCATGGCAATTAGGCAAGAAGAAGAACTAAAAGGCACCCAAACTGAAAAGATGTAAAACAATTTCCATTCACAGATTAATGAATCTAAATATAGAGAGAAAGTCATATAGAATCCAAAAACCCTACTAGAGATAATAAATAAATTCGGCAAAGTTGCAGAGTATAAGATCAACATGCAAAAATCAATTGTATTTTTATACATCACCACTGAAAAATGTGGAAAATAATTAATAAATCAATTCCATTTACAATAATATCAAAAAGAAAAAACCTAGAAATAAAGTTAATCTAAAAAGTATGTGTACAAAGAAACCTACAAAATATTGCTGTAAGAATATAAAGATTAAATAAATGGAAAGTCATCCCATGTTCTTGGATCAAAAGACTTAAGATAGTACTCCTCAAAGGAATCTATAGATTTAATGCAATCACTGCCAAAATTTAAATGGCTTTTTTTTTTTTTTTTCAAATCCTCAAATTCATATGAAGCTGCAAAGGATCATGAATAGCCAAAACAATATTGAACACAAAAAGTTGGATGGCTAACATTTCCCTACTTCACAGAAGAAAACAGGGACTGAGGCCAGGCTCAGTGGCTGATGCCTGTAATCCCAGCGCTTTGGGAGGCTGAGGCAGGCAGATCACCTGAGGTCAGGAGTTTGAGACCAGCCTGGCCAACAAAGTGAAACCCTGTCTCTACTAAAAATACAAAAATTATCTGGGAGTGGTGGTGGGTGCCTGTAAATCCTGGCTACTCGGGAGGCTGAGACAGGAGAATTGCTTGAACCCGGGATGTGGAGGTTGCAGTGAGCCAAGATTATGACACTGCACTCCAGCCTGGGAGACAGAGCGAGACTCCATCTCAAGAAAGAAAAGAAAGAAAAGAAAAGAAGGAAGGAAAAAGAAAAGAAAAGAAAGAAAACAGGGATAAATCTTCATGACTTCAGATTTGATTCTTAGATATTTATTTATTTTATTTTTTGAGACAGAGTCTTACTCTGTCACCCAGGCTGGAGTGCAGTGGTGCCATCTCACCTCACTGCAACCTCTGCCTCCCGGGTTCAAGCGATTCTCCTGCCTCAGTCTCCTGAGTAGCTGGGATTACAGGTGTCTGCCACCATGCCCGGCTAATTTTTGTATTTTTAGTAGAGATGGGGTTTCACATCTTGGCCAGGCTGGTCTTGAACTCCTGACCTCAGGTGATCCACCTGCCTCAGCCTCCCAAAGTGCTGGGATTACAGGCATGAGCTACTGCACATGGCCTGATTCTTAGATTTAACACCAAAAACATGAGACAATCCATAGAAGGGGATAAAATATTTGCAAATTATATAAGGGTTTAATATCCAGAACATATAAAAAACTCTTATAACTCAACAACAAAGCCCAATTTAAAAATGGGCAAAAGACTTCAGTAGACATTTGTCCAAAGATATACAAGTGGTCAACAAGCATATGAAAAGATGCTCAATGTCACTAGTCATTAGAGAAATTTACATCAAGAATAAACCCACTAAGATGGCTGTAATTAAAAAGCAAGCAAGCAAAGAACAAAAAAGAGAGAAAATAACAAGTTTTGATGAGGATGCAGAGAAAGTGAAACCCACATGCTTTGCTGGTGGAAATATGAAATGGTGCAGCTACTGTGGAAAACAGTTTGCAGTGCCTCAATCAGTTAAACATGCAATGACCATATGATCCAGCAATTCCACTTCTAGGTATATATCCCCAGAGAACTGAAAACAGGTTTTCAAAAACTTGTGCATGAACAGTTATAAGCACCACAATAGCCAAAAGGTGGAAGCAGCCCAAATATTCACCAGCTGATGAATGGATAAACAAAATGTACATCCATAAAATGAAATATGATTTGGTCATAAAAGAATGAAGACTGATACATGCTACAACATGGTTAAATCTTAAAAACATGCTAAGTGAAAGAAACTGGAAAACAAAGGCCACATATTGTATGATTCCATTCATACAAAATACTAAGAATAGGCAAATCCATAGAGACAATGCAGATTAGTGGTGTCCAGGGGCTGAGGGAAGAGGTGAATGGGGAATAACTGCTTCGTGGGTGTAGGGTTTCCTTTTAGGATGATAAAAAATGTTCTGAGGCCGGGTGGGGTGGCTCACTCCTGTAATTCCAGCACTTTGGGAGGCTAAGGCGGGAGGATTGCTTAAGCCCAGGAGTTTGAGACCAGCCTGGGCAATATGGTGAAACCTCATCTCTACCAAAAAAATATAAAAATTAGCCAGGTGTGGTGGCACATGCCTGTAATTCCAGCTACTGAGGTGGGAGAATGGCTTCAGTCTGGGAGGCGGAGGTTGCAGTGAGCTGAGACCATGCTCTGGCACTCCAACCCAGATGACAGAGCCAGACCCTGTCTCAAAAAACAAAAAACAAAACAAAACAAAAATGTTCTGGAACTAGATAGAAGTACTAGCTGCACAGCTCTGTGATGTACTAATTGCCACTGACTTGCACACTTTAAATGGTTACAATAGTACATTTTATGTGATGTGTATTATACCACAATAAAAATAGCTCTAAAAAACTAAGTTACAAAGCAATCAACACACCTAGATCAGAGATGACAGGTGTTAGAACTATCAGATGGGAAATGTAAAATAATTATGACTAATTTCCTTATAGAGTACAGCATGGAACAGTGGAGAAAAGGTAACTTTATAGTAATGAAGCCTGACAAACACTACCTCAATTCAGGTGGTCAAGATTCAATAAACAGTGATGACATGTTGATAGCATGTATCCTTGAAATCATGTGCTGAGAGGGTATTTTACCTCTGTGGTCTCTGTCTCCATACTCCAGGTGAATAGTGATAAATACATCAGAGAAACCACAGTTGAGGCACATTCTACAAAATAACTGACTATTACTCTACAATAAACTGTCAAGGTCATCAAAAACAAGACAAAACTGAGAAACTGTCACTGTCTAGAAAGAAATGACAATTGGCCGGGCGTGGTGGCTCACGCCTGTAATCCCAACACTTTGGGAGGCCGAGGCAGGTGGGTCACCTGAGGTTGGGAGTTCAAGACCAGCCTGACCAACATGGAGAAACCCTGCCTCTACTAAAAATATAAAATTAGCCGGGCGTGGTGGCGCATGCCTGTAATCTCAGCTACTCAGGAGGCTGAGGCAGGAGAATCACTTGAACCTGGGAGGCGGAGGTTGCGGTGAGCTGAGATTGTGTCATTGCACCCCAGCCTGGGCAACAAAAGCAAAACTCAGTCTAAAAAGAAAAGAAAAAAAAAAAAGGAAAGACATGACAACCAAATAAAATGTATCCTGATGAGATCCTGGAACAGAAAAATGACCTTAAGTAAAAACTAAGGAAGAGTGAATAAAGTTTGTGCTTTAGTTAATAATAATGTATCAATATTACTTCAATAGTTGTGACAAATGTACCATACTGATGGAAAACAATAAAAATATAAGAAACTGGATAAGGAGTATATGAGAATTCTGTGTACTATCTTTACAACTTTTCTTTTCTTTTTTTTTTTTTTTTTGAGACGGAGTCTCACGCTGTTGCCCAGGCTGGAGTGCAGTGGCGCGATCGGCTCACTGCAAGCTCCGCCTCCCGGGTTCCCGCCATTCTCCTGCCTCAGCCTCCTGAGTAGCTGGGACTACAGGCGCCCGCCACCGCGCCCGGCTAATTTTTTTTTGTATTTTTAGTAGAGACGGGGTTTCACTGTGGTCTCGATCTCCTGACCTTGTGATCCGCCCGCCTCGGCCTCCCAAAGTACTGGGATTACAGGCTTGAGCCACCGCGCCCGGCCACAACTTTTCTAAAACAAAATTTTTGGAAAGGATAGACAACATGCATGAACAAATGGGGAATTTCAGCAGAGGGATGGAAACTGTAAGAGTTAAACAAATACTAAATATAAGTCTATCTATCTATCTATCTACAATAATATGGTAACAGATATTTTGCCTTTGATGGGCTCATTATTAGACTAGACACAGCATAAGAAAGAATGAATGAACTTGAATATAGGGCAACAGAAATTACCCAAACTGAAACATAAAGAGGACAAAGAGTGAAAAAAATGAGTATCGAATATCTAAGAGATGTGGAACAATATCAGACAATCTGACACGTGTGTAATTGGAATCCCAGTAGAAAAAGAGAGAGCAAACAGGGCAGAAGAAATATTCAGAGATAATCAATGAGAATTTTCCAAAGATAATGACAAATATCAAATCACAGATTGAGGAAGCTCAGAGAACCTCAAGAATCTCACGCACACCGCCCACCCCCCACCTAGACACATCGTGTTCAAACTGTTGAAACCAAAGATAAAAAATCTCAATGCCAGACACATTAAATTCAGAAGAACAAAGATAAAAAATATAGCAGAAACCTTATCAGAAACTATATAGATGTTCAGAAGAAAATGAACATCTTTAAAATGAAAAGAGAGAGAACAAATGAACGAACCTGGCAATCCAGTGAATCTAGCAAAATATCTTTCAACAATGAAGGTGATTAAAGACTTCTTCAGATAAAGAAAAACCAAGATAATTCATTACTAGCAGGCTTGTACTTCAATTAAGTTTAAGGAAGTTCTTTAAGCAGAAGGTAAATGATACAAGATGGAAATTTGGATCTAAACAATGAAATAAAGATCTTTTGAAATAGTGAAAATTAAGGTAAATAGAAAATACCTCTTTTCACATTTTTATTATTCTAAAAGATAATTGTCTAAAGCAAAAATAATAGCAATATGTTTTGTGTTTATAGCATTTGTAAAAATAAAATGTACAGTAGTGTTATCATCTAATTCCCAAATAGCACAAAATCCCCAAATATTTAGAAATTAAATAACACACTTTTAAATAACCCGTGAATCAAACAGGAAGTCACAACAGAAATTAGAAAATATTTAAACAAAAAGAAAATTAAAACACAAAATATTAAAATTTGTAGAATACAGATAAAATAAAGCTTATAGGGGATATTTTTTTAGGACTCAATTATACCTAAAGCTTATAGGGAAATAACATTAAATGTTAATATTAGAAAAGAAGTAAGGTCTGAAATCAACTAACCAAGCTTATCTAAGATTATCTTTGCCTGAGTAGGCTGGGCGTAACAAAACGATGTCATACTAGAATGGACATTTAGCTCTGTGATCCTTCTTGAACCTTAAAATTATGGAGGGAGCTTTTAAAAAATACTCATCCTGGGGATGGGGTCCGGGAACATTTATAAAGTTCTTCAAATGATTCTAATGTGCAACCACAGTTAGGAAACCACTGACTTAACTGAATTAAAATTACTTATGAAAATGGGAGAATAATGTAAAATATTCAATATAGCAGGCAATATGTTTTGTCTTTAAAAAAGTATAATTGGCCAGGTGCAGTGGCTCACACCTGTAATTCCAGCACTTTGGGAGGCCAGAGCAGGAGGATCACTTGAGCTCAGGAGTTTGAGAACAGCCTGGGCAACATATTAAGACTCTGTTTTTACAAAAAAATAATTTTAAAACAATTAGCCAGGTGTAGTGGTGTGAACCTGTACTCCCAGCTACTCTGGAGGTGAAGGTGGGAGGATGTCTTGAGCCCAACCTTAAGGCTGCAGTGAGCCGTGATTGTGCCACAAGACTCTAGCCTGAGGAACAAAGCAAGACCTTGAATAAAAATAAAAATAAAAAGTATAATTACCCGAATCACAGAATTCAAGTCTTCAATTATGTTCCTGTTGATGAGAATTGCATCAGAATACTCCAGCACTAGCTGGAAATTTTCTAGTTCTACTTGTCCTTGTTTAAGAAGAATTTGGATTGTCAAATTCAACTGGAATCTCACTTTCTCTTCCTGTAATCTAAATTGAAAAGCACTTCAAAGCAAGTAGTTGTAATATATTTCAAATTTCACCTATTATCTGAGAATATAAAAATCAAACATGCTGGAGATTAGTGTGGAGAATATTTTCCTGATGATGAGCTTTCCTAGAGGTCTCTCTGAAACCTCTTCCTATTGATGCAGAATTACACCTGGGTTGCTCAAAGAATGGTATGGACAGAAATACATTTATAGATTTTTACTTTAGGATTAAGAAAAGATTGTATAATTTTGACTGTAATAAAAGTAAAGTAAAAATGAAGAAAATAGAGACACTTTTAAATAACAAATCTGGCCGGGTGCAGTGGCTCATGCCTGCAATCCCAGCATTTTGGGATGCCAAGGTGGGTAGATCATCTGAGGTCAGGAGTTCGAGACTAGCCTGGCCAAAATGGCGAAACCCTATCTCTACTAAAAATACAAAAATTAGTGGTGACAGGCGCCTGTAATCCCAGCTACTTGGGAGGCTGATGCATGAGAATCTCTTGAACCTGGGAGGTGGAGCTTGCAGTGAGCCAAGATCGTGCCACTACACTCCAGCTTGTGTGACAGAGTGAAGCTCCATTTCAAAATAAATAAATAAATAAATAAATAACTCTATTAAAATTCTGAACTTATTTATTGATTTCTGGTACTATATTAAGAATATTTAATATGTAAGTTACTTAACAAATCTATTTCTGGGCAATTCATATTCCTCACTATAGCCTAGATCTAAAAATGATGTGTAACAATGAATTTGGGAACATCAGAGAAGTATTTATCGATGAGGCTATAAATATAGCCAAAAAATGAAGCAAGGACTTAAATATCTTAATCACTTAGTCAACAACAAGTTCCCCTAGAGAAAAATATATCAGTTGGCTGTGTGTCTACATGGAAAGTTCTTAGATGTCTGATTAATTTTCCACACGGTTAGCTTATATGCCTCGAGCCCCAAAGTACTGACTGGAAGAAACAGGTTCTTTGTGTTTTTATGTGGAAGGGGCTGACTTAAAACAATACTAAGATTTTTCTGAAACTTGCTTATTTGTAAGAAGAGCAACAAAACGTGGGAAAGTTCCATCCTGAATCAAGTTCTTATGTAACAAAGCACGCTTTTTAAAATGCAAATTTTAAAGCACAGTGCTGGAAGGGAGATAGCTGTAAAGCAGTCAGTAGGCCTTCTCCCGGGTGATAACACAACCTGACTTAGCCCTAATTAGACTTTGAATAGGTGAACATGAAAGAAAACTTCAAATTACAGGATGAGTTCATGGAACACTCTCTCAATCTCCTGTTGCACCTTCTCTTCCTCCTCAACTCTTTTCCGGAGGAAAGTTGCCATTTCCAATAAGTCAGCTGCTTTCTGCTTTACCTAAAGAAACCGAGCCAGAAACATGTCAGAACATATGGAGCTTCAATTTTAGACAACATACATCTTTTAACTTTTTAAACTTAAAAACCTTAACAGGTCTATCTTTCAAAGAAAGTAATAAACATTTAAATTTAAATGTCTAAAACTTACATGGCATGTAACAATTTGAACAATTTGAAAAGTATCAAATTTGCTTCTTTGTGAAAATCAAGTATGCAAGCAACTATAAATTCTTTTATATCTTATTTTTAAAATTTGTTCTCATCACTTTAAATGAAACTATAGAAACAGGTACTTTAACAAAAATATGCCAGCCTGATGCATGTGGGCACTAAATTTAGGGAATTTGGGGGAGTGGTCAAGAAGCAACAAAAGGAAGGATTCTCTTCCCAAATAAACACACTCTTAAATTTTTACTCATTGCTACATTCTAGCAAAACTATAAAGTTGGCTCTTCTGAGCCAAATATAATTCTAATCTATGCAAAATGAGATAACCTACAACAGTGCTGTCCAAGAAAAATATAATGTGAGCCATAAATGTAAGTCACATATGCAATTTTAAATTCTGTAGTAACCACATTACAAAAGTGAAATCAAAGAGATGAACTTAATTTTACTAATGTATTTTAATTCATTGTGTCCAGAATATTATCACTTCAACCTACAATCAATATAAAAATATTAATGAGACATATTTCTTTTTGTTCATATTAAGCCTTCTAAATCTGTGTATGTTACAGCACATGTTACAGCACATCTCAATTAGGACTGGCAATGTTTATTTCAAGTGCATAGTAACCTTGTGGTTAATGGACACTGTTTTGAATGGCACCAGTCTAAAAGCAACAGGCCTACACTTAGCCTTCAATAGCACCAGGGTTAATATAGTATTTCATTATCTTATTACTATGACCAAATACTACCCTAGCAGGGAAACCTAAATAATTAGCTTTTTTGGTTACACTGACCAATGTAAACTATGTATTTGATATTAGTACACTAAAAATTAAATTAAAATAGTATATACTTTCTGTTCATTTTCCACTTTTGCTCGTCTTGTCATGCAGAAGTGATTCCAGACCAAAGGGTTCAAGCCTTCTGGCATGTTACTAATATTGTCCAACTCATCCATGGCTTTCATTAACTGGGCAAAGGCATCCTTACTCAACTTGCCAGATCCTGGTAGTTCTCCAAAAGGGACAGCACTGGTTGTTTCTGAGTGCGTTTTCTGTTTGGAAATCCTGGTATTACCAAGAAAAGCCCATCAACATTTCACATTCTCACAAAAACATCAATGTGAAACAATGAGGCCCTTAGCACAGGCATAACACATTGTATGACTCTTCCCTTTGGCATGTGAGGGCTGGTAGGTGGGTTATTCCACAGATAAAGGGATCCACTTTGCCCTGCTTCCATACTCTCCAGGTTCTCAGACGTGACCTTGGCTAGACTACAGATGTCTCCAACTACTGTCAGCACTGACAGACAGCTGTACCTGTGCTAGGAGATATTTCCTTTCTGTATACTGTAAGCAGGCAAATAAATCAACCCATCATTTCACCTCAGCCTCCCAAAGTGTTGGGAATACAGTGGTGAGCCACCACCTGGCTAACTCTGTTTCTATCTACATTAATAGATTAGTTTCATTTCCCTTTGTTTCAGCTGGAAAGGGAAAAAGGGTACAAAGATTTGGGCAAGGCACTCACTATCAAGATGCTTTACAATACACTGAGGTTCAAACTATATTATCATCCCCATTCTCTAGATGAGGAAAGTCAGCCTTGGAGAGAAGCTCATGGCCCAAGGCTATCGGTCTGACAGGTGATGGAGTTAGGATTTAGAGTTGATTCTGTATGACATGAAAGCTTGTGCTTTCCCACTGCTGCAGGAGGTCTCACTTCTTTTTCCACAAGGAGAAGGTATATAATTGGGCTAATTATCACTAACTCTTTTAAAAATAGGAAAACCGCCGGGCGAGGTGGCTCACACCTATAATCCCAACACTTTGGGAGGCCGAGACAGGTGGATCACGAGGTCAGGAGATCGAGATCATCCTGGTCAACATGGTGAAACCCCATCTCTACTAAAAACACAAAAACTAGCTGGGCGTGGTGGCACACGCCTGTAATCCCAGCTACTCAGCAGGCTGAGGCAGGAGAAACGCTTGAACCCGGAAGGCGGAGGTTGCAGTGAGCCGAGATCGTGCCACTGCACTCCAGCCTGGGCGACAGACAGAGACTCCATCTCGAAAAAAAAAAAAGAAAACCAAAACAATAGGCATGTTCTAGGTTAAATTTCCTAGGTTGCCTGTAACCTGTCTGAGTCTGTATCTCAAACACAAATTAGCTGACTATATCTTTGTGACAAACTCCATGATTTCTAGATTACATTTGATTGAAAACTATGAAAATCTGCATTTATAATGGTGGAAGTCAGTGATACTTTCTTAGAACTCTTTTCAAATGGCTATTTTCAACCATTTATACTGGCATGTTTCAAACTTTGAGCACAAGCACATGAGATACTCTGAGGAAAAGCAATTTGTGGTCAAATAAGTTTGGAAAACACTGCTTACTCTGTACCTTATACTTGGAGATCCAAAGGCCAACAATAAATTCTGCAGTAAAAGAAAAGCTGCTTAACTTCCATTTTTTAACCCAGTATCTTCCCGAAACTTACTTAGTCCTGGAAGTCTATTACAAATAGTTCCAATTTATACATCAGGGAACTTGTGTTTGTTTGAATGCACTTTAGAAAAAAACTGTTTTTAAATCTGTGTGCCAACTATGATGTAAGAGGAACTTCCTTAATGTATAAAGCAGAACCTACAATAGCACTATGCTTACACAGATCCTTAACTGTTTTTAAATAATGAAAATAAATCATTATTCTCTACCTTAAGATATAGACTTAATCTCAAAAAATACTGAATTATGATCAAAACCCTTAAACATCTCCACCTAAAAGATATTATACTGAATAATTCCATTTAATTGGGAGAAAAAAGCTGAAATCTAGTAACACTCCTCTTTATTTGCAAACTTTTTTTCTCAGAAACACAATAGTGAAGGAGAAACAAACCTTGGTCGGCGTTTAAAAAGTTTGTACAGTATATCCACTTGATGACCGGGAATTTCAGAAAATTCCTTTTTAAAGCTGCGATCCATAACCTAAGGACAAACATGTCATTCTGAGGATTGCAACTTGGTCTGGAAACCTTTTATTTGCTGACAATACTCTTCAAAATACAGGTGGTAGCACTTTGGTTTTAAAAATCCATGAAACCTTGATTTATAAAGTTGTTAGACATTAACCATTCTCTGTGCGAAGATTTGTTTTGATAAGAAGCATCTAAGTGTATTAAAAATATTATTTCATATAACAGGTCTTAGAAATCATCCAGAAGTTTCCCAAAGAAGTGTCCCAAAAGATATTTACCCAAAAAACATGCATGTTACTCTATTTTTTTTCTTTTCTATTCCATTCTGTTCCATCTGTCTTCTTTATGCTAGTCTATCCTATTCTTTTCCATTATAAAACTGCTGGTCATAACCTACTAAATCGATTTCATGGCCAAGTAATGGGGTCCGCAACCTAAAGTTTGAAAAGCCTTAAAGGCTAGATGATTGCCCTGTATTTTGTATAAGAGAAAGCTTAGACCAGAGAAGCTTATAAAAATTCATTTTGGCCGGGCGCGGTGGCTCAAGCCTGTAATCCCAGCACTTTGGGAGGCTGAGACGGGCGGATCACGAGGTCAGGAGATCGAGACCATCCTGGCTAACACTGTGAAACCCTGTCTCTACTAAAAAATACAAAAAATTAACCAGGCGCGGTGGTGGGCACCTGTAGTCCCAGCTACTCAGGAGGCTAAGGCAGGAGAATGGCGTAAACCCGGGAGGCGGAGCTTGCAGTAAGCTGAGATCCGGCCACTGCACTCCAGCCTGGGCGACAGAGCAAGACTCTGTCTCAAAAAAAAAAAAAAAAAAAAATTCATTTTACACATGGATTTTCAAAAATATACAATGCCATAGAATGAAGTTCACCCATAGCTGAGAATGAAGTGGGAGAAAAATCTGTGAGAAAATTATATTATATCCCCTTTAACCTTCCTCCAATCCAGGCAGCAACAACTCGACTGCACTGTCGAGTGGGTAAGACAATGACTCTCACTTTGTCTTCTGCCAGTAAGTTGTCATAGTGCTCCTTGTACACATCCAGGTCTTCTCTTGATTTCCGAACAGCTTCTGAAGTCTGGCTCTATAACAGCATCAGGAATAGTGGATTGTAACTGGAGACTTTGCAGCATAAACAAAAATCTTGGGGATACTAAAAAGAGCAAGGAATTTCCCAGTACAAGAGAAATATGCCTGTGAAGTATTCATTATAGATAAGATTTATAGAAGAAAATAAACCAATTGGGGGCTTTGAAAGAACACCCAATCACCTGTTTCTAAGTACAGCCAACTCTGTGTATGAGTGTGTGAGTGTCTGTGGAGCACACTGCAGTCTTGGTAGGTCAGCGTGGAGGATGAAGGTGCATAGGCTTCGAAATCACATGGACGTGGGTTCTGAGAGACTGGATATACATGCAAACAAGGGCCAGTCCATATGCAACAACAGAACTCTGACGTACAACCTCTACAATCATCAGCTGGGAAACGAAATAACCACAGCCTTCATAAGGATTGGCCTCAGACTTTCAGGGCTTGATCATAACCACCAGCTTCTATAATTTTGTCCCCATTTCCAACCTAGGACCATCCAGAGAAAGACAAATATGTTCCCTAAACCAGTCAAATGAGTTGTCCCGCTTCTAATTGGTTTGCCTCTAGCTTCCTCATGCCAACAACTTCCAATCATGTTGCACCTGAAGCCCTCCCTTCTTTGCACTATAAAGCTTTCCTACTCCTTTCCTGACTTTGAGTCTGCCAAAAGCAACTGACGGTGGACGAGTCCCTTGCTGTGCCAAGCTCTGAATAAACAGTGTCTGCTCATTTGCATTTGGATGGTCTTCATTTATTCCCACAGTTCCAGCTACTGCTCTCTTACACACTAGTGGCTGACTTAGGCATGTTACCCACGCTCTCTGAGATGGTATCCTCATCTGTGAAAGAAATCCAGTATGCTGCAGGGTCGCTATATGTAAAGTTGTATTTAGAATGTGCTTTGCATATACTGTTTAATAGGCTCTTAGAAAAAAAGTTGAGTTCATGTCATTTATAAGTCACACATTCATAAATGCTCTTTACTAATACTACTAATAAAAGCTGACATTTGTTGAAACTTATTATGTGATAAACATTTGGTATTCATTGTCTTTTTGAGCCATATCTATCCATGCTCATATTTAGAGTTTTTCATAATACAACAGTTTTTCATTCCATACGCGAGCCCATTGCTTACATCTTAGTAAATCTTAGCGTGTCAAATGGCCCAGAGAGAAAAACATTCCCTAAATAAGAGCTTGTAAGCAGCTTAAAAGGTTATATGCCTTGTCCAAGGTCCCACAGCCAGTGCTTTCAACCATGAAGCTATATGGCCTCATTTTATAAACCATGTCATACGAAAGCTACACAGTTCTTTTGGCTACATGATTGCCGATGCAGAATCAAATAACTTTATCAACAGATTGGAATGGTTACTTTCACCTGGCCCTGGAGCAAAGTTGCAGACAGGGAGTCAAGGGATGCACATGGTTACATAGGAATGGTGGAAGGAAGGAAGGGTCTAGACACGTGAGCTCTTGCTAAATGAGGGGCATGTCTATCAGAAAATGCTTGTATTCAGATTTCAGACATATTCTTACTTTCTCGAGCTGTTTCCTTGTAAGGTAGTTGTTCAGGAATTTTTCTCTGGAGCTTAATTCTTCATCCAACAGTAAAGAAAATGCAAGGTTACTTATTTTCAATTCCTCCTGTAGAAATATTTAAGAAAAAGGTTGGTGGAAATACTTCTACCTGAGACAATATTTTCTATAGACTTGGCACTAATCAAGCAAGTTTATGACATACAGATAAGAGAAATATTTCAAAGAAAAAGGGAATACAGCTTATTGAAATAACTTTAGTTATTTTGCCTTTTTCATAATTTCATTGTAAGGTAATCACATATACAAAAAATACATAACATGAACATATAATTTAAGGGATTATTATAATATAAGGCAAACACCCTTGTTAGCACCACTTATCGCAAGAAACAGAACCTTACGACTGCAGTTGCTTCTTCCAGGAGTCCTCATCAAAATCTCAACCCCAGTACTAAACACTGTTTTGACTTTTATCATACATTGTGTTTCTTTGTAGTTTTATTACCCAGGGGTGTATAATGCTGTAGTTTGGATATTTGCCCCATCCAAACTGCATGTTGAAACGTGATCCCTGGTGCTGTAGGTGGGGCCTAATGGGAGGTGTTTGGGTCATGGGGATGGGTCCCTCATGAATAGATCAATTCCCTCCCTCAGGGGTGAGTGAGTTTATACTCTATTAGTTCCCCTGAGTGCTGATTGTTAAAGAGAGCCTGGCACCCCCCTGCACCCTCTCTTGCTTTCTCTCTGACCATGTGATTTCTGCACACGCCAGCTCCCCTTCACCTGCCATAAATGGAAGCTGCCTGAGGCCCACATCAGATGCCCAATCTTGAACCTTCTAGCCAGCAGAATTATGAGTCAGATAAACCTCTTTTCTTTATAAATTATGCAGCCTCAGGTATTATTTATAGCAACACAAAACAGACTAAGACAGAAACTTAGCCACTACAGTATAACTTATTCATAATTTTTTTTCGTGTCTTTTAAATCTCTTACTACCTGGATGATGAAATAATTTGTACAACAAACTCCTGTGACTTGAGTTTACCTATATAACAAACCTACACATGTACCCCTGAACTTAAAATAAAGGTTAAAAATGAAATAAATCTTTGATAATCTTCATGTTCCCTTTCATTTCTTTTCCTCACATTTGTAGTTATCAGCAGTCTCTGTAGCATTGCATAGTCTGGTTTTAATGCCTGTATATTCATGGTGTAGTTTATCAAGGCTTTATTCTTTTTATTTCTTGAAAAATGGCAGCTGGGTCCAGAGGCCTGATCAAATCTAAACTTGATCCTTTTAACAAGACTATAGGTGGTATTGTGTTCTTTGATCAGGAGACATGTATCATCTGATTGTCTGTCTTTCTGTGATGTCAGCAGCTGCAGGTAGTCAATGCCCGGGTCCATTAATCCGTTGAGAGATGCAAAATGATGAAAATCTGGATTTAGTTTCCCTTTTCACTTATTAATGGAAATAGTTTTATAAAGAGATGCTTCTCATCATCTACTATTTGGTTTCCCAGTGGTACACTTCAGTTCATATGGGAAAGGCAGGCTAAATACTTGATACTTTCCCTTTATCAGTTTTTAGATAATGAATTTGCTGTCATCCTCTGAAAGTGACTGATTGGCACTTCTCTTTTTAAAATATTACAAATTCATAAATTTAAACAAATATGATGGGTTTAATTAATTGCAACTATTATCGTCTTTGAATCTTAAATTGTCTAATTTAAGTGAAATGTTTTAAGTTAGCTCCTGAATTATTTTGATATTACTGAGTAGTCTGATAGTTTCCTCATTATCTTACATGGCGAGAGGATCTCAGCATACCTTTAAAAAAACAATAACTTTGTTGAGATGTAATTTACATACCATACAATTCACCATTTACAGTGTACAATTCAGTGTATTTTAGTATATTTGCAGTGTTGTGTAATATAATCAGTTTTAGAACATTTCATCATTCCCTGAAAATCCTTTAGCAGCCATTTCCCATCTGCCCCTCTGTCACCTCCTAGAGGCCTCCACCTCCCCACAAAAGCAACAACTTTCTAATTTCTGTCTTTATAAATTTGCCTGTTCTAGAAACTATATGATTCCACATAAATGGAATCATACAATATGTGGCCTTTGTTGTCTGGCTTCTTTGACTTAGCATGTTTTCAAGGTTCGTCCATGTTGTACCATATATCAGCACATTCCTTTTTATTGTGGGATAATACTCCCTTGTATGGATACACCATATTTTACTCATTTGCGCTCAGCTGTTGGATATTTAGATTGTTTCCACCTTTTGGCTATGACTAATGCTGCTGTTAGGCTGGAGCATTCATTCCCAATCTTCCCCCTCACTCCCAGTATATCCATACATCCCCTCCCTGCCAGGCCAGTGATTACATTCTTCTATCTGTGGCCACAACTCCCGAGAGCAGCCCCTTTCCCAAGGCTACAGGTCTTGCTGGGTTCTGGGAACAGCTCTTTTCCCCTGCCTCTTTAGCTCTAGAGATGGTACTGACCTCCCATTGTTTCTAATTACAACATGTTTGCCACTCTTTGCTGTTTCCCTTAACTCCGCTCATACCTTTGTACAAAGTCCCCTCGCTGAGGGAATTTAAATGTAACCCTTTCAGTGTACCATTCCTGTTGGGATCCTGGGGATATAGTCATCCTCCTGAAGATTCCCTTCCCATCTCTCCAGTGTTGCACTATCTTTTCTCATTAAGCCCCCTGCTTTGGTCAGACACCTCTCAAAACCTCTCATCAAACGAGTGCATGCAAATTTGGGAGACCTGGCATTTCTCAAAATATCATTATTCTTTTTTTTTTTTTTTTTTGAGATGGAGTCTGGCTCTGTTGCCCAGGCTGGAGTGCAGTGGCCGGATCTCAGCTCACTGCAAGCTCCGCCTCCTGGGTTTACGCCATTCTCCTGCCTCAGCCTCCTGAGTAGCTGGGACTACAGGCGCCCGCCACCTCGCCCGGCTAGTTTTTTTGTATTTTTTAGTAGAGACGGGGTTTCACCGTGTTCACCAGGATGGTCTCGATCTCCTGACCTCGTGATCCGCCCGTCTCGGCCTCCCAAAGTGCTGGGATTACAGGCTTGAGCCACCGCGCCCGGCCTCATTATTCTTTTTTTTAACTTTTATTTTAGGTTCAGGGGTACATATGCATGTTTGTTATCTAAGTAAACTCGTGTCATGGGGGTTTGTTGTACAGACTATTTTGTTACCAGGTACTAAGCCTAGTACCCAATAGATATTTTTTCTGATCTTCTCCCTCCTCCCACCCTCCACCCTCAAGAAACCAGACACCCCAGTGTCTGTTGTTCCCCTCTATGTGCCCGTGTGTTCTCATCATTTAGCTCCCACTTACAAGTGAGAGCATATGGCATTTGGTTTTCTGTTCCTGTGTTGGTTTAATAAGGATTATGGCCTCCATCTGTATCCATGTTCCTGCAAAGGACATGATCTCATTCTTTTTGATGGCTACATAGTATTCCATGGTGTATAATGTACCACATTTTCTCAATCCAGTCTATCATTGCTGGGCACTTAGGTTGATTCCATGTCTTTGCTATTGTGAACAGTACTGCAGTGAACATATGGGTGCATGTGTCTTTATAATAGAACAATTTATATTCCTTTGGGTATATACCCAGTAATGGGATTGCTGGGTTGAATGGTAGTTCTGTTTTTAGCTCTTTAAGGAATTGCCATACTGCTTTCCACAATGGTTGAGCTAATTTACATTCCCACCAACAGTGTATAATAAGCATTCCCTTTTCTCCACAACCTCACCAGTATCTGTAATTTTTTTACTTTTTAGTAGTAGCCATTCTGACTAGTGTGAGATGGTATCTGGTATTTCATTGTGGTTTTGATTTTCATTTATCTAATGATCACTGATGTTGAGCTTTTTTTCATATGTTTGTTGGCCACATGTATGTCTTCTTTTGAAAAGTGTCTGTTAATGTCCTTTGCCCACTTTTTAATGGGGTTGTTTGTTTTTTCTTGTAAATTTAAGTTCCTTGTAGATGCTGGACCTTTGTCAGATGCACAGTTTGCAAATATTTTCTCCCATTCTGTAGGCTGTCTGTTTACTCTGTGGATAGTTTCTTTTGCTGTGCAGAAACTCTTTAGTTTAATTAGATCCTATTTGTCAATTTTTGCTTTTGTTGTGATTGCTTTTGGTATCTTCATCATGAAATCTTTGCCAGTTCCTATGTCCAGAATGATATTGCCTAGTTTGTTTCCCAGGATTTTTACAGTTTGGGGGTTTACATTTACATTTAAGTAAATCATGATTCTCTTCTTAAACTCAATGGATAGTTTGGCTGGGTATAAATCCAAAGCTAGAAATAATTTTTTCCTCAGAATTTAAGGGCATCACTCTTTGATCTTCTTGCTTTTAGTTACTGTGTACTTCATTTTTATTCCTACTGCTGGAGATAATTAAGACAGATTTTTTTTTTCCACCTGATCTTTTGGGACATGAGGATTACTTTTTCATTCCACATACACTTTGAACAAAGCCCTTTGCTATTTGGTGGAGATACAGGGATGAACAAGATGCTCTACCCTCATGGAGCATCTAGTCCTGAAAGCATTAAAAATAATCTCACATAAATTACAATTCAGTAGCAATGAATGGTAGAAAGGAAAAAATACAGTATATAATAGGAAGATATTACCTAGTCTGAGGAACTGGTTTTTGAGCTGGGATCCAAAGGATGAATGTAGTTCAGGAAGCAAAGAAGTGTTGGCAGACAGTATTACTGGCAGAGTTGGCAGAGGCATGAGGAGGGAGGGTATTGGGTGTGTTCAAGATGCTGAAAGAGGAAGTGTGGCAGGTAAAGGGGAAGGTGCACAAGATGAGACTGGAGAGGGACCCAGGGCCCAGAGCATACAAGATCTTCGTACCTGGTAAGGATGTTGATCTTCATCCTAAGAACTATGGAAGGGCCCTGCAAGCTCCTTAAAAGTCACATAAGTAAAGCTTTTATTTACCTGGTTGGTAACCAACTCTGCCTTCACTCTCCTTTCAAAAAGTCTTTTCAAGTGTTCATCAAAGGCCTGTGTGCTTTCTTGAATAGAGTTTTGAAGTTTCTTCAGTTCTGCTTCTAATGACTAAAAGGAAGACAACAGTCAAGTTAACATTTAGGAGTATTAAAGGCTCCTAGGAAGTGATGTTTAAATTTCACCACAAGGCGGGGCAGATGGAGGGCAGCCCTTGCAAGGTGTTCTGGGCCCTGTACTCTCTTAAACCAGAGATAGTCCCACTTGGATCTGTTTAATACACTATGTGTTGAGATTTTTGCTTAGAAAAGATTACCTTGGGAAAAAAAGCTTAAAATTACTGATCATGGCTAATGATACAGGCAGAAGTAGGATAGGAAAGCAAATTGCAGCAAATCTTTCCAGAAAATCCTCACTCTTTATATAGCACAGCAATCTCCAGACACATGATTTAGTCCTAAAAATTTTTATTTTTTTCAAGCACTGATCATTTTCATGGCATTATTTCTATTTTAAGGAAGCAAGAAGTCAATATACATATATGTATATTTATATATTTGTACTCTCTTGTTTTCTGTATGTTTTGTCTCTCCAAACAGTTCTATATCAAAAGGAAAATGTTCCCTTGCCCTCTCTTTTAAAAAAATTCCACCAGGACATAGGTGAAAAGCTATAAATTTATATTTTTAAAGAGAACAACATTAAAACATGAGGTATAATTTTGATTGCACAGCAGGGTGACTATAGTCAACAATCACTTAACTGAACATTAAAAAATAACTAAAAGAGTGTAACTGGATTGTTTCTAACACAAAGGATAAAAGCTTGTGAGGATGGATACCCATTCTCCATGTTGTGATTATTTCACATTGCATGCCTGTATCAAAACATCTCATGTAGCCCACAAATATATACACCTACTTTGTACCTGCAAAATTAAAAATAAAAAAATACAAAGTAAAAAACATGTAAAAAAGAGGTATATTGGTATAAATCATTTTTATCCTTTATTTGTTTGTAACTTTTTATTTTGATATAACTTCAAACTTATAGAAAAGTTGCAAGAATAGTACAAATAATTCCCATATACCTTTTTCAAAGTCACCAACTGTAGACATTCTACCCTATTTGCTTTATCACTTTTCTTTCTCTCTCTTCTTTCTCTCTCTCTCTCCCACCCACTCCCTGCCCCCCACCTATCTACTTTCTTTCCTACACTTTTCTGAACCATTTGAGAATAATTTGCAGACACTTGAGGACAGGCCACTTATTTTGTAGAATGTCATTTTGTTTAGGTTTGTCTGATGTTTTCTCAACTGTACACCCAGGTTACACGTTTTTAGCAGGAAGACTACATAAGTTATGTTATGTGCTTCTGTGTCTACCTCATCAGGAGATACATGATGTTGGTTTGCTTCATTATTGGCGATGTTAACTTGGATCACTTGGTTAAGTAGTGTCTGCCACTTTCTCTATTGTAAAGTTAGTTTTTCCATTTGTAATTTATTAATTTGTGGAAAGATACTTTCAGACTATGTAAATATCTTGTTTCTCATTGCACTTTTATCTACCAGCCTTAGCATCCATTGATAATTCGTATTCAAATTAATTATTACTATGATGGTAATAAATAGTTTAAATATACACCAGTTTAAAAAGCCAAGTTCTCTCTATGCCAGATTAATAAGGAAAGTAACTGATTCTGGGAGGATAATGGAGAAAGAGGTTTAGCAAAAATAATAGAGGCATATGATGCCAGGAGAAAGACCATCCAAATTAAGTTACCTAACAGTGAGGAGATATGAACATAAAACAAACAAATATGAAAAAAACACATCTCAGGGTCATTTGCTTATAATAGTTTATATCACTATCTCATAGGCATGGAAAAGTCTCACAGATTGTGTCCTCCTGGTGGCCCTTTATCAAGTTCACCTGTTCCTAGATGATGAAAACATCAGCAATGGCAAATGGCCACAGACCCAGCTGGCTGAGGCCAGATTGTCTACATGTCTTAGATCCAACCTTCTTTAAAAACATTGAGATTCTGGGCCTTTTGAGGGTCTCTGGTCCAAAAGAATGTTTTTGTAATGTAAAATGGTCCTTTGCCTTTCTTCTTCAAATGCCCCAAATTCTTCCCATTGCAGGTCCTTCTCACATGCTCTTCCGTCTGCCTATGCTTCATTTCCCACTCTTCGGCCTCTTCAGTCTGTCTCACTTTTCCAGTGCAAGCATAAATGCCATGTTCTCAAGGAAGAGTTCCTTGGGCCCTGTCTTAAGTCTCAGAAGCAAGGCCTGAAACAAGATTCCAGGGCACATGATTTCTGGAGGGGGCACTCTTTAGGAGACACCTGTAAGTGGCTGAGGGAAGCAGGACAGGCAAGAGGCAGGAGCTGAGCAATGAAGCCATCTCAGGTGGCCCAGCCTTGGCCTGATTCCCAGGGTTGGTAGAAATGAAAGGGACTCTGCTGAACTGTCTCATTTTGGGGTGAGGAGGCTGGGGTTTTGTACCCCCTTCCCCTTGGGCTCTGTCAGCAGGTCACTGGCTGCCCTGGGTGAGGGCAGTGGTGTAAACTTGGGGATGTCTCTGGACAAGGAGGCTCCCTTGATCATACAAGGGCAATAACATTCCAGAGAAGGTCTCAGGTGTAAGCCTCTATCAGGAACACTCATAGCAGAGAGGGGATGGGCACAGAAGCCTGCAAAGGGGATCTGGTAGGTACCAGTGGCTGATCTAAGTCAGTGCCTGTGTTCACCATCATAGATGGCACCCTGAACTTGCCCTTCTAATTTATCACATTGCAGTTAAATAATTATCTTGCGAATGCACAGTTACTATATAACTGTCTCCACTCCACATAATGGTCATGGTGAAGGGGGTGGGGGAGGAGAGGCTGTGTCTGTCTTATTCATGCACATCCCTCAGGACTTGCCATTGTACCAAGCCCATAGTGGGCACTCAAGGAATATATTTGTAAAAAACATGAATGTCATTTTTCTTCAAACATTCCTAGAAAAGTCTAATTTTGCCTAAAAATGTCTGCATCAGATGCTGAGAAATGAGATGCAAAGTGAAAGACCAAGTAGGAAGTTTATATGAACCACGCAGAAATCCATCACACCTAGAATTTCTCCCAGCTCTGAAACAACAACGACAACAAAATAAATGGTCTGCCATTTAAGAAGGTATTATTTTCGCTGACCAGGCTGGTGAAGGTAAAGGCTTTATCCTTTAATCTATGAATCCCCAGTACTCAGAAGAGTGCCTGGCACATAATAGGTATCAACAGATTCATTCAATAAATTTATTCATTCAATAAATCTTCCCTAAGTGCTTATTATGGATGGAGTATAGTTCTAAAAACTGGGAATATAATATTGAACAAAGACCAGTTCTCCTCCCTCATACTGTATTCTAGTAGAGAAGACTGATAATAAGTCAACAGGTAAAAATGAACTGAGCCAGGTGGTGATAAGTATTATGGAGAACCATAAGTCAGGGAAAAAGGGACACAGGGCAGGATTGAGGAGAAGCAGGGATTTCCACCATCATAGGAAGATGAGGTGACAATTGAGTAGAGATCTCAAAGTCGTGAGAATGTGAGTCATGTAGCTAAATGGGGGAAGAGCGCTCCAGGCCAAGGATACAGTGTGTCAAGGACCTGCAGCGAGAATGAGCTATGGGTGTTTGAGTCAAGAGTTTGCTGGGTATCTGAGGAACAGTAAGGAAATCAGTGGAACTGGAGGGAAAGAATGACAGGAGATGAAATGAGATGGGATATAGGGATTGGGGGAGGAGGCAGGGGGCAGAGGAACTAAGGTAAGAAATCCTGGGAAAGGTAACAGTAGTTTGCATTAGAGTGGTAGCTGTAGAGGTGTCAGAAAAGCAGCTACTTTGAAATAAAAAAGAAGGGACTTAAAAGGGCAGAGGTGTGGTCTCAGGGTACTGCTTTGGGGAGAAAAGGGCAACTCGAAAGAGGGAAGTACCCTGTAGAGACTCAGGAGTAAAGAGAAAGAAGGAAGAGGTGGAAATTAGGGGGTCGTGTAGAAACAAAAGAAAAATCATAAAATTGGAAGACACACCAGCCTCTTCCCCATTGCTTAAAGAAGTCAACTGTATATCAAGCTGATAATGTTATCCTCACAGAAAGAGGAAAAAAAGAATTAGTCAAAGTAATTCTTAGCATAATATGTTGGTGTATTCTTAGTGGGATATAGTCTAAAAACAAAAAAGAGCTACTAGGAAATCTGAAAATTGCTATAGTATTTGTTTTGCTTGTTTGTTTGGAGGGACTGGTTCTTTATTTCCAAAAAGATACCTATTAATATTCACTATCAAAATGGTTGCACTATTGGTTTCGCTTTCTCCCAACTGGCCCCAAAGAGACTATATCAAAAAAGAGTACATTTTAAGCCAATAAGCTTCAGGATGTAAACCTAACAGACCTTACACAAAACACTTACCAAAAGTGGGGATTTAGTAGGGAAAGACTCTTGAAACGATCAGCAAACTGCCAGCCCGCAGACTGTAGAGAGCCCTCACAGCCAAGCAGGGTGGCCCAGATGCCACAAACCCAAAGAAGCAAAGTTCCAAAATAATATAACATTTAAAAGGTCTTGTACATAACCTGTTCAAAATTTCTCCAGGACCAACCGAAACCAAGCACAGTGATATGGAGCTTTAGAGACAGCAGCTTGAAACCCAGAAAAGGGCAAGGAGATGGGGTTTCTATGGCTAAATCGGTGGCACAAACATAATCTTCTTTCTTTCTTTCAAGGAGGCAGGAGAGCAGTTAAGTGATCCCCTCAACATAAGGGGCACATGATCCATCCTGTGAGCAACTTGGAAGCGGATAGGGATGGGACAAAAATTTGGTCTCAGAGGTCTCATCATCTTAATTTTGGTCACTTTTAATGAAAAAAATAAAACAAGTAAAAATAACATTGTCCAAAGATATCTTAAAGCTGAAAACCTGAACTGCACCTTTTTGTTGTTGCTGCTGTTTGGCTAACCCCTCCTGGAATCACCTTTCTGGTTTGGCTGGTACTTTGTAGAGAACAATGTGGTTTCCCACTGGGGAGTCTTTCCCTGGAGTCTGTTTAGTTCTGAGTAAGGCTGGCCCATACCTTTGTCCTTCCTCTACAGAGAGGGCAATGTGCATTAAGATGAAAAGTCACCTTCCAAAAGTGACAAAGGGATTAGATTGCAGAGCTGTAGAAGTATTTGGAATGTTTTACATATGGTTGCTATAAAACAACAAAAAAGGTAATTACAAAATGTGCACATCACAACACGCTTTTAAGGACATTATGCATTGTGCTCATGTTCCCTTAAATGTTGTTACCAAAGGGGCTCAGCCTCTAGCCCAGCTGGAAATCTCTGGGAAGAGGCAGAGACAGTTTGGCGAAAAAAACATAGGCGGTAGATGGGACAGCATGTTTGATAGAGGTATTTTATACACATTGTAGGACTGAGCAAATCAGTAAGTATATTTATATTTTGGGAACGAGAGTTTTCACTGAAAAAAGGAGACCTACATATTTAATGAAGGAAAGAGAAAAGAACCCTGTGCTGTTGAATTGGAATTGAGTTGGAATTGGAGCTAACTGGATGTGTGTGTGTGTGTGTGTGTGTGAGAGAGAGAGAGAGAATGATTCCTAACCCCTATAGCAAAGAGCACATCTAGTACCCAGATCTTGGTCTCTAAATACCAATTCCCAGTAAAAGGAATCCAGGATTCTCTAAAAAGAAAAATAGCTGATTCTAGGTGCCTAGAACATCTTGCTGTGTTAGAAAGGGAGAAAGTGCTCAAAAACTGATGAAGACACATGAAAAGGACACAGATAACAACTTGAAGAAGCTCCAAACACTTTGAAAAACAGAAATAATAATGATAGTCATGGATTAAAACACATTAAGTTAGAGTATGCCTCTGGTAGGGCAGAGGAAAAGTTCTTCTTGCAGAAGAATACTAACTAGTAAATATAAAATAAATGATAAAAACTAGAAAGGCACCATCTTGCAATCACTATAGTAATAATTGATTCAGGCAAGGGTCATCAATGGATGCCAAAAGACAGAATGAACAGAGAGTCAGATTCAAAATATCATCCCCCACAAATGAGTTATTACACACTAAGGAGAAAGAGAACTTCTATAATAAAGAAATCTGGAGAAACCTTCTGTCCAGTGATCATACTTAATGTTACCAATAGTGGGACTGACTAAAATCAGGAGCCTCCTGATACGATGCACCGAAGACACAGCATCATCTACTTAGTATGATTGTCAGAAATATTGCACCTAAATCTAATCATTAGGAAACAATCAAATTCAACTTGGGGGACATTCCACAAAAAAATCAGCTTCAATTTTTAAAAAATGTCAATGTCATGGAACACAAACACAAAGTTGTAGAACTGTTCTGGATTAAAGGAGACTAAAAGAACATTAAAAACTAAGTGAAATTGATTAGATTTTTAGATAAACAGCAACAACAAAAGCTATGAAGCACATTACTTGAACAACAGGGTAATCTGAATACGGACTTAATTAGATAATCATATTAATATTAAGCTTATTTTGTATGATAATTTTACTGCGGTTATGTAGAAGAGTATTTTTGTTCTTAAGAGGTTTATGCTGTATTATTTAGGAATATCATGATACCTGTGATTTATCTCTATTCAGGAGAAAAAGAGAACAAACGTGGCAATATAAAAAACTGCTGTGCTCAGGTATATATATAATATAACATATATATAATATATATGCTATTGATACAAATATATGGTATATAGATGGTACTATTCATGTAACATTTATGTACATTTGAATAATTCTAAAATAAAAATTGGTGAAAAAAAATCCAATGTTAGGGAAGTAAGTGGAGGTATAAAATGAATTAAGATTGGCCGTGAGTAGATAATTGTGGAAGCTGGACAAAGGAGTCATTATACTGTTCTCTCTATTTTTATACATGTTTGACATTTTCCACAATACAAGTTTTTTAATTGAGAGAGAGAAATTGAAAACCATCAACACAGATTTGAGTTTTGCCGTAAAGGAGAGCAGAGACATTGAGTGATCCAGGGGGAAAGACAGGTCAAAGGAGTTGGGTTTCTTCTTTTTACTTTTTGTTTTGAAATAAATTTACACTGACCCAAATATCACAAGAACAGTAGAAAGAACTCTAGCATTTCCTTCTAGGAAGTTTTTTTTTAATAAGATGAGAGATATATACAATTATAGCATGTGTCTACACTGATGGGGAAAATCCACAGGGTGGGAAAAATTGATGATGCAGGAAGGAAGAGGGTAAATTGATGAGTAATGACATGGAGTAGGTGAGATGGGATGGCAGCTAGTGCACCAGGAAAGGACCAGGCTTACGTGGATGCAAGGCCATTTCACCCATAAGAAGCAGAAAGGCAGACACCATGGATTCAGTGCAGGTGGCGGGTGGATGCAGCAGTAGAGGAGTAAGGGAAATAGCTTTTAGTTGTCTCTCTTCTCTTAGTAAAGCAGAAAATAAGGTGAGAGTGAGTTGAGGGCATCAGGTGTTGAAAGTTTGGGAGATGAGCAATGGGTGTGAAATGGTACTCTAGGATCCTGCCACTTAAAGTAGGGTCCACTGGCCAGCAATAGCCTGTTTGGAGCGCAAAATCTCAGTGTCCTTCCATTTTCCCAGAGCAACAATGCAGTCAGAACCTGCATTTTTAACAAATCCGCCAGGTGATGCAGACTTGCATTCAAGTGTGAGAGCACTTGGCTAGGGGAAAAATGGGGTAGCATTGCAGAGCAGCTCTAAGGACCCAGTTGAGATTAAGGTTATAATTTTGAGTAAACCCAGCCAGTAGTTTTTCTTTAGCCACTTCATGGGTGTAGGTGCAGAGAAGGCAGAGTACCGGATTTAATCAAGGCTGGGGTTTCAGCAGGTGAGTACGAAGAAGGTGCAGGGACGTGAGGGTGCAGGAAGTGAACTATCTTACAACACAAAACTGTGGAGTAAATGTAGTTGATAGGTCACCAGTCTTTATTCTTTAGGCATCTATACTCCCTAACTCTTTGAAATCTTTACTTCTTTCAGTATTACTGATTTTGGCTTTGAGTAAGAACCATTTTAGGTTAAAATATAAGGGACCCTACAGGGCTGCAGTGAATAAAAATGTGGACAGGTTCACAACAGACTCAAAGAAGCTCTTCATGAGCTATAGTCACTAGTAAGCGGGCAAGTTGTCCCACCTTGAATGATGGTAGGACTTTACTTCCTTCATAGAAGAATAAATATTATTTACTTGACTGCACATCATCATCTTTTATATCTCTACTGTAATTGTGAGCAATTTTAATGTGACAGTGTTTCCTTCCAATGCATGGGGATAAAAGTAGCAGAAGTGCACTGTAAAAACCTTGAATTTGAGTTGTAAATAATGTACTGCATTGACTGTGCCATTTGTTCTTCAAACCCTTTTCTCAAGATGGAGAACAAATCAAGCAAAAGTATCACTGAATTCAAATAAATGTACACAACACAGAGCAATACCTTGCCGTGACTTGAACATGCTGTATTAGGTGTTCATTGAACACCTGAAGAATGAATGAAGGGCCAAATGAATTGTAATGACATGGGAAATGCTGAAATCAATAAGAGCTTTTTAAAAAAACTATTGCTATATGTTTCTTTGCTTTAAAATTGTTTTAACTCCTTAAATTTATCTCCACCTACTTCTCTAAATTCTCTTGAGAATTTAAGCTGAAACACTATTCTTAAACTATTAAAGATATGGGAAAATAGAAAACATTTGAAAAGATATTTAAACAGCACTCTGGATATGGTAGGTTATATTAATTCTTTGCTCTTCTGACCTTTCTATACTTATCTCTTTCTTCATTTAACTCCTTTACTTTTTTCTCATAATCTTTGAATTGTTTTCTTTCTTCTTCAGTCCACACAGCATCAGGTTTTGCCATGAAAGCAGGTTGAGGAATCACCTGAGGATATGAAGAAAAGCATATATTTCAGCTTAAACATAAATGCAGTAGTACAGTAAAAGCTCAGAGGTTTTTTTTTTTAAAGCCCTTTAAAAGGATACAGTCCTTCACATTGGCAAGGACAATGACCTGACATCTTGGGCGAAAGGCATTTTAAAATTTTACAACAGTTTTTCTGTGACTTAGGTGAAGGTGAGCAGGGCAGGATATACCTGGACTCTTAGGTGACAGACTCAGAGGGGTGTGTTGGGATCTTTATAGCGAGAACTACCCCTGAGCTCCAGGAACACCTATGTCAGGTATCAAAGAAAATGTTTCCTGGTATATCTGGACAATTACCAATGAAGCAGTATTCCTGCCTTCAGTAGAGACCAAAACCACTGTAGTTACTTACTTTTATTGATTTGTTTGTGTCTTGTCAGATTGGAGGGCAAACCTGCATTTTCAAATTTATTATCTGTCTAATGTGGTTCGTTTTTGGTTTTCTGAGACAGGGTCTTGCTCTGTCTCCCAGGCTGGAGTACAGTGGTGTGATCACAGCTCACTGTAGCCTTGAACTCCGGGTCTCCTCACTTAGCCTCCTCAAGTGCTGTGATTACAGGCATAAGCCACCATGACAGGCCCTAATGTGGTAGGTTTATAAGGTACTACGGAGGTTGTATAATATTTGTTGCTGGAGAACTTCTAAAACCCAGGTTTATATAGGACAAAAATGGTAAAACTTAAGTAGCTCTTTCCACCCCATTCCACCTTCCATAAGGATGAACAGAAATATCACCATTCTCAAAATATCTTCCTTCTTGACTTCCAGAACTCCTCCCATCATGTCCATCAGAGCTCGGAGTCTTGTATTGGCACCCTGGGAAAGAGCCAGAATCAGAGAGGAATGCTGAGACAGAGACCTGACATTCCAGTGGCTCCAGAGGCAGCTTCCCACCCAACATTAGAATAACTGCATTTGGGATTGGGGAAGGTGCCTAGAGGAGAGAAGGGGGAAGGAGACCAACTGAGATTCAAGTGACTTCTGACCATGACAAATGTGTTGATGGGTTATTAAACCAAACTAGGAAGCAGTATCCCTAAAGCAAAGAGGGTCTTAGGTCCTGTGTAAGCAAAGCTGCATGCCTGTATCAGAAGCCAGCGCTCCGTTTCACGATTCACAATCAATTCTTCTCTGGCTTTGTGCCACGGCATAACGTGTTTGTGGGCTGTAATCTGAAAGAGAAAATGTCATTTCCTGCTATTATTCTTACAAAATTCAAACTAAACGTTCCTGCCACATACTGGCAGGAGGCTAGAAGATACTCAGGGGATTAAAGGGACTCTGCAGACTTTGCACCCAATTTTCTGTTTTGGAATAAGATAAGGTCTAAAATGAGAGAGTTGGAAAAATAGATCTTTACTTCTCTATTAACTCTCAAAGCTTATGTTCACCACTAAAAAGATTATAACAGGGAACCTGATAGATTAAGGAGGGGTGGGAGCGGGGCTCAAAGCAGTGCCATCTAAGCCAAATTCTGAAGGATAAGGGTCCTAAGAGGTTGAGAACTTGGGGCATTCAAGGGACTGTATGAATGAAATTGTGACCAGAATGGAGCCAGGTGGGAGAGCAGTTGGGCAAGAAAGGGGGTGGGGGTGGGCATTCAGGAGGAGGCTTGTAGGCTTTATCCTAAGTGAAGTGAGCAGCCACTGCAAGGGGTGAGGCAGAGAAGGGACATAGTAAGTTTGGCTTGCAGCAAGAGCACTCTCCTAAATGTAGGATGGATTACAGCCCAAGGAGAAGCAGGTACAAAGTGACTGCCCCAAGCAGGGCCCTCCAGAGAGCAGCAGAGTGAGGTCCCTGCTGTCATCTTGCTCCAGAGTTTTAGGTCACATAGTGAAAGTCTGGTTTAGGAAAAACGACCTGCTTAAACAAATACAGCAGAGTGCACAAGTTAAGAGGATGAACTGTAAGGCATGATGGTTTGGGTCCAAACCCCCAACAATGACACTTACTAGCTTTGTAACTGTGGTCAAATTACTCAAACTCTCTGTGTCTCACTTTCCTCATCTGTAAAATGAAATATCAGTACCTACCTTATAAGGACTTACAATGATAAATTCATTTCAATCCAGCCAGCATCCAGCAGAGACTGTAAAAATATTTTCTATTACTTCTAAACACCACTATTATCTTTTGCCCCCAGAAGTCAAGTTGGTTTTATGTGAGAAAAATTCTTTGAATATTCTTTAGCATCTTTTTTTTACTTTAAAAAAATGAAATATTGTCAGATTTTAATTGTTTTCTTTAGGCATTTATTTTCAACTGCCTCTGTGCCAAAATCTTTAAAGAAGGCTGTCCCGAGAGCCCCTTTCTGTGGGATCCACACTGCCTGAATGACCTAGATCACTACTGGAGCTCCACTGGCCTCGTTCCCGCAATGTGACCCAACCACTCTGGGTACAGGCACTGGACCCAAGCTGGGCCAAGGAGCCCCTTCCCAAATGAACTGGGAATTGGGACTAAGAGATTCTAATTCAGACCAGCTACTTTCTCAAGTGGAGGAGATACAAAGTAGAAATTGCCAGAGGAAGTAGAAATGCAGAGTGATGTGAACTAAGAGATGAAGAAAGAAGGCTTCTGGACCTCCCACGAGGCTCCAGCTTTTGGTTTCTGCTTCTTCCTGGGCTCAGTGTCCGAATCTTCCCTGGACTCCATAGGATTCGTAAAAGAAATTCTCATTATTGCTGAGGCTCTATCACCTCTTTCTGTTATCTGCAACTGAGAGTGCTACCCAGTACAATCACTTCCCATAGAGTAACCAAGGTGAACAAATAGGAGCTGGGGAAAGTCTTCTGAGAAAGAAGGGAAGGGAGAACACAGCCAGCCAGTACCTCCTCATCTTGCACAACAAGCGTTCTCTCTGGCTTCTCACAGTCTTCAAATTCTGGTTGCCAGACTGCTTCTTCCAATTCCAGATCGACAATAATTTCTCGAATTCGAACATTTCTTTCCTTCACGCGTGTAATTTCAAACTCTTTTTGTTTATATGCAGCATCAAACTCATTATTGAAAGCAGTTTTTACCTTGTAAATGATATCCTGAAATATTAACATGTTACTGAAAACACATCACTTCTTATGTCTTTACCGGTAACATGATCCCACAATTATACTTTCCCTCTAAAATCATTCCACAAATTATCTTTTAAGATGGTAAAATGAATCTTTCTAGAATACTACTTACATTAAGTCATTCCTTGGCTCAATAATCTACAGTGGCATCCAAGTATGGGTAGGATTAAGGCTACCACATAATTGTTAGACCATAACCTACTTCCTGAAATGTAAATTGTAACTCCATGTGCAGGTTGACAAATGCTGAAGTGGGTGATGGGTACTTAGAGGCTCATTGGGCTATTCTCTCTACTTTTGTACAAAATCCACTATAAAATATCTAAAAAGCAATATATAGGATTTAAGTTGGCATGTGTCTTTTCTTTGGAACCTGGGTTGGAGTAGATGTGGAAAAGAAGAGATAGTTTGTAGAAAGTATTTGGAGAGCCTGCCAGAGAATCACCACCACACACAATACTCTTCTTCTATACGAACACATCATTCTCAGGTAGGAAAGACAGCTGCGCTAGCCGACTGGAGTATGCAATTCCTAAGGTGCCAGTGGGACCAACTGGATTGCCCCACTCCTGCTGACGGGTCAACCCAAAGTGGCCTTTGAGTTATCATGGGAGTTTAGTCTATATGTCTATCCTACTGAAGACGAAACCATTAAAGCAGGGTGAAAAAATGATCTTAACAGCTAGCACGAGAATTTCTCTTGGGCCGAAATTACCTCCTTGTAGGCAAACACCTTAATTAAAAGCAGCAAGAAGGTGAGACCCTGAAGGCAAAAACTGAGCAACAAATGAGGTAACTAAATAGCCCTGAGTGTTAATGAACAGAAATTTCAGGGGTTAGAGCAGAAAAAGAAAAGGATAGGAAGAGAGAGCTTAAGAACATGGCAGGAGACTAGAACTCAAATAGAAGACGTGGCTGGAGGGCTTTCAGGGCTTTCAGGGATTGCCAGCATTCAACTTCAAACTATCTTCATTGGCACAATCTCAGTCACTGCATTTTCAAAAACCTTCAGTCAGGGTTTCTACATGTATAGACATATTCTGAGACTGTTTGGTGGAAAGTTAAGGAGTAGGAGCTTAGAGCCAGAGGGACCCCACACCTTATCCTTGAACCCCAGAATTTACAGAAATTTAGAGGAAATTGTTTTTCCCCAGGTTAAGCAGATAGATAAACAATAACATCTTGATCTTACAAGGAAATCCTAATTGACATTTGGGTATACTGAGAAAACGAAATTCTAGTGTTTTCTTTTCTCTTTGAGCTTACTGATGTTCAAAGCAGAATGGTTTGTGGTGTCAGCTGTTGTGGAATGCTCTTTAGAAAACTTGGTATCACAGTAACCTAGTCCAAATGGTTGAATGCAACTCTTGTACACAAGATCTGTCTAAAGGACATGGCTATGTATTGTTATTTATTTATTTATTTATTTATTTAATTTATTTATTTAGAGACAGAGTCTCGCTCTGTCGCCAGGCTGGAGTGCAGATCCAGCTCACTGGCATGATCTTGGCTCACTACAATCTCCGCCTCCCCAGTTCGAGCAATTTTCCTGCCTTAGCCTCCCGAGTAGCTGGGATTACAGGCATGTACCACCATGCTCAGCTAATTTTTGTACTTTTAGTAGAGACAGGGTTTCACCATGTTAGCTAGGATGGTCTCGATCTCTTGACCTCATGATCCAACTGCCTCGGCCTCCCAAAGTACTGGGATTACAGGCGTGAGCCAATGCGCCCAGCCTCCTCTATGTATTTTTAAATCATCATTTGATTGGCATTAGTTTTCAATGTGAGGCCTTGAAAGCCACGTAATGTATTCTAGAGATTTTTGAGGATAAAAAGAATTCACCCACTTTCAGTAATATAATTTGGTTGATTTTCTCTTCTCTGGAATGAAGCTGCAATTGGCTTGACAATAAAGAGGTATCTACCCCAAAATCAGTACTCAGACTACCAAGCAGGTAATTGGGCAAATTGCTACATTTTACTGTCTTGTCTTCCTCTTCCTCTTCTTCATCATCCTCTTCATGACGCTTTTTAACCAATATAACTCCAGACTGAGCCTCTACAATTTCCTTCCGTAGCTAAATGTAGAAAAAGATGACACAGAAGTTATGCAATAACAAGAATCCTCTAAAGGGAAATTTTGTGACAACTTAATTATTTCAACAATCATTTTAATTTGTTGAATTGTCTTGCCAACAACTGAAATCAAAGTGACGAATAGATCCCAGAACTGCTGCAGAAGAGATTAAAGCTTCAGAACTGACAAACGATGGATAAACCAAAGGAGTAAAAATTGTCCTTGAGGGTGTGTAATGTTTGTATCTTTCTGTCAGTATGACACCTGCTTGTAAATATTTTGAGTCTTTCTTGGTACTTAAATATTAAGAAATATATATTGTCTTTATATTTTACAAAGAAACCTGTTCACAAAGGACTGGTGGGTGAAGGTTAAGAAGAATTAAGCATGCCTTCTTTTTGTTTCAGAAAAAGAGTGGGTGCACAGTTCTGACCAAAACAAAACTACACTGAAGGGCAGTGTTTTTTTTTAGTGGTTTGACAGAGATTATTGTTTAAAAAGTGGGATTTAGGAAAATCACAATTCTATCAAAACAAATTCTACTTTATCCTTGATCAATTATCTTAAAAACAATCCCTAGTGACAAGGGAGGATGAAAAGGATATCTGTGGATGAAGACAACCTCTGTGCAGGATAAGAGCAAAACCCCAAATCTCATTTTTTAAGGTATACCCTCATATTTGAGGGCTAGCCAGTGTTGTATAAGATATAGGTTCCTTGATTTATTGTGTGGATACAGGCTCCTATAGTCATTAGAATATAGTCTACAAATTAACAAGAAATAAAAATATAAATACATACAATACCTCAACTTAAATTATATCCCAACTCAAATCTGAACAAAGGAGACTCTATAAAATAAAGCACATCACTTATATAAACACACATATATTTAAAATAGTACTTTGAGACACTCTGCTTCAATCTTCTTTTGTTGTAAAACTCTTTCCAACTCTTTCAGCTCTTCAACCGTGCGTGCTTTCATCGGGAAGTTTTCAACCACACAGGGGATATGAAAACACTTGGGGAAAAAAACGCAAGACAAAATAAACTCATTTGTAGAATAATTGTGCATTTCTGGGGTTGAGTAGGGGATGTTTTCTGTGATTAATCATGCATGGGTAAAATTGTCAATGGAAACCTTTTTAAAAATAAAACAATGTATTCCATGAGTATTGGTATAAACTTCATATAAAATACTGTGCTTTTGTGAAGGGCTGATTTTTAGGTCAGTAGTTCTCAACTAGGAGCGATTTTTCTCCCTCCTTCTTTCCCCATCCTTTTCCCCCAAGACATTTGGCAACATTTTTTATCTTAATTAGTGGAGGCAAACAATGCTACCATCTCCAAATAGAGGCCAGAGATGTTGCTACACATCCTACAGGGCATAGAACAGCCCGCACAACAAGAAATGATCCAGCCCAAAATGTATGGCTCATGAGAACCCTGTTTTAGAGCAATACTCAAATCATACAAAATGTAGGGTGGCCGTATACTTCATTGTCTACTTTTGGAGCATATTTGAAAGTGAAAGGGATGCTGATAATAGTTACTCTGGGATCACAGACATGACCTGAGACTTTTGGTCACCCTACACAAACAGGGAAATTTTACTTGAGGGCATCTCAATGAGGAACAGCTCTTTAGAAAATGCGAAGGCAGGCACAGGCAGAAACATGAACCAGATTTCGTCTACCGTTCAATCTGTGTGAAATGTGAGTGAGCAGACATCTATTAAGATCCAGATGCAGAGGGTGTCTGCGAGGAAAGGAGGAAAAGAATGCTAAGACGGATCTTCAGAAATGATGGCTGGGAAGCACATGGGGACTGAGCACAGAGGGAAGGAGCCAAGAGACAGGGACATATCCAGGTGAAATTCAGTATAGGAAGGGGCAAGTCATGCTCTCAGTGCTTTGCTATGCCTGAATTTTCTTAAATTTATTTTTAAAACTTTCCTGAGCTTTTGATGACAATTCTCATCAGGTTTTGTACCTAGGGTTCTATCTGTTACCTTAAGAGCTCGACCTTTCACAGCCATCGAATTCCAACATTCTTCTTTGATAAGTTCAGCCAAATAGCTCTTGGCTAGGTTATGCATCTCTACATCCTTTATCATCTTGAAGAACGCAGACAAAGGGAAAAGATAAAAATGAAAGTGTGGCCTCAGAAATAATAATCTCCATTGTAAACTCATTAACTGCACCTTCAGTGGTAGAGTCTGGTTGTCTTTCTCCAACACTTTGAGCCACCTTGCACTGAGATGCACTTTTGGGAAACACATATCTGCCTTTGAGAACATCTCCTGAAGTTTGTCTGTAGGCTTGGATTCTCTTCCTTGAGGACACACAGTACCTCTAAGGATGGTCAGGTTGCATACACAAGTGAAGCGGGGTGTGAGGATGGATGCACTGTAGTGGTGAGCTGCATGGTTAATGTGCACAAAGTCTGCTGGTTGGAACAGCAGTGAAGCAAAACCACTGAGCAAAGTCTTCCTGTTTTATTAGAGAGGTCTGGAATTCATATTTTTATGTGAAACTGCCAGATATTTAAATGTTGGCTTAAATCTCGCCAACACACATTTGAAGTGCGTTTGTGACCTCTGTCTGGGAGTCTTTACTGTACTTAATTATTCTATTATTTACGTCCACAATAAAAAAGAACCCTCTACTACTCTTGGGGATCATACAATTTGTGTTATTTTCCACTTAAAAACATGTTACTTCAGTTAGTTTTACTTGCTTACGTAATCCCATTGCTTATTATTTAAATAATTAAGTATTCCTATTTTAATACAGTTTGCTGAAAGACCTGGTGTGAAAGTGAGACCTAACAATCTTTAGTCCTTAGGATCCTTTTCAGGATCTCTGTGCACTTCATTTTTTTTTGGCAGAATTATTAGCAAACTAGCTAAGAATAATATCTCGTAGATTTAAAATGTCTTTTTTATTACTTCTTGTGAATTTCTATTTATTTTATTGTCTGATTAAATGACTTTAATTTGCAATTCATTTCTTTTTGATTCTGACCCAGTAAGTTAATAGCTAATATAGTTTTAAATTATTTCTTTCTAAATAGACAGCTGGCTTGGCATATCAGTTGTCAGGACCTGCCTGATTCCCAGCCCACTCGGCCCTCCTCTCTCCACTGCTGAGGCTGTTTATCAACTCCTCCAAACTCAGTCCCTAATACTGTGTCCAGGTTGTCATTATCGGGCTTTGGTCTTTTTCCTATTATTGAGATCCTGGCCGGGGCAGGGTAGTAGCCTAGTCTCTCATTCACATCCTTGACTGGCAGGTGCCACTAACTCCTCCCAAGGACTAGTATTCTGATCCTAAACATGCTGAAAGCTCCTAAACAGCTGAGTTTATGGTGCCATTTGCTAACACTGTTCTCTACTGGACCACTATTGTGCCTAATCTGGTGTTAATATCTCTTCAAAGGCACAGAGCTCAAGAAAAATAATAAACAATATGAGGGAAACTAGCATGTGGAGGGCCTTTCTCTGCACCAAATCCTGCCTCAGAGGATCAAGGAGAACTCTTGAGGGATGAGCATGAATTTGGTAAGTGGCAAGTAGGGGCATCTGGGGCAGAGGCACCGGGTGGCAGTGGGGGAGGTAGGATGAGTTTGGCAATGGTAAATAGTTCAGTGGGCCAGGGGAGCAGGTTCACTGTGTCAAGTAGTCATATACAGCTTGGAAAGAGAAGCAAATATACAGTGAGGGAGGGGGCAGGCACCGAACCCACACACATTGCTGAGTGGTCAAGATGACTTGGCTGGGAGAACCTGGTGCAGAATAGCAGGGGGCATTCTGAGCCTGAGCCAAGCCAGAGCCAAGGAGGAAGAGCCTCCTAGGAGGAACAGCCAGGATCCTCCTGGCTCTGATCTTAGCCAAGTGGCTCTAGCTCTCTAAGCCTCTATCTAAGCCTCAATTTTTTCAAGTGGGGCAAACTATCACCTACTTTTTTGAATTGTGATAATCAAAATAAATAAATTCAAAAAGCTCCTAGATTGGTGCCTACCTCTTGTGATAAGAAAATGGGACTTTTTTCATAGCTTCCTGTTGCACAATCAATAAAAAAGCCAAATTCTTTACCACAATATACAACGTCTTCAGGGGCTAGGCTCTGCCTACCTCCCCTACCTCATTCCATGAGGCTCTCTCCCATCCACCATGCTTCAGCCTTTCTGGCCGTGCTGTTCCTGGAATACTGCAAGTCATTTCTGCCTGTGGGCCTTTGCTCTTGTTGCTCCCTGTGCTTGACATTCACTCCCCCCCAGATCTTTGCACAGCCAGATGTCTCTCTTCCTTTAGTTCTCAACTGAAATGTCAGCCCTTTGAAGTGGCTTTCTTTGACCACAGAAGTAGATCTCCCACATCTATCAGAGCATCCAGTTTGTTTCCATCGTATACTATGTAGAGATTTGTTTACGACCGGTCTTCTTCAGTACATTACCCCATGAAATGTGTCTGTCATCATTATTGTATTCCCAGCACCTAGATTAATGTGCCTGGGACATGAATAAATGTTGCAGAATAAACGAAGGAATGATTATCCCAGGTAAATTTTATTGTACTAAATCAGTCTGTTGAGATACTCTTGTCCTAATTGTTATCCACTACATTTCCTCAACTTCTCAGTCTCATGTCATTCACTAATTTGACAAATCTCCTCATTTCTATATCTTCACCTCAGTCATTAATAAATGTTTATCAGGACCAAGTCCTGGGGCACATGGTGGAAACCTCCCTCCTAGAGGCATCAGTCAAATAATCAACCTCCTCTTGGTGTAGTTGTTTAATCTATTATAATCCACCTTAACTGTCCTTGAATCCAGCTATCTTTCATTCTCCTGTGTTTTTATATTTGCAGATTCAAAAAATTAACCTGTACTAGCAGGTTGAGAAAGAGGAAGCTTCAGAATATCCTGTGTAAAACACACTTAGGGCTTTTATTTAAAATAAAATCCATATGAGCAAACAATTTGATGTGACTGCCACAAAATAATACAAAGGCTGAATTAATAGAAGTATAGTATGAATGGAAGTTTCAGTTTATGCTTTTCTCTACACTGGACAGAAAATAATTTGAATTCTTCTGTGGGTACAATATGCAAATATAATTAATCTGGAGGAAAAGGGCAAGATGATGACGAGGATATTGAAACTATAATACATGATGGTCATAGGAGCTGGGATAATTAGCCCAGACAGGAGAAGATCCACAGGGAACATGGAAATTTCTAATCCTCTACCACTCTCAGAGGGGCCATAGAGTAGGAAGTGCTCAAAGAGTAGAAGGATCAGTGAGTACAGGAAGAAAGAGTTCCACTCTAATTAAGAAAGGGCTTACTAAACCAGAAGCGTCCAAAGTTGGCATGAGGTGGCTAAGAAGACTTCCAAAAATGTTCAAACATATGGCTGGCAGGAATGTCATGGAGGGGAAGCAAATGTCAGATGTCTGGCTGGCCTAGATGTTCCCCCTGCTCCAAACCCCCAAATTCAGTGACCCTCTGATTCATTACACTTACATGCACTACGTTTGCTTTATTCACATTACACTGGAAAAGGTTTTGTCATATTCACATTATTATGAAGAAGTTCCCTTTCCTATTATCTTTTTACTTCTTTCATCATAACTTTTTTTTTTTTTTTTTTTTTTTTTTTTTTTTTTTGAGACAGAGTCTCGCTTAGTCGCCCAGGCTGGAGTGCAGTGGCGCGATCTCGGCTCACTGCAAGCTCCGCCTCCCGGGTTCACGCCATTCTCCTGCCTCAGCCTCCCGAGTAACTGGGACTACAGGCGCCCGCCGCCTCGCCCGGCTAATTTTTTGCATTTTTAGTAGAGACGGGGTTTCACAGTGTTAGCCAGGATGGTCTCGATCTCCTGACCTTGTGATCCACCTGCCTCGGCCTCCCAAAGTGCTGGGATTACAGGCGTGAGCCACCGCGCCCGGCCTCATCATAACTTTATGGTGCTTAAATTACACTTTTTCATACCTTTGCCACTTCTTCCTGACTTTCATCATGAAGCCTTTCTAGTTCCTCAAGATCTAGACCAAATTCCTGTTGGTCTAATTTTGCAATATTTTCTAGTTTGTCATTTTCTTCCATCATATTCAGAATCTGAATGTTGAAATAAAAAAGGGTGGTGACAAGTAAAGAATTAAACTGTAATAAGATAATTTTCTTAGTTTCTTTTAGGCAGCAATCAATAAAAAATAGATGTTTTATTTATCTAAATGTACTACTAAGTAAAGAATTAGATTATGGGCTTATTGTGGTTATTGTAAGTTTTAAGGTTTCATCCTTAAAAACTCATTCATCTAATAAGAAGAACTACAAAAATATGTAAGCTCATCATTTCATTCTATGATATTAAAGCACTGTTGCTAGTTTGAGGTATACTAACAGCATTGTGGTTATGTGTTTTAAGAGTCTTTATCATTTAAAGATACATACCGAAATAATTAGAGATGATATGGTGTTTGGGATTTACTTCAGAATAATCAGGGAAGGGGTAATGGATGGAAGCATTGGTGAAATGATATTGGCCACTGGATGTATTATATTATTCTCTTCAATTTTGTACAAATTTGAACTTCTATACAATAAAAATTATCTTTAAAAGTTTATAACTTCAAAAAATTCAGGGGCAAAGGATACACACTGCAACACATATGACAAAATATTCATGTCTTTAATATATAAAAAGCACTTACAAATAAACAAAAACGAGGCAGACAACATGATAGAAAAAGTGGGACTTCAGTTTCAAAATGATAGACTGAGAATGAGTTCAACGATTTTTCTTTTTTGCCCCAAAATATAAAAAAGTTAAGAGAAAAGAAGTATAGCATAGATAAATCCATTACTACAATGAAGAGGAAAAAAGAAATAGAATCCTTCAGGAGCATGAAAACTATAACAACTGAAAGATGGAAATCAGATGGATCAGCAGGATGCATCATAGCCCAGAATGCCCTCAGCACAGCACTCAACAACAGGTGGAAGCTACACCAGATACAGGAACAAGGGTTTACCTGCTGGCAGGTTGATTAGTAGGGGCTGCTGCATCAGAAACAGACAGTAGAACCTGCCTGTACCCCAACCTGGTGAAGTTCCCTAGGGTCCAGCAGTAGTAGCTGGAGTGTTTGTCTCCAGGTAGAAGAAATTGGAATGAATATTTGGATGGGAGAAACAAGGCAAGGCCCAAGGAATCTGTTAGTGGCTAGAAAGAATAGAGAACTCCCCCACCACACAATGGGCTGCCAAGACACTTCCCAACACCACCCACCCCTTCTCTTTTCACTGAGAGCAGACAGAATACCTGCTAAAGTCAGATCTCCTACACTTCTTCCAAAGCAGACTGAGCTGGTATCATGGAATTATAACAGGGAGTTTCAATTATAAAGACAAGCATGAAATAATAACAATAAATCACTAAATATTTGGGGAACAACAAGACCACTGGAGAGAAACAATAAATTCAACAAATAGAAGACTTGTTGCCCAAAGGAAAAGAGTTAATTAAGCAAGAAAGTTATAATTTTACAGCAACTAGGGGTGCAAAATATTGTATTTCATAAAAAGAATCACAAGACAAGAAAAATAAATGAAGGATAACGATTGATAAGAGATAAATATGTTATTTTCCAAAGATATGATAGTCTACCTAGATAATCTAAGACAATCAAGTGACAAAATAGTAGAACTAAAAAGAATTCAACAAGGTGGTCAGAAAAAAATCAATAATATTCACATATACCAATAATATATACCAATATATAACATATACCAATTGTATTAGTCTGTTTTCATGCAGCTGATAAAGACATACCTGAGACTAGGCAATTTACAAAAGAAAGAGGTTTAATGGGCTTACAGTTCCACATGGCTGGGGAAGCCTCACAATCATGGCAGAAGGTGAAAGGAAAGGCATGTCTCACATGGCAGCAGACAAGAGAAGAGAGCTTGTGTAGGGAAACTCCCCTTTTTAAAACCATCCGATTTCCTGAGACTTATTCACTATCGCAAGAATAGCATGAGAAAGACCCGCTCCCATGATTCAATTATCTCCCACTAGGTCCCTCCCACAACACATGGGAATTATGGGAGCTACAATTCAAGATGAGATTTGGGTGGGGACACAGCCAAACCGTATCACCGATGTAATAGAAAAATATTCCATTCACAAAAATGGTATAAACTATAAGATACCTAAAATAAACCTAATAAGAAATTTATACAAAGTCACTTTCGGAGAAACTATAAACTTTCACTGGAGATTATCTTTTTAAAATTGAATAAAGAAATAAATATATAATATACACATATGTAAATATTATACATTTATTTAAAATATAACTTTCAAAGTTATATATTTTAAAAGAAATAAATACATAGGCCTAGTGCAGTGGCTCATGCCTGTAATCCCAGCACTTTGGGAGGCCAAGGAAGAAGGCTAGGAATTCAAGACCAGCCTGGGCATCATAGGGAGACCCTGTCTCTTCAAAAAACTACAAAAATCAGTTGGGCATGGTGGTGCATGTCTACAGGCCTAGCTTACTTGGAAGGCTGAGGTGAGAGGGTTACTTGACTCCAGGAGTTCAAGGCTGCAGTGAGCTACACTTGTGCCACTGCACTCTAGCCTAGGTTACTAAGCAAGATCTTATCTCTAAATAAATAAATGAAAGATGTAAATATATAAATATACAGATGCTCCTCAACTTATGATGGGGTTATGGCCCAACAAACCCATTGTAAGATGAAAATATCATGTCAAAAGGGGCATTTGTAGACATGATGGGCTGCGAAAACATAAAACACGATATCCAAAAAATGCTGGCAACACAGTACACTTCAGAGTATTCATTGTTTACCTTCATGATTGCATGGCTGACTAGGAGCTGTGGCTTACTGCCACTGCCCAACATTGTGAGAAAGCATGGTACCACATATTGCTACTCTGGGAAAAGACCAAATTCAAAATTTAAATCACAGTTTCTACTGAATGTGCATTGCTTTTGCACCATCATAAGGTCGAAAAATTATAAGTTGAACCACTCTGAGGTGGGGACTGTCTGTATATATCTTAATTCAATTTAAAAAATATTCTTCAGTAAAGTTTTATCATATATATTGATATATATACACTAAAGTTCAGAGCTGGCAGATAAATTCTTCTCCAAATCAAACTATAAGCAATATACTTGCAATCAAAATCAAATCAGAGTTTTTCATGGAGTTTGACAAGCTGATTTTAAAATTCCAATGGAAAAGTAAGTATACATAAAAAGGCCTTTTTTTTAAAAAAAGAAGGGCAAAAGGAGAATTATTCTCAAGATACAAGAACTATTATAAAGCTATAGTAATTAAAATAGCTTGGTATTGGCTCAAGAAAAGATCAATATTCAATCTTAGAACAGAGTCCAGAAACAATCCTATGTCCAGGGATTGATAGAGGAGACACTGCAAATCAGCAGAGAAAGGATAGTATATTAAATAAAACAGACTTGGGAAATGGGCTATTTGTTTGAAAAAAATAAAATTAGAACCATATGACATACCATTCACAAAAATAAATTATAGGTGAAATCAAAGAGTATTAGAAGAAAATATGTGTGACTTTGAAAGGTCATTTAAAATCAGATGTAAAACCCAAAAGTTATAAAGAAAACGATCAATAACTTGGATCATGCCATAATTTTAAAATTCTGCTTTATAATAAAATTATTTAAAATTTGGCACTTCATAAAAGTTAAAAGACAGGACAGAGCCAGACTCCGTCTCAAAAAAAAAAAAAAAAAAAAAAAAAAAAAAAAGTTAAAAGACAGAAAGTATTTGTAGTAGGATGAGCCATATATTTTTCTAGAAAATATTTGTAGGTTGAGCCACATAAAACAGCAATTGCATGAAGTTCCACCTAATAATAAGGGCTACCTTTAGATATGTCCCATTCACACTTTCATGCTCTTTACCTTTCCAACTGACTCAGATGAGATCAAACAAGGCAATCTTTGAAGCCCTGAGTTGAAGATAGCAGGGTCTCTGAATGACTGCATGGAACAGAACAGCTGCTGAGCTGAATACCTACCCAGGATGGTTACATGGGAATGAAATAAACTTCTCATCACTGTGCCACTATGTTTTTTTGAGTTTATGTGTTACCATAGGCTAGCTAACTCTAATTATCATAAATACATATGAATAAAAAATAAAAATAAAGAACTCCTATAATCAACAAGAAAATGACCAATTATCCAATAAGGAAATAGGCAAAGAATATAAACAGGAAATTCACAGGAGAAGAAATACAAATACTGTTTAGAGTTATGAAAAGGTGCTCAGTCTTATTAGTAATTAGGAAAATAAAAACAAAGGGCCAAGGAAATGATTTAAGAACTTTTTCTAAAACTGAGAGACAAAGGGTTCCTATTAAAATGCCCATCAAAGTCTAGTACATGAAAGAAGAAAACACACCTAGGGTCCTGGTAGGAAAAGGTAACACATTCAAATGGGAAAACTGAAGAGAGAAACTTAAAAAAAAAAGATTTGGCAGAGTAAGGAGAGCCAGCAAGACATGATAAAGCATTAGGCTTCCAACTGCGGGAAGCCATCTCCGCTCCTAGGTCTGAAGGGCAAGAGCTGGGAGTGGTTAACGAACCTGGAGAGACCCATAAATGTAGGAGAGAGATGGCGGTCATTGCCAACTCATAACCCTACAGGGAGGAAACTGGGAGAATGAGGACCCTGGTCTTAGTCTCCTGCCCTGCAATCCATGATCTGAGCCCTACAACAATGGGGTTCTCCTGCTGATGCCACTTATTGCCTAAACCCAAGAGAAAGTCAGAAGGCAAGACAGTGCATTGCTATTATCCATAAAGGCCAGCCTCTTGGGGCTCAAAGAAGAGTGGAAAAGGGAAGAGAGTCTTGGTTTGCACCAGCAAACCAAGAATACCCATTGAACATATCAAGGTGCATACCTGTACATTTCCAAACACTGTGGATAAAGACAAGATCCTATAAGTCTCCAAAGATAAAAATCTGGTTACCTACAAAGAATTGGGAGTCAGGCACTGGAGTCTCTGAAGGAAACACTGGAAGTCAGGAGACAATGGAGCAAGCCTTCAACATTCTGAAGGCAAACCATCAAATGGATATGAGTGTAGGATAATTACATTTTAAGAAAAACCACATCTCACAAAATGTACCTCCCATGTACCCTTTCTCAAGAACAGAGCCAAAGCATCTGGCAGGTCTAGCAGCAGGGCACCATTCACAGTGGTACCACTTGGATGGTACCCCAGAAGCACAGCTATGTTATAAAGGATGTTCCCAAGCATGGCGCAACACAGCAGTCCTGTGTAGGAAGCTACTGAAGGACACACACCAAGAATACAAAGAAAATCAAGTGGGATTCAGGAAATAAGAGCTCCAACTTAAGAGGCAGGTCTCTAGGACAGCAGCCATACACCTGGTCTACAGAGCAAGAGCAAGGTGCTTTGACTGGAGCTGGAGGATGGAAAGCTCTAGAAGGGAGGTTGCCCAAAAAATGCACTGACAGATTGATCACTTCAGGTATTTGATTGTATTGAGAAGAATTTGTTAGCATTTTGAGTTTGAATAGGTCATAGAAAGGCTTATCCAAAACAAAGGTTAACTATTAATTCTAAGAAAAATCAAGTTGTAAAAGCAGAAATGTAATAATAATACACCGTGTGGCTCAGCTTTGAAGAATATTCAAATAACTATCATAGTATGTATTCCAAGCATGGATTTATATGTGTGCTATAGTGGGGATGGGGAGCAGTAACAAGCATAACTACTCATGTTCCATACCAGGAAGCCCATAGTTAGCATCAAAACAGAAATATCAAGAAATAACAACAGTAGTAAGAAGACTATTTAGACAGAAGTAAACAGACCAAATGAAAAAGTGGAAAGAAGAGAAAACAGTTACCTCAGGAGTACAAGTATCAGTCAAGAGAAGTAGGGCAGTGGCTGCTTAAAAAAATATTATTTTTAACTACACAACTCAGTATTATTTAATCTGTAAAAATATAAATGCATAACTTTGGTAAAAATCAGTATTATAAAAACAATTAAGATGGTAATTTGGGGGAAGATGGGGAAAACCACTGTTGATATGAAGTGGGAATTGGTGAAACTTTTATCTTATTAAAGAACTTCAGAAAACTGAGCTTACAAGCAGAGAAAGGGAGGTATAGTTCCTCAGGGTAGAACAAAATTAAGTTCAAAAAGTAATTTTAGAATAAGAGCCAAATGTATTAGAATATGAAATTACAACACTTACAGTTTTGGAAAGTGATTTGATTCCTTCTTTTATCTCTTTCCTTTTCTTGGAAAACAGATTAACCTCCTTTTTGATGGCCTGAAACAGAACAAGTGTATCACTTAACAAAGCAAGAGAAATCAGAGAGAGAGAGAGAGACAGAGAGATATATAAAGAGATACATAGATAGCAATTCTCTAGAAACAGAAACTAAAATGTGTAAAGAGTAATATAAAGTGTACATGAAGTAATACCACTGCAATACCTTGCTTAAATCTAACTGCTACTATGTAAGTGACATTAAAGCTACATGAAACACATGTCAATTATATGGCCAATGGAAAGAAAATAAGTAGTGAAAAATTAGTGAACAGTTGATTAAGGAAAACCAGTATGCACTTTTATTGGGAACTTGAGACTAGATCAATAGGCTAAATCCAGGCACGAGCTGTAATCAGTCGGTCACCTTTCTGAACAGCTGCAGCCACAGCATCCCTTCCCCTGTTCCTGGTCCACAGGACAGAGGTAGCATCCCCTAAAACTCACTCCACAGTGGAGTACTGCAGTTCATGCTTTGCTGTAGTTTACCTGGACACCATTGTTGGGTTGCATGTCAGCCTACGTACAGTTCTTAAAGCTCATATAACTTGATCTAAATGATTGGGCTGTGTTTAGGGTATTTATTTGCTTTCAGAAAAGTTACACCTGTATGTTGTAGTGCTCTGCCGAGTGGTGTCTCATTCCATCTTCTAACTTTCCAGTACGTTTCCATAGGAAACTGATCTATTTGGTGCATCTACAGAGCACTATTTCAAACCTACACCATGTTTCACAAATACCTCTTGGCTTTTTTGTTGTATCCAAGGAATTTCCTTCTTAACATCAGTTGGAACTAATTCATCCTGCGATGAGTCAATGCTTGCCTTCTGTTTCTGATACACGTTAGAAAAAGACAGACATGTCTTAAAGTTAAAATTCATCACGTTTTTCCCCTCCCACCCTACCATATGTAACTGCTTTGAATTCCTTTGCATTTGTTGCATTTTTGAAAATAATCTCAAACATTTTGTCCCCAAGATGTAACATTTTATTCATGTAAGTCCTATCAGTCTGCCGTTATATTAGCCACAGCTTCCACCGAGGAAGCAGAGGTGATCAGACCAGTCACACTGCCACTACTCTTTGCCTTCTTTGTTACTGTGACCCACATGTTTCTGCCCATCAAGGCCTATGCCACCATCTGTGCTTAGGATCTTTTTTCTTCTTTTTGAAGTCTTAGTGCTTAAAATCTTTTTTTCAATGCCATCTCCTTCTGTATCATCAATGTCTCCCTTTTACAGGATCTTCACCAACAGTATCCAAACATGCTCTACTATCTCCTGTCTTAGGAAAATTACTCTCACTTGACCATAAGATTCTTCTTCAGCCACCACCCTATTTCTATTTTTTTTTTTTTTTTTTTGAGACGGAGTCTCACTCTGTCGCCCAGGCTGGAGTGCAGTGGTATGATCTTGGCTCACTGCAAGCTCTGCCTCCTGGGTTCACACCATTCTCCTGCCTCAGCCTCCTGAGTAGCTGGGACTACAGGCATGTGCCACCGCAATTGGCTAACCTTTTGTATTTTTAGTAGAGACAGGGTTTCACCATGTTAGCCAGGATGGTCTTGATCTCCTGACCTCATGATACGCCCACCTCAGCCTCCCAAAGTGCTGGGATTACAGGTGTGTGCCAACCACTGCCCCCGCCAGCCCACCACCCTATTTCTGTGCTCCCCTTTGCAGCAAAATGTCTTGAAAGAGTTTGGGAAGCCACGCTCTCCTGGCTCTCCCGTAACCTCACTGGCTAACCCTCCTCAGGGTCCTCTGCATCCCTGAACTCTTCTCCTGGCTCACCAGAAGTTGCTCTGTCCTGGTCCTCTTCTGCTTCTTGCCATTCATGCTTCCATGATGTCCTTGCCTAGTGTCATGGCTTTAAATCCCATCAGCATGTCCTTGACTCAAATCAACATATCCAGTCCCGACCTCTCCCCAGAACCCAAGGTTCATCTATCCAACAGCTGAACTGGCATCTCCACTTGGGTGTCTAACAGGCTTCTTGAGCTTAGCATGGGTAAAACTGATTTTGAATTCCCTTCATAGCTGCCCCCTTCCCCCACAGTCTACCCTATCTCCATGAATGACACCATCTTCTACATAAATGTTCAAGTAAAACAATCTAGGAGTTCTTGGGCCCTTTCTTTTCCTCTCTCTCTATGTCCAATTCATCAGTGAGTTCTATCAGCCCTACCTCTGAAACCCACCTGGAATCCACCACTTCTCTCCTAGGCACAAGACTCCTCCACCTCCATCATTGCTACCTGAATCTCTGCCTTAGCCTCCTGAACAATGTCCCTGCTTCTTATCCTTCTCATCCCCTACAGGAAACATTCTCCTCACAGCATCAAATAATCATTTCAATAATGTCAATTATACCTTGTTAATCCTCTGTTCAGAACACCTGACTCAGTTCTCATTACATGTAAAATAAAATTCAAGCTCTTTACCTAGTTTACAAAGCCCTTCATTACCTGGTCTCCTCCTGCTTTGAAGACCTCACCTCCCACCACTTTCTCCCTTGCTCACTTCAACAGCACAGGTCTTTTTTAGGTCCTAACATACCACACGCCAAGCTCTTTCTTTCCCCCTTTGCCCTGAATACTCTTGCTACCCTCCCATTGTCTTTGCATGGTGGTGTTCTCTTTTAATTCAGATCTCAGCTTAAATGTCTTCTTGGAGAGGCTATCCAGTCCAATACTATCACATCAACCTATTTTTATTGACTGAGTAGAACTTGTTACTATCTCATTGTTTCCTCTGCATTTGCTTGTTTATCTGTCTCTCCCTGCCCATCCCCAACGCCCAATTAGTATGTAAACTCCACGGAAGCAGAAATTTTTCTATCTTGTTCACAGCTATATCCTCCACAGCCTAGCACTCTGTAGGCACTCTATAAATATTTGTTAATTGAATGAGTGAATGCTGTTCTTTAGCTAGACACTTTCTAAACAACATCTGTAATACGAAAGTATAGAGAGACCATTTTGACCAAGCACGAGTGTGGGTAGAAAATTTTTTTTCCAAGCAAGCCTGGATTTTGTACTATGGTTTAAATGAGATCTGAAATGTACCATGTGCAATTGCTTTGAGAAAGGCTAAATATTTTCTCTCAGACATAGCTTATTCTCTTTTTTAAAATCATGGGATACCTGGAAAAAGAGAAATATTACTAAATATCTGCTTAAAGAAACCACAAGCTGAAAACCTCTGATTTACAAACAAAGAAATGTAAGCAAGCAAGCTAGTCATATAGGAACTCAACTGTGTGTTCAGAATCGGATCCCAAATCTATGCAAACTTTTGGTGTTGTGCTTAAATAATCATTCTCCTCGCCCATGGTGCTGCTCAGGGAAATTAATAGTTTTTGGTAATAGTCCAGAATTTCACTGGCTAGAAGTCCTCCAAACCGCCTATATTAATAAAAAAGAAAACACAGAGGCTGCAAAAATCATAATTTAAAAAAATCACATTTAGCTGTATTATTTTCAGGTAACTAACTATTTCAGTTTATAGATAAGTAACCAAGGAAATATGTGGACAATTCTTCACAGTGCCTTGTGGAAACTTCTTCTTCAGTGCCTACTTCTTTTTTAGAATTTCTTTTTTAAAAATTTTTATTTTTTTAAAGAGAAAGGGTCTTGTTCTGTCACCTAGGCTGGAGTACGTTGATGTAATCACAGCTTACTGCAACCACGAACTCCTGGGCTCAAATGATCCTCCCACCTCAGCCTCCAGAGTAGCTGGGACCACAGGGGTACACCACCATGCATGGCTAAAGGACTCTGCTTCTTACAGGAGAACCTTTCATGGGCTCCAGGCCATGACAAGCTTCTTGACCTTTCTAGGGTGCCCTCTCCTCACACTGTCCTCATACCCTTACTTAACATGCCCTCTGTACCTGCCCTGGCCATTGCACAGAAGAGCCAGTGCACTGGCTGAGCTCTCAGAATACACCAGGCAGTGTGCGGCTTCACACACATAATCACATGTGGCCCTCATCACCCCACGCTGCATTGAGAGTGGTATTATTACCTCCACTTAATTCACCAGGGCACTGCAAACTTTGGACGCATCAGCATAACTGAGAGGGTTTAAAAACAGATTCCTGGGCCCCACCTGCAGACATTCTGACTCAGAAAGTCCAGATGGGATCCAAGAATATGCATTTCTAACAAGCTCACAGATGCTACAGATCCCCTACCTTGGGTAACATTGATATAGATGATTTAGAGCGGTTGTCATATGCCAGCGTCACCAAGTCATTAGTCCTAGACCATGGTTTCAAACCCAGCTTTGTTTTGAGTCAGAAGTTTGGGTGTTTACCAATGGATCAAAATGTCCTTCTTTTTGAGCTGCATAAATAAGGCTCCAGCACTTGTTTGTTGTTGCCTGAGATAGTATTTGTTTGCTGGTTATAAAGAATATGTTAGGACTTATATAGTGAGATAAAAGTTAATATTCTATTCAGAATCCCATGTATAAAATGGGCATGATGATGCAATCCTCAAATGAGTCTTTGTGATAAATGGCTAGCAAAATTGTTTTGATACAAAATCTCCACAACATTGAACATTTTCACAATGTTGCAGAGAAGGCCCATATTTCATTACTGCTTTGATCACAAGAGGTATCATGAAATATTATTTTTTCCAAAATGAAGTGCATGATTGAAACCACCTTTGCAAAGATCACGGCAGTGAAAGAAGTCTAGCATGGCTGACTCCATCTTGTTTCTAGTCTCACAGGCTGGATGTTCTTGTTCATTCCTCCTAACCATGGGAGGAATTTAGTTTATAGTTTAACTTGGAAGCAAGGATGGTAATAGTTCCTCCCTAAAACTGATCCCCTCCTTGTTTGGGGACTGAAACTGTCTTTGATATAATCTAAGCAAAATCTAATTAGGAAAGTATATGTATACATATACACGTGTAGGGGATAAACAGGAGTTTTTAAAGTTATCTGAGGGTCAGAATTGTCCACATTTCTTATGTTATGAGAGATAGGACTGATCACTCTCAGATATATATTAACCCTGTCTTTTTATTTTTATTTTTTGTATTTCGGTGCTCTGGTATCTGGGGCCTTGCTGACTTCTGGAGGCTAGCCAGTCTCTAAAGATAGTAAACAATTTGCTCTGGAGCACGCTTTTCAAATGCAAACCGATCAATCCAGAGACCATATCCCCAACCACTTCCTCTAGTGGGCTTTCACAATCAGGGCCACCATTTCCCCACCCTAATCACCCCAGGGCCAAGTATGAGACGACTACAGCCAGCCCCTATGCCTCAGAACCCACTGATACTAGTCAAACTAGCCAATCCTAAACCTGCCCAATCCTCCCTGTGAAAACCATACGAGAAGATCTCATCTACGTTTTCCTCCCTCTCTCAGCCTCCTGACCCACCCCAGGTCTGCCCCATGTGGTCCCCGAGCATGCAGTGTACTCTTCTCTTGGGATCTGTGAGTATAACAAACTTTATTTGCACTGGCAGTTGTCTCCCAGCATGTTGGCCTTGCTGTACTTAAATAAAAATAAAATCTCTATTTTAAAACACTATACTACATGGGGTTACTTACTGAATACTGTACATACTTCCATTTTAGGTAGACAAGGGTGCCATCATCTCTCCCATTCACCAGAATGTTTTGTCCATCCATTGAAATTCTCATTGACTGAATCCCATGACCCTGGTGAGAATGACTCCGACACCGAGCAAACGTTTCCTAAATAGTTAAGAAATAAAGCAGAAAAATTACAAACGCAATTCTACCACATGGCTTTTCTAATGGGGTTATATGCCCCTTTTTTGTGGAGAAATCATTTTCTATTTGCTAACAGCATTTTAATTGGTATGGAAGTAGCCAATTGGCAATACATAGCATTTAAAATCCCCAGTCCAAACCACATTCACCAATACTAATTTGTTCTTCCACTACCTTTGTGTAATATGGAAGGACTGGGATTATTATCACCAATTTATAATAGGAAATCAGACACAGAGAAGTGAATGAATTGCAGAAGTCTATAAAGCTAGGGAAGGGGCCTTCAGCAAGCAGAGATGGTGAGTTCCGATGGCTTCAAGAGTCAGGCAGGTTCTATTTATGTGTGAAGTAGCTGAGTGTAATGAGCGAGGGTGACAAGCATTGTGAAGAATGGAAGATAACATGCTCTGAAGGATGCTAACTAAGCCAGTTTGATTGGAACTCAAACAAAATGCCTCACCAATTTGGTATATAGGGCAACAATTTAAAACCTGAGATTTCTGAGTCATACTGGTTCTCAACCATGATGCCTTTTCTCATTTAGTTTTTTAAATAGGCAGTACGTTCAAATGGTTCAAAATTCAAAAATTATGAAGGAGTATTCTGTGAAATCTTCTTGTTCCCATGACCTAATACTTCCAATGGCAAGCAAGGTAATTAGTACCTTCAATATCTTTTCAGAGCTTTTATGCATATATAAGCAAATTTTTATATACATATAAAATGTTTCTCTATATGAGATTAATATATACACCCATAATATTTTTTTAAGAAAACAGCTTACCAAAGTATAAACGTCTCGGATACACAGAATTCCACATTTAGCTATTGTTATGAGCCACAATCCATGTGAAGACAGATAGAGCATTCCAGGTCCATACTGTCTGCTTTGTACTTTTTTGTATGGTTTAAGAATGTAGATACCCATATGTTCCTGCCAATCAAAGAAAATAACCACATTATAGAAAAGATCAGGTAAGCAGCACCTTTGGGTTTGCAGATGTACATGCCTGTTGTACATTGTCATTGTAAATAAACTGATATGCGATAAAGTGGGCACCTGCGTTTGCATCATGTTTCCCATTTTTGCAAATAAAAGTTTGTTTCTGCCAACTAAGTCAAGTCTTCTTTATTTGTTTACTTGCCATTAAAAATCCTAGCCTACACTGATAATCTTTACTTTTACTAATCATTTCATATATCTTCATGCTTAAGTCAATATTCCCCATATGTTTCATGCATTCCCACCTCCAAGCCTCTGCACATGTCCTTCCTTTTGTCTAGAATGCCCTTCTCTGCTCCATCCCCACCAGTCCTGCCCTGCCTCCCTATATGAGCGCTGCCCACCAAAATTGTATGCAATATCTCTCCATGTTTAAATCTGACTTATTTTTCAAAGTCCAGATCAAATATTACTTCCTTCATGAAACTTTTCTTGAATCTCTCTTGTCACTAATCATTTCTTCCTTCTCTGAATTTCTATGTCTAATCCTGGCTACTCTGGCAAAGAAGAGCTTTGACTGAAGAATTTAGAGGAAGGAAGGTAGACCTTATCAAAGTGGGTAGACAGACATCAAGGGAAACTGACAGGTCAACGGGCAGAAAGCAGGAGGGTACTGGGCCATTATGTGCAGCAGGAGGTGACACAATGCATGAGATGTCTGAAGACAGTGTAATGAAAAAAATGCCAGAAACGCAGTTTAATTATTTTTTGCAATTTTGGTTATGGCTTAGATACAAAGTTCCACTGCAAATCAAATCATCTACCTTGTAGCCCTTGGCTTATGTAGAATAGATTTCCTAATGCTAGGTTGTTTTTTAAGGCATTAAACTAATATTGTATCATCTGCATGTTTATCTGACAAAGATGATGTATGTGGCACAAGTATCAGGTTGCTCAAATATATTGTATGATGGATTAACAAATAACACTATATACCTAGCTCAAGGGAATTATATTAATATAATGAAGGCATTTGTTAATTGAACTATTCTGTTAACGTGGTCAAGAGGATCACATCTAATCAGTACAATGTGTCAATCTTGATTGCTAAGACAAATGAGAGCACACTTAAGTGTTGACATACTTCTTTAGGAAGAAGGTAGCTACAGATGTATGGCACTTGACTACAGAAGCCATATATTTGTTTACTTTGAAAGTCCAAGACTGCAGAGGACAGAGTGTGCTCCAACTCATACAGGTACTTATGAATGATTTCATCTTTCAGCCTTCCTCTTTCATCAGCAAAAATTGTGGAAACTATTAGATTTGGAAAAAGAAGAGAAATCACTTGCACCATATATTAGTTTTGGTTTTTTAAAATTATGAACAATTATGAAAAGCAGAATAAAATTTAAATGCTCAATTAATATTGCGGAAGCTAGTAGGTGACAAAAATGATTTAAAAACACTTGTCTCCCTAGAAATACTTTGAGTATTAAATGACTGATAGTGGGTAAAATATTTCTGTAATGCCTTGATGAAATTTTAATCAATTAACTTAGAGACATATTAAAAGAAACCCATGGTGGTACAGAGACTCTTATAAAAACATAAAAGTACTTTGAGGTTGTCAGCTCTCTTCTGCTCTATAATTATATATTTGCAAAACTGCCAACCAGATATATTTGTCATTAAAACAAGGAAAGAGTATCTATTTTCTCATACCTTTTTATCCAGAAAACTTTATAATTTTGTCAGTGAAGGGAACTACACTGTAATCTATCTGAATTTAACCATGTCTATTCAAAGCTACAAAACAAGAGACATCACAAAAATAACAAATCAATTTGATGTGTCCATTCATCCTATCTCTTTTCCTATGGTAATAAAGCAGACTCATGAGTCAGGAAGCCCAAAGGAAAAGTCCACACTTCAAACTGTTTAGCATGTTGGTTTTACTCTGTAAAGGCAGACAAAAGGTAGCCATTTTACCTCTTCACATGCCAAGAGAAAAATAAAACAAACCCAAAAAACAATAACAATGATGTATCTGGGCTGAGGAGCAGAATTGGTTGCTTGTGTTTTCTTTACCTTGTGGCAGTAATGTAGGCAGTGTGAACATCTCCAACCTGCTTCTCCCTGCTTCCGGAAGCGAGGAAAGCACCATCACTTCCACTATGTCTGTTTCTGAAAGAGACACTGTGGATATCTGTAAAATGTCTTTGGCCACTTCTGAAAGCAAACAGAAATCAACACCACAAGTGGTCATTGATAAGTTTAAAGAATCTTTTACCTTTCCAATTAAGATATCACCTGTGGACTTGCCTTCACTAAATCTTTAGAATCAAATTATTTGCTGGATATTTAAAGTGACCTTTAAACATAAGTTACAGGGACATTTTTGATGAATGGATGAGGGATTCTCCTGATTAGATGTCTAGACCAGCAGATTCAAACCAGCCCAGTCTGTCTGGGTTTCTTTCCCAGTCAGGGTGGCCCGAGAGTGTATCATCTCCAACCCCTATCCCTCCAAAGCAGCACCTGCATGCGCTGGTCCCCAGAAGTCCACTCCAGCCAGGTTACCTGCTCCTAAGATTGGTTAAACTCAGGCATCGGCCTTCTTTGCATCTGTGCCCAAGGACTGTGGGTGTGGTGGAAACATGTGACTTTATGAGCTTGCTCCACTAGAAAGCCAGCTGATCTAACCTCTGCAAGGTGTGCCAGGCCTGGAGCCCACCTTGGATTTGTTCCAGATTCACTCTTCCACTCTTCATGGGACTGTGCTGCAGGTGCCCACTTTCTCAGGCCCTTCCCCAGGCGGTCAGCCGATGACCTTCTGTCTTCCTTAACAAGGAAGACCAAGGACATCTACATAAATTCAACCTCAACTTTCTTATCCTGAGACTCACATTTTCCCCCTGTCTGTTTCCATTTTCTCCCTTCATTTCCCGACATTGTTGTAGGAACAAAATGTAATCCCTTCCTGTCTGTGATTTTGAGCCCATTCCTCCAATCTCCTATTAGACTGTACATTATCAATCACCTCTTAGCTTCTTGTGTCCCTTATGGTTCCTTTTATTCAGCCCTCATGACTTCCCTGTCTTCAAATAAGAACCTTACTCCAACTCTGCTGTCCCACAACAGTTACCATCTGATTCTCTTTTCTCTACCGCAAACTTCCTAAAATAGGTTTAGCACTTTCTGACTTAATTTTCTTACCTCTATTCCCTCCCTAACCTTCTTCATTCCAAAGAAGTAGATCTCTCAGGGATCACCTGCTGACTGGCAAATATATGAGAGCCTGTCCCAGCCCTCACCCTACCCATACTTCAGTGTCAGCCTGTATTTTCATCCACCTTCCTTCTTTAGGCTGTTTCTGGAGAGGATGACTCCCAGTTCTCTTATTACTCTGGCCCAGCCTCAGTTTTCTTCACTGCCTCATCTTCCTCTGTCCACAGCTTCCATATAAAATGTGGACCAGGGTTCTATTCCCAGTTTCTTCCATCCCACCCTCTGGCCAAACAGATACATTAAAAAATGGGGCCAGGAACAGTGGCTTATGTCTGTAATCCCAACACCTTGGGAGGCTGAGGTGGGAGGATCGCTTGACTCCAGGAGATCAAGACCAGCGTGAGCAACACAGGGAGACATTTTCTCTACTAAAAAAGAAAAAAAGAAAAAAAAAGTAAACAAAAACAAAACAGAAAACAAGCCAGGCTTTGGGGCACAAGCCTGTAGTCCCAGCTACTCAGGAGGCTGAAGCAGCAGGATTGCCTGAGCCTAGGAGTTCAAGGCTATAGTGAGCTATGATTGCACCACTGAACTCCAGCCTGGGTGACAGAGTAAGACTCTAGAAAATAAAATAAAATAAATGAAACGGAATATTTAGGCAGGATATACATCCACTCTGAGGTCAGCCACAGGCCCTACCACACTCAGTGCCATCTAATTTGCATATTTAGTTACCTCTTTTGCCCCGTTAAGCATCTAGGTTTACTTCTACTCTTTTGAGCTATGTCATCAGCTTCCATGATTTCAAGATCAGAATTCTATCATTAAGCTTTGAACTACATATCCTGATTTCCAAACTTATGCTAAATATGCCCAAATGAAGAGTTTGTTGGCTTCAAACCTGTGGAACTCATCAGCTCAACCTATTCCTCAACTTCTAAAACTTTGTTCTTCAACTAATGACATCGCAAACTTCCAGTACTCAGGCTAGAAATTCTGGGGTCATCGCTGATCCCTTCCTTTCGCATCGAATACCAAGTCCTACCCATTCCATCACTCATGGTTGTGCCCTCTTTTCTCTTTCCATAACTGCAGCATGAGTTTGTGTATTGTGGATAAGAGCACACGCCCTGAAACTGGACTTTCTTAATTTGGCTCTGCCACTAACTAGATGTGTGGCCTTGAACAAGTACGTAGCCTTGCTGTGCCTCAATTGCCTCATCTGAAGGGATAACAGTAGTATCAATTTCATGAAAGTTGTCTAAGAATTCAATGGGTGGAGACATGCAGAGGGCTTAGAATACTGGCTACCACATAGTCAGGCATTCCTCAATAAGTGTTGGCTGTTGTTATGATTATGACTATTATCATCTCTTGTCTTGGCTAATATTATAGCTTCCAATCTCATCTTTTTAATTTCTTTCTTTTGCCTTTCTACTCCATCCTTCACACTGGTATCAGAGTCAGTCTCTAAAAACCAAGTCAAATCATGCCAGCTCCATCTTGAAACCATTGACGATGGCTCATTAACCACAGAACAATTCCAGACTCTTTGGAATGATATTCAGTGTCCTTCCTCTTTCAGACTTCATTGCCATAGTCATCTTCTAGTGAACTCTTCCATTTACCTGTTATACCAGACTTTTTTTTTTTTTCCATTCCAAGTACCTTTGTTTGGGTTATGTTTTGAGCAGGAATACTAATATGTCCTATCCCACACCTATGAAAATCCTTTAAACCCACTACTCTAAGCCCTTGGAAAACTCTCCTCCAATCCTCCACATCCCCTGACCAGTGCCCACCTTCACCTCCACTCCTCTCCTCACACCTGGCAGAATGAATTGCTGCTGTATCTGAGTCTACGCACCATTCTGCATTTTCCTCCTCTATTAAATTGTCTCCTTAATATTTTCATCCCCCTACAAGGCCTAGGTTTGGCATTTTGTACCTAGTAGGCACTCACTAATTTTTATAAGTCAATGATAAACAAATTAAAAAAATTAGGGGTGAGACTTGGCAAAGTGTGAGGAGCAAAAAAAAAAAAAAAAAAATTTAAGGAGAATTAAAAAAAAATTGTGTGTGTGGGGGAAACACACATACAATTGGCATGTAAAGCCAGAGAGAAAACAAAGAGAAAATTCTTTATTAGAGATAAAATATTAAAAAATATTTTTGAGAGAAATCAACCCAACTTCTCTGTATGTTAATATTAGAAATGTTTAGCCATTTCATTAATTTATTCAATAATTGATTCAAGAAAATTTGTTTAGCATCAACTATGTACCAAGCAGATAACTCTAATATTTCAAATACATCAAAACATAATGTGAGAATTCTCCTAAGTAACTTTAGTTATTTAAAAGTTACTCTTTCAGAAAATATGCCATAAATAATTGTTTCAATATAACTCCATTTTCATAACCTTAAATTCTTTGAAATAAAGAATTTTAAATGTTTTAAATTAATATATTTTAAATTAATCAGCATTCTATGTTGTACCTGTGAATCCAATAATCCGAAATGACCTTGAGGAGCTGGCACAGATAATAAAGACTCTTCCTTCTGATGTTCCAACTAACAGAAATATTCCTCGCTGATCATAACTAGAAAAGAAGAAATCTGATGATCAAATCCCAATTGTTTCACCAGCTAGATGGTGAACAAGTTTATTGAACGGCCACAGAGATATGTTCAAAGCCAGTCATTTTTACGGTTTGCGATTTTTAATATTCTCTGACCTTATAAAAGTGGAGTGATTACACGTAGATATAATCATTGTACTTTAGGCCAATGCTATTTCCAAATTGCAACTTTAATAAATACAGTCAAGAAGATTCAGTAAAGATGGGCAGTTGGTTCATCATAAGTGAATGAAACATGTTGGTAGAGCTTTCTTGATGTTTCAAGTGCAAATAAGCAATTCTCAAATTAGCGGTGGGTGTGACATTTCATTACCCTGTGACTGGTACCTGGCAGTGGGAGGAAGAATGTAGTGAAACATGTCTACAACTTTATCAAATTAGAAAAAGTGGGAAGACGCAAATTAGAATAAGATGATCTGAGAAAGGAAAGGCACAAAAAATGACGGTGCAGAAGGGCAGGGGGTAAGGAGGTTATCCCTCCTTCCCCACTGAGCTAGGGTGGTGGAGCTGGGCAGTCCACAGTGGCAGGACCAGCTCCCAAGTGCGCGAGCTGTGTAATGTGTAATCTTGGGCAATGCTTCTCTTCACCTCTCTCACCCTGAATTCCCTAATTTGTCTAATAGGGATAAGAATAACATCTCTCTGACTGGTGTTTTGAGGATCACATTCTACAAGCTACAGTGATCTCAAGCTGTAAAGCAGAATACAAATGTCTGTTCTTATTAATACCTAATAATATAATAAATTAAAAACAGTAATAATGATAGCAACTACAAGTCCAAATCTAATGTCTCTATATTGTCATCTTAAAAGTATTGTTTCGAAAGTTTTGAAATACTCTAAATGTTCATTAATATACTGTTTTTAAAAAATGATAGTATATTCATATAATGGAATACTATGTGGCTATAAAAATAATAAGGCTGGTCTTTATGTGTGGATATAAAACATTTTCCAAGATATACCATTAAGTGGAAAAAGAAATGAGGCATTGTACATAGTTTTCTCATTTTAAGAGCAAAGGCAGTGACTCTGGAGCCCAACGACCTGGGTTCAAATCCCAACATTTGCCATTCACTAGCTGTGTACTATTGAGCAAGTTATTTAAAATCTTCATGCCTCATCTTCCTCACCTGTCAAATAGAGAAAATAAGAGTGTTTACCTCATGGAGTTAATACAGCAGAAGTGCCTGGCACACTATACATACTTGATGGCCATCGATACAAATAAAAAGAAGTGCTTATTATGTTTTGCTTGTTCATGGATAAAACATCTCAGGAGACATGAGAAGTTGGTACCAGGCTGCCTGCAAGGACAGACCTGGGTATGGGGGGTACTTTACTTCACAGCCCTCTGTACCTTTTGAGTGTTGACCTGAGTGAATATATTAACATTCAAAACAAATGAAACATGTAAAACTTAAAATTAAAAGAAGGGATGGCTTCACTAGAATTTTCAACAGACGGTGACACAGAGCCGCTCCTGGAAGCAGAAGGGACTTACGTGACATGCTGCACAGACGATTCCGAGAGAAAGGCTTTGTCCACGACCTGAGGGGATTCCTTATCATATACGCTGATGAAGTAGACAGAACCACCCTCTGTGCCCACGGCTGCAGAGAGGGAGGATGGACAGCAAGCCAGAACCGTCGCCTGTTTAAAATAAACCCCAGATGCGTATCTCCATTGTGCCTGCTCTCCTGCATGTAAGAATGCTATTATACAATGTATTTGAAAAGCCTACAGGATGAGAAGAGTGGCAAGTGTTGTGTGGTGGGTTCTTTCAAATTATAGCCTCAATGTTCCTGAGCTGATCAACTGCATAAGACGGCACAGGAATCTGTACATCTTATTCTTTTATCCTAAAATTAGAGTAATAAAAATTATAGAGAGATTTCTTGAAATTTAAATCATGGCTTCGTTTTTATCTCTAAATGATGATGAAATGATTATGCCAACAATCTATCTAAGTGATTGTGAAACACTTAGACCAGTAATAGTGAAAAATAAAACAAAAAAAGGTAAAAGAAATTCTTAGCATCTTGTAAACATTTAAAAATACTTATTTATTAGCGATGGAGTCTTGCTCTGTCTTGAACTACTGGAGTGATCCTCCTGTGTCAGCCTGCCTAGTCGCTGGGATTACAAGATCAAACCACCACACCTGGCTTTTAAAACATTTTTATAGATCCTGAGATGCTGGTATGACTAAGGAAGACTTAAGAAAATAACTATATCACTGGAAGATGTATTCAGTCACCAAAGAAATGCATGACAGATTCCCACTTATCTCACAGTGATTTATACAGAATATGATGTCTAAGAGAATAAATTGACTTTCATAATACTATAGAAATTAGTATTCTTTCTCTATAAATACTTTGTAGATTGTTTTGAATAAAATCATGGAACTTAGGGCTGAAAAAGAACGTTAAGAGATCATTTTGCAAAATAGAAAACGCAGGCCAAGGAAGTCCAGCAGCTTACCCAAGGATCCCATATGTGGCGACAAACTTCAGAAGAAGCACCCAGGTGTCCTGCCTCATTAGAATGCACACAGTCTCCCAACTGAGTGGGCTTTTTGTAAAATTGAAAACCTTTATGGGAAGTGTGTGTGTGTGTGTGTGTGTGTGTGTGTGTGTTCCCAAAATAAAAATAATCAGCTGAAATTCTCCTTCATTCCAGGGCAATGGTGTGCTAGTCTGAAAATGTACAGTAAGGTCCAGAGGAGTCTTATGTACCCTTGCAGGTACCATCAGGAGACGCTGCTAGTGTCCAGGTATCTTGACACTGTGGTGCTGGACTGGGATCCCCCAGGACCACTGCCTGAAGGAAGGCAACACAGTCCCGGACACAGGCAGAGAGACCTGGCATCAGCATTACTGTATCTGTATCAATTCTCTGTAGGGTAATGGCACCTGTATCCCTCGTTGCCCAAGAGGAACAAGGTATATCCTGATTATATGGGCCCCTGGGTGGTTGTTAAATGTTTGTATGCCTCTAATGTGTGAAAGGACATGTCATTAAATGCACTTGTAAGATCTCTCCTAGTTTACTATTTCTAATAGAAATGAATACATATAACCTTTTGTCACAGAGATTATGGAGTCTTTTCATATTTCAAGTTTTCTCAGTAAGAAATTTTATCTTTACTTTTGTGGGAGAGTTTTATTTATCACACTGAATTATCTATCTTTTGCATCTTATGTAAAATATGATGCTTAGTCTTCTATAATTGAGATTTTAGTTTTATAAAAGGGAAGGATTGAAACTCCCTACCTAATACCAAGATCCATTTCTCAACTAGAACTGTGTAATGCAGCAAATAATACTACTTTTTTTTAAAAGACAGCATTACCATTGTTTCTTGGTCCTTTTGAAATGTTATTTTATGCAAAATGCACTGTGAACATGGCAGAAATAATGGTATCACATTGTGGTAGGTGTTGCAGGCAGTGTGGTTTGCAATTCAGCATCCATATGTCCTCCTTCTGGAAAATCTCTTGAATATTCACTGAGAAACTATCCTTCCCCTATTTTCAGGGACAAGTGGAATGAATCTAACTCCCATTTCCAGGGCTGAGTTGGTGCATTAATTAGGCACTTAATTGCATTTCTCATCCCCTGTGCATATGATTAGTTCACAGATGTTATTAAGACATTAGAAGACATTTACTGAACCTTCTGGAAAGAAGAAGCATCTTTGTTCTTGCTCCCCCTACAGTAGGAATTTTTCTTCCCTCTCTGACAGTATGATGTGAGGTTGGCACCTGTGGTATCTGGGTGCACCTCAGTGAGGCCTAAGAGGAAACTAAAGGCATAGTGTGGAGACAGAAAGACAAGGTCCTTAGTATATCATTTAAACTGATGGACTGAGGCACATATGAGGCCAGACAAGTTCTGTACTTTATAGTTGATTGTGCCAATAACACTCACTTTTTAATTTTTGGCTTAAGCTGGTTAGAGTGGCAACTTTCTTTCATTTCTAATTGATTCCCATTAAATGGGACCATTTAACCAGTTATGGCCAAAGGGATATTTCATTTCTGAGAAAAAGCACTTACTTGCTGATTCAGGAGCACCCCCTCTCCCTCCAAAAGACCTTTCAGCACTCTCTTCCTCTCCTGCACACAGCACAGAGTAAGTATTCTTTGATGGAGCCCCCATCAGCCTGGCTCCCTGAGAGACTGTGCAAGAGGGACCCCTGCCAATCCACAGTGAACTTACGACATGAGTAAGATATAAACTACTGGGGTTTCAAAAACAACTGCCGCCATAGAAAACCTACTGCTTTCTATAACCAATATGGTTCTATCTTGTTTTCTATAACCAATGCTATGGTTCCACTCTTGGGGCTGTGGCATATACTTTACACACAGGGATTACTCTAAACCTAGAAGGCAAAAATGCAGTGAGGCTTCTGTAACAAGTATTTCTACAGACTATTGATGTGTGAATATGAAAAGGTAGATTGGATTAGAATTCAATATATTTTTAAAACTCCATTTATCAAGTATACTTACTGGGGTATTCAGATAAATCTTGCTTACACAAGAACAATCCTCCAGCCACCAAACACAAATTTCCCCTGAATGTGTAAGTGTCTGTAACAAAAAGAAAAACAAAAACTCTACATGGAAAATAAGACTTTCCTATGGAAGCATGTTCTGCCTCCCTTTCCAGTGTGTCGATGATTTAGTATAAAATTTCATTTTATTTATGTGGATTATAAATACTTATTTTTATCATTTCAATGCCAATGCTTCATTTCTGAACAAATATTAACTATTATCTTTAATGCAATTTAAGAAATACATAACTAATTAGTATTAGAAAAGTAAAACAAAGATTTTTCATGTAACATATTAAAGATAAAAGTTGCTTATAAAAATCAGTAAAACTATTGCCTAATGAACAAATGTAGAAATAGGAAGCTATACATTGTTCTTTTTTAAATTACTAGAATTTATTTTTTTAGAGCAGTTTTAGGATTACAGAAAAACTGAGCAGAAAGCACAGAGAGTTCTCCTTCCCCTTCCCCTCCACACACCTACTACCCTACTATTAACATCTTGCATTAGTGTGGTACATTTGTTACAACTGATGAGCCAATACTGACATATTATTATTGACTCCTTAGACTGAATTAATGTATTGCACATGGCAACTATTTCATTTTCAACCTCAAGTGGTGCTGGTGCATTACACAGAAAAAAGATGCTAAATAAATACTAACAGTTTACTGAGTGCTGACGACTCATTAGCAATGAACGTGTTTTAAAATGTGTTAAAGCCTGGCTTGCAGAGCTTGGGTGGTGAAAACCAAAAGATGGCTCCTAAGATCTAAATTGTGTTGGCTGTTTTCAGAAGATGATATTATGAAGTCACAATATGAGGGTATCATTCTAACTGGGGGGTAGATTTGAGGATGGAAGTGTCTAGCATCTCCACCACAGCCTTCAAGGACAGCCTCTGCCTCCTATTCACATTGCTTTGCCCATGAACTTTCAAAGTTACCCAATAACATATAAATAGGGATTTAAATCTCACAACATCATCATATCTTTAGTCCTACTGTGACACAGTAAAATATTCTTTACCATGAAGTGTTGGGTTCCAGGTGTGATAAAGTCAACTGCCTGAAATTTCCCATCACAAGCATCTAGGACTTTATTTAAGGTTGGCTCCTCACCAAAAGTGTAGATATAAACAGATCCCTGATAAATATACAAAAGGAAAGAAACATATTGTAATTGTTGTGTATATAGTTCAACAAATATTTATTAAATGCCTACTGTAACCAAGGCACTGTGTGGAAACAGATGATGGGAAATCACAGATCAACTCAGTAAGACCTTGACCCTGAAGGCCTTAAAATCTAGACACTTGATTTGTTTGTTTGTTTATTGATTGATTTGTTGATTCATTCATTCATTCACTTATTTATCATTTTATTTTAATTAATTAATTTTTCGAGACAAAGTCTTGCTATTGTTGCCCAGGTTGGAGTGCAATGGCACAATCTCAGCTCACTGCAACTCCCACCTCCCAGGTTTAAGCGATTCTCCTGCCTCAGCCTCCTGAGTAGCTGGGATTACAGGCATGCACCACCATGCCCGCCTAATTTTGTATGCTTACTAGAGACAGGGTTTCAACATGTTGGTTAGGCTGGTTTCAAACTCCTGACCTCAGGTGATCCGCACGCCTCGGCCTCCCAAAGTGCTGGGATGATAGGCGCAAGCCACCATGCCTGGCCTCATCATTTTAAATAACCATAAGACTTTCTTCTTCAATTTCAGACATTCGTGTTTGTTTTGGTTTGTTTTGTTGTTATTGTTTTTGTTTTGTGACTGAGTCTCCCTCTGTTGCCCAGCCTGGAGTGCAATGGCGGGATCTTGGCTCACTGCAACCAACCTCTGCCTCCTGGGTTCAAGAGATTCTCTTGCCTCAGCCTCCTGAGTAGCTGGGATTCCAGGTACCTGCCACCACACTTGGCTAATTTTTGTATTTTTACTAAAGACAGGGTTTCACCATGTTGGCCAGGCCGGTCTCAAACTCCTGACCTCAAGTAATCCACCCTCCTCGACCTCCCAAAGTGCTGGGATTATAGGCATGAGCCACCACACCTGGTCTCCCAGACATTCATTTTTTTAATTTACAAAACATAATAAAACATTTTTTCCTGTTTCAAAAATAATATCTATTTATGTAGAAAATTTGGAAAATGTGGAAAACCCAAAAAGTTGTTAAGATGTACTAAATCCTACCACATGCTAAATATAATGGAAAGAACATTAAACATTTAAACAAGCCTTTGTAGAAATAGTTGAGGTATGGCTGAAGCTGTCACTTCATGCTTATTATTTTCAGCTCTCAAACTCACCTCTAAAAAAAAATCTATTCTGTAATGAATGCATCTCTACCAAGTAGCTGGTAATATAATATGGTCATTTAACCAGCAATAAGAAGTCTGCTTTCAGCTAATCACAAGTTCTTCATGTTTACTTGAGTTAAACATAAATATTTCTGGTCTCATTTATCTAAAAAAATATGACTTTATAGGAGTTCAAAATTTGGTAGGTATTTACAAATTTTATCTTTCTGTCATTTCTTCAATAAATATTAAGTGGATACACAATGCCAGTCACTGCTTTAGATGCTGGGGTTATAGCAGAGGATAAAACAAAATCCCCTGCCCTCACGGAGCTTACCTTCTGCTGGCAGATTCAGATGATAAATAATATAACCAAATAAAACATACTGCAAGTTAGACAGTGATAATTGTAAGAAGAAAAAGAAAATATAACAGAGGAGAACATTATATAGCAAAATAAGAGGGTGAAATTTTAACGTGTGTGTTTAAGAAAGACTTCAGTGAGAAGGTGTGGCAGGCCAGATCTCACTAACAGCTGAACAGGCAGGCCTCCATGACAACTGTTTCAGCAATGGCTGAGTGATTAAGTTAAATATTAAAAGCTAATAGAGCCAGTGCCCTTATACAAATGCTTGAATGTAACAAAACCTCACCAAGAGTTTTGCCTAGGCCTTTCCTGGGCCTTGAAGCATGACAAGATAACGAAGATTCCTTGTACATATTTTAAGTATTTATATATTCCTGATAAATTTAATATTTTGTTATTCTGAAATAAGCCCATTTATCTTTAGTAATGATTTTTACCTCAAAGCCTATTTTGTCTAATATTAATATATTTCCACTGGTTTTCTTTGGGTTAATGTTTACATATCTTTTTCTGTCTTTTCATATCTGGGTTTAAACATAGGTTTTAATTTATGCTTTTTGTTTATCTCAGTTGTTTTGCATTTCATTTTCTTTCTCTTTTTTACCTTGTTTTGGGTTAAACTTTTTTATTTAACATTTTACTTTCTCTAGTTTGGAAATTTCGTCTACTGTTCCTATTGTTTTAGTGGCTACCTTTGAAGTTGTAACATGTATACCTAATTTATCAACATCAAAGTTACTTAAAAGCTTTATTCTCCTCCTGGGTCATATGGGATCCTTGGAACACTTTGTTCTATATATCCTGCTCCCCCGCTCCCCCCAACTTATAGTATTGTCATTTGGGATTTTAGTTCAATATTATTTTTAAACCTACTTCCACATTTTTTTTTCCTGCTGTTGTATGCAGTGTTCATTTACTGTACATCTTCTACAATGTGTCATTCTCTACCCATTACTACTGCTCTTTGTTTTTGTTGCATCACACACCTTACATCTGGGATAATTTTCCTCTGCCGGAAGTAAATTCTTCAGAATTTTCTCCAGTGATAGTCAGCTGCTGACACACTCTTAACTTTGGAGTGTCTAAAATGTCTTTTTTTACCCACACACTGAAAGGATGTTTTCATTGGGTATAGAATTCTAGGTGGTAATTACTTTTTTTCATTACATCAGGGGTCATCAACCTTTTTCTATAAATAGACTGATAGTAAATATGTTAGGCTTTGCAAACCATGTAGTCTCTGCCACAACTATTTAATGCTGCCATTGTGGTGTGAGAGAAGCCATAAACAATACATAAGTGGGTGTGGCTATGTTCCAATAAAATCTAATTTGAAAAACATGCAGCAGGCTAGTTTTGCCCCATGGAGCTACAGTTTGCTGACCCCTGCAACACATTGAAGGTATTATTCCACTATTTCTTACTTACATTATTGCCACAGAGAAGTCAGCTATTAGTCTAATTGAAATTCCTTAGAAGTAATCTGTCTTTTCTCTCACTGCTTTGAAAATTTTCTCTTTGGTTTTCAACAGTTTCACTTTGGTAAGTCTAAGTGTGGATATCATTTTATGTATTCTGTTTGGGATTCACTGGATCCCTTAAATCTGTAAATTCATGTCTTTAACCAATTCTGGAAAATCCCCAGTCAGTATCTCTTTAATTATTGCCTCTGTCCCACTTTCTCCTCTCTGGACTCTAATCAAACATATGTTAGATCTTTTCACTGTATTGTTCTTATATCTTATGTTCCCTTCTGTATTTTCTACCCTTTTGCTTTTCTAGGTGACATTCTGAATAACTTCTTCTGATCCATCTTCGAATTCATTTATTCTCTCTTTGGTTATGTCCAACATTTTGTCAGACATGTTCATTTAATTTTTACTTTGCTAGTATATTTTTCTTCTTTAGAAGTTCTATTTGGGTCTTTCCTCCTTCTTTTATGGTATCTTTTTCCTAGTTTCCTGTTCTCCATAGATATTTTCAGTTAGTCATTTATTTATTAAAACATAAGTTAGCACAGTTTTTTTTTTAAAAAAAAAACTTCTGTTAATTATCAGAAACAAAAGTCTGTCCATATTTAAATTTAATTTTCTTTTAGGCAGAAAATCATTGAATTTTATTTGTAATTCATGTAAAATTATTGTATAACAATATAAATATCTGCTAATTTTGATGCCTGATCATTCCATTAATTAGGAATCTTCCTAGCAGTATAATTGAAGTAATAGTTTGTTTTAATCTTGCAATAATTCATTTTTCTTCTTCTCTTATAGAACCCACATTGTCTTTGGAGAACAACCTATGCCCCAATCTCAGTTCTCATTTAAGTCAGTTGACTCTACCCAGCATCCAAGGCTATGCATGTGACTTAGGCCTGGCCAGTCAGAGCTTAGGATTCCTATGGTACAAGTGACACACCCAGGGGAAGACACATGATTCAGTTAGTCCACTGAGTCTATATTCCAAGACTTTTTTTCTAGCTGGTATCTTTCCACCAGGGACATCAAGCAGGCAGAAATATAAGCTAGAGCTGCATATAACTCTTAACACCACAAGGGGAGAGTCAGCATGGAAATGGAGGCAGCAGAGAGGAAACAGAGCCAAGAGATGGAAATAAACAAGGCTTGGTGGCATCATGGCAGCTCTCGTATTCAGATTCACTCCTTGCCCTTTCAGTTACATGCACAAAAATAAACCAATAGCTCTTTGTAATTTAAGCCTTTTAAACTGGGTAGTTTTTCATTTACAACCTAGAGTCTTGACTAGTGGAGTACCACTGTGTAGCACACTCTGCTCCTCATTCCTGTCATGTAATGACGATAATAATATCATCTGAAAATCACATATCAAGAAATTACCATCCAACATACCTTGTCTGTTTGAATCAGCAACATTGTATAATTGGGAGAAAATGTCATATGTTCTACAGGTCTTTCAATCTCAAGAAAATCCTTGATCATGTAACTTCCATCTTTAATAATAAAAGAATACACAAAGCCATCCTAGAGATGAGTGAGATAAATGTAGAAAATCAGTCTTAGTCAATGCATAGTATACTTGACTCATCAGACAAGTTAAGGCTTATTGATTACTTCTACTGTTTATTTGGAGTCATCATCTATGTTTGCATAGATGCACTGTCCTCTCATCTTTATTTAGACGACTTTTAACTATGTTCCCTGGTCAAGCTTCAGTTTGATCTCTTTTGTGATACATTTTTCAATTACCTAAAACTTTACTGATATCTCCTTTTTTTGAGTTTCTCTAGTATCCCTCTTCTTACTACATTCTTCACTACACAGGCGGTAGGAAAAATGAAGTAGAGTTTGTGTGGCTTGTATATAGCAGTTTCTTTGCTTGAAAGGACACTAGCCTTCCTGTATGCTCTTTCATCATTATTATGTGCATTTCTTATCTCCCTAAATGACCCAAGGGTAGGGAGTGTGCCTTTTATTCCCTTTGGATCCTCTTTTTCTCTTCCTCACACAGTAGTAGAACATAGCAAGGATCCAATATAAATGGGCTAGTTGATTGGTTGGTTTTGAATAGATTTAGGTTAACTTTATTATTCTCAAGAGAAATTTGAGTTATTTTTACAATAGTGAAAACACTTGGAGGAAATTTATTTATCATTTTCTAGATTAGACATCTCATAACTAAGAGCGGGGACTTCAGGTGGCTGGGTTCAAATGCCTGGGCCCTGGAAGGGAAAGCAGGCAAGGTGCTTTTTTTGAGCTCATCTTTATTCTCCATCACTCACCAGAGCAAATGCTATAATCATTCCCTTAAAGGGGGTTAAATAAACATCAAGGGTGGTCTTGAAGAGGACAAGAGTCATAAAAGCCCACAAATGCAGACTAAATGGAGGAGGAGGGGATAGTCCACTGCAAGGTTGGGGGAGCTAAGTGTAGGTGTATGTGCTCCAGATGGCTTCCTGAGGGTAGAATGTCTCTCACCCTGATGTCACTGCCTAGCTACCCTCAAAGTCCTGCAGATGTCATCTGTGTCAGTGAAACGGACTATGCTAACATCTGGGATAGTTACAACTAGACCTGGATTTTGGTATAGGTCAGTTCCACACCTTAGCATTGTTTACATTGATTATAATGGCATGGAAAAACATGGTCTTGGCCGGGCACGGTGGCTCAAGCCTGTAATCCCAGCACTTTGGGAGGCCAAAGGGGGCGGACCACGAGGTCAGGAGATCTAGACCATCCTGACTAACACGGTGAAACTCCGTCTCTACTAAAAATACAAAAATTAGCTGGGCGTGGTGGCAGGCGCCTGTAGTCCCAGCTACTCTGAAGGCTGAGGCAGGAGAATGGCACGAACCCAGGAGGCGGAGCTTGCAGTAAGCAGAGATTGCGCCACTGCACTCCAGCCAGAGAGACAGTGTGAGACTCCGTCTCAAAAAAAAAAAAAAAAATAGAAAAGAAAAGAAACAGAAAAAGAAAAACATGGTCTGACACCTTTTATTACTTACTGAGACTGAGTTCTAATAAATGACAGCAAAGACTTTGGAGTTTAACACACCTATGTTCAAGCCCTAACTCTTCCAATTACTTGCTGGTGAACTCTGTAAGATTAGATTCCTTGTCTGTTAAAGGAGGATGTCAATAGATTCTATTTGATAAGGTTGTTGTAAGGACCTATAAGATAATACAAGTAAAGTACTTAGCTTGGTGCCTGGCACAAAGTAAGCACCAAGGAAATGGAGGCTATTAATACTGATTTAAATATCAACAATAACATTATGATACATGTAAGCTAAATGGGCATTCACCAGAGTCCAAGCTGCAGCTTAGACAAAGGGTTCCAAATTCGTGTCTGATAACCTAATACATTAAGTGTAGAAACAAACATGGAATTGGGTTACAGATATTAGGTAGTTTTTCATTGCAGAAGGGCAATGGATTTTTAAATTCTATTTGTGTTTGTTTGCAGTAATATATGGTAGTTCATTATATTGTTCCCTCTATTTTGTATAGATTTGAAGTTATTCAAAATAAATCTTTTTTAATAGTACCCAAAGAGGAAACCATTTTAATTAATAATGTGACAGATCTGACATCCTAAAATATGGCTCATAATAGTAAATGGCAACACATTGGAATTGTGAATTTTCTTTAAACCAATTAATTTTGAGAAAAAAAATACATTACAATTCCAGAAGCCAGCACGCCCTCCTTCTGATACACCAAGGTTACTGGACTGATAAAATTTCTTCTGCCTTTTGGAAAAGAAAAACAAGGTAAAGCAGGTGACACATAATTAAAAGTACAATGTAACAATGAATAATAAAAGCTGCTTTTACTGATGTAAATAATATAAGTTGTTTTTGAATTCTCTATCATCAGATCTATGTAACTAACATAGATGCTAGATTAGAGGAGCAAGGCTGGAGGGTACAGTAGGAGTAAAGGGAAGAGAGAAAGGGAGTAGGGAGGGAAGTCAAACCTCATGGCCTCAGTTTTACAGGGAAAGTGAGTCAGAGAAAAGGAAAAAAGGCAGATGAGGGACACTGCAATGGGGAAAACTTGCTGGAGGGGGTGGTATTGGAGCTGGGAACTGGCAGATTCAGAGACAATAAGTGCCAAGGGAATGGGCTAGAGGCATGTCTGTGAAATGGTGAGAATAAACGACTGGCTCAGAAAACTCATACTAGGGCATAGTTGGAAATAATACCAATGGAGTAGGTAGGATCACATTAGGGAGAGCGTGAAATCAAGGCAGAGCAGTTCTTGAGCTGGGTGTTAAAAGCAGCCTTCAAAAAGGCAATTTGACAGAGATAAGCTGCCTGGTTTGGGTCAGATGTATATTAAGGTCAGTGAAGTCCATCCTAAGGTTGTTACAGAAATCAAGGTGTGAAATAGTAAGAGCAATGGAAATAGAGAATGCTTTGGACAGGTTTGAGGAGCTTGCCCTGGCAAGGCCCCCTCCTCCCAGGGTCTACGTCTACTGCTCAATGAGTAGACAGTGGCTCCTGTGACCCAGGCCCAACCATGGCCACAGCTGATGGGGTCAGGAATAGACACTATATCTAAGGCAGAATAGATCAGGTTCTCTTTCAAATTCTAGCTGAGCAATATGGCAGGGTGTGGTGGCTCCTGCCTGTAATCCCAGCACTTTGGGAGGCCAAGGTAGGCAGATCACTTGAGGTCAGGAGTTCAAGATCAGCCTGGCCAACATGACAAAACCCCACCTCTACTAAAAATACAAAAATTAGCCGGGCGTGGTAGTGTGTGCCTATAATTCCAGGTACTTGGGAGGCTGAAGCATGAGATGGCTTGAACCTGGGAGGCAGAGGTTGCAGTGAGCCAAGATTGCACCACTGCACCCTAGCCTGGGTGACAGAATGAGACTCTGTCTAAAAAAACACACAAAAAAACAACACTTCTAACTGAGCAATAGAAAGGTAATTTTCAAGATGGCTTTTGGGCTTAAGAGATGATCAGCCTGGAGAAAAGGGTTGGGATAGGGGGCAGGAAAGTGTAGGATTAGCAGACTAAGCAGAATGGGCATATGTATAGAAACAGATACAGCACAGTAGCCAAGAACTTGGACTCTGAGGTCTTATTGCCTGGGTTCAGGTGTCAGCTCCACAGTTTATGTGGACTGGGCCGTGTTTCCTAACATATCTCTTCTGTATCATGGAGATTAATGTGTCTCCCCTTACAATGTTGTTCTGAGGATTACATGAAATATGCATATAAAGTGATGGTAGAATGCCAAGAGCATAGTAACAGCCAGAGGATTAAGAAGAAGGAGGAATCAAAGATGTCTCCAGGCAAGAGAAATATAGGGAAAACCAACAAAACCAACACCCATGGCTATACGGGAATATGAAGCAGGACAGTTTCTCACCCAGTGGTGATTCCTCTTCTATCTTATTAAGCACAGTCACTTTCAAGGTGTCTCCATTAATCATTAAAAGATGACCCTCTTCACAGCCAATGTACAAGTCACTTGTTGGAGTCCAGCAATGCATAGTCGGGTGAAGCAAAGGATATAGATCATCTTTAGGCTTCAGGGAGAGAATAAAACCTTGTGTTAAGAAAACATCATGGCTAAGAGCCTAAGAAATGCCCACCAGAACAACTGACAGAAAGGAACCATCCCTAACCCCACAGACACAGAAAACATAGGAACATTGAGCATTCATCATAATAATTTTTTTTAAAGGACAGATTGACTTTAATTTATTATTTGTATATTTCATGCCCTCATAGCCTTAGATAGTTAGAAAATAAATAGTTGGGTAACAATCTGGTCACCCAGTGGATCAAGAAAAAGGAAAATCACCTTTCCCACTCCAAAACATTAAACTGCAGCTGAATAATGACACTTCTGTGGTGTCTGATTGAGATTTGACTCACAAGGAAAAGAGTTATTCACTGTTATCACCATTATTGAAAAGTTTCCTGAGTTTTTTTTATGACATCTAACCTTAGAATATAAATCACAAAAAGACAGACTTATCTGGAATGAAAATAGGATCAAAATATTAAACAAAACAACAACAAAAAAACACCATGTCTCTCATTTGCACAATACCAATGAATCTGTGCGTATAAAACAAAATGTGAAGATTAAAATTTGAAATTTTCTGGCCTTGGTATGTTAAACTAGTATTGTATGTGGCTTTTTTTTCTTTAAGACAAACCTCGGCTTGTCTTCCTATTACTTTTTAATCAATAAATATATTTGATGACATTTAAAAATGAATGTGAGTATATGGATTATGTAAGCAGAAACAGCTTATAATTCTGAGATATTTAAAAATAAAAGGTACCAGTAGTGTTTAGAAATGTTTGTTGATAATACCATCTCCTTTTTCAGTCCTCTAGAATCAGAAATAATTTTGATCACATGATGACAAAACATGAAAAATTGCAGTCCAATTTAATTGTGCTTTAGAAAATGTAAAAATCCATATATGTTTCAAAATATTTGAGTTTCTAAAAGAGATTCCTATTTAGCAACATCTGTTTGAAATAATTAAAAAGGTAGATGGAAAAAAGAAATTAGACACTTGAGATTAAGTTCATGATCTTGGATCCAATTTCTGCCAGATAACATCTGCCTTTGATTTCCCCTATGCTATGACTTAAAATTGGATACATTTCTACTGCCCTAAATAAGTTGTGTAATGTGACTCAGGGCTATTTAAAAGCCTGTAATGTACCCTTCTGGCATTACCTATGAATAGATAATGGGATTATTTAATGTTTGTAATTTTTTAAAAGTCCACAACTCATCCATTTTTAAGACCTTATAATCGAATCATTATTGATTCCCTTGCCATTGGTACCCAGATCACAAAAAATGACATTGAAGGAGGGAATAGAATCAAGACATTTGAGATCTATTTTTGGTTATGCTTTCACTCATTGTACAGACATTAATTAATGTTTTAAACATTTTCCTCACTTTATTATGCTACAAAATGAAAAAGTAAACTGCTGGGAAAATGTCTAACTTAAATACAAAATATATGGCTTTATTAATAATCCCTGAATGATTTACAGATGTCAAACTATAATATTACATTTCTGCTTTCAGAAAAATTTAAAATATACTGAGTACACAAGTCCTAGGAAATAAAGATGTCTGCCCAGACAATATATCCACATAGCAAAACTGCATGTGTACCCCTTAAATTTATACAAATAAAAAAGGTTTTAAAATAAAGATGTCTATTATGAGCATTTAAAAATAGTAACTCCATATCTGAGTATTTAAAGAAGGCATTTCATAGCATTTCTCAAATGACAAGGACAATTGCCTGAATTTTAAATGTTTTATGCAGAGTTCATTATGTTTGTACAAAATGTGAAATATAAGGGCTCCTACACATATTTTCTGCCCAGAAAAACCCAATTTGAGATAGTAGAAATTTAGGGGCTCTGAGCACCAAATACTAAACACAGAAAAATTGGAGCTACAAACCTTGATGGCTGATCTCTTTGTTCTTACTTTGCTGCCCCACTGTGGCTGAATGCAGTTATATCTCCAAGGTTGAGACCTGTGCTATAAAAGGAACTACAGTATCCACAGGGGATGGGCTCCAGGACCCTCTAGCGATACCAGAATCTGTGGATGCTCAAGTTCCTTATATAAAATGACATAGTATTTCCATATAACCTACATATATCCCCCACATATTTTTTCTTTATTTTCAATGTTTTTATTTTATTTTTTCTCCCATATACTTTTAAGACATCTCTAGGTTACTTATAATACCTAATACAATATAAATGTTTTAGAAATAGTTGTTATACTGTATTGTTTAAGCAATAATGAGAAAAAATAAAAGTGTGTATATATTCAGTACAGATGCAACCATACCACTTTTTTCTGAATATTTTTGATCTGCAGTGGGTTGAATACACAGAAGTGGAACCCATGAATGCAGGAGATTGACTATAATCTCTTTCCATAATTTAAAAAGGTGAATCATTGTGATTCATTAAAGGAAATATTAAGGGCATGTAACCCTTTCTCTTGCTTGCCACAGAGATTTTTTAATGAACTAATCCTCACACTGAATTATTTTTATTTTATTTTATTTTATTTTTGAGACGGAGTCTTGCTCTGTCACCTAGGCTGGTGCGATCTCAGCTCACTGCAACCTCCGCCTCCCAGGTTCAAGTGACTCTCCTACCTCAGCCTCCCAAGTAGCTGGGATTACAGGTATCTGCCATCATGCCCAGCTAATTTTTGTATTTTTGTAGAGATGGGGATTTCACCATGTTGGCCAGGCTGGTCTTGAACACCTGACCTCAGGTGATCCGCATGCCTTGGCCTCCCAAAGTGCTGGGATTACAGGCATGAGCCACTGTGCCTGGCCCACACTGAATTATTTTTAACAGTCATAGCTTAATTCCATGCAGTAGTCAAAAACATTCAGGAACCTCCACCTCCTCTATCCTCTGCTGAGAATTTAACACAAGGGTAAGCATAGCAGGTTCAAGAGGGCCAAAAAAGTGGAGCTCCTCCCGTCATCCCAAAGGTCTTACAGGTGCTGCCCTCTGCTCCCTGCCTCTCTCTTGAACAGCACCCCACACCTCACTTCCCCTTCATTTATCATGCTCCAGCCATATGCATCTTTTCTCAGTTCCTCACACATACCAATTTCTCTTTTTCCCTTAGGGTCTTTCACATGCAGGTCCTTCCACATGAAACGTTCTTTATCCTGCTTGTAACATGAGTAATGCCTCCTTGTCCTTCAAATCTCAGCTTAAGTGTCATCTCCCCAGAGGCCTTCCTTAACCAGCCCATCCCTTCCTTGCTGCCCTGTCTCCATTTATTCTGTTGCGATAATTATCACATTTTGTAATGATTTAATATATCATTGAAAAATGTGATAATTATTACAAAAGAACAATACTCTTTACTTTTGTTGTTGTTGTTCTGTCTTCCTGACAAGAATGTAAGCTTCATGAGAATTACATGGCGCCTGCTTGGCCACCATGAGAATCCCATTGCCTAAAACAGTGTCTGCTACACAGAAGAAACTCGATAAATCTCTGTTGAATGAATGAATGGGTGTGTAATATGTGGCAAACTCTCCCTTTTGACGCTTTCTTCTGCTGTTTCCTATGGCCTTGTTCGTCCCTCCCAGGTTTGCTCCTACTTCTGTGACTGCGCCTTCTCAGAATTCTCTTTCGCCCCTGAGTTCAGCAGTCAGCTGGCTCTGGCTCTCTTCTCTTCCCTTGCACCCTTTCTCTCTTTGCTCATCACATCCGCTCAGTGCTCCCACCATCCTATCTGTGAGAATGACACTGACAGTCCTACTTCTCCTCCCTAACACTAGGTCCACTTTGCCAACTTCCACCCAGCATCTCCACCTGGGTGTCTTCCCTGCACCGCAAATTGAGTATGCCCAAAATGGAAATCACACCTGGGCCCCCTGTTTCTGTTAGCAGCCACCATCATCCCAGTCATCCAAACTCAAAACTCCAGAGTCTTCATCTCTCACAGTTTCTGTGGCTAATCTATATTAAAAACCAAGATGATCCTCTGTATCCTGCATTTCTCATGGGATGGTTATGACAATCAAATGAGATCAGGCTTCCTAGACCTCAACCCATTAGGCAAACAGGAAGAGGTGCCAGGTACTTACCCGGAAAGTCTCTGCCTCTTCGCCTACTAGCCCAGCGATGGCTGACAGTGGCAGCACAGGTCCATAGATGAGATCTTTCGGCAACGACTGGGGGAAAACGACATCTGTTTCATTAAAAAATGACCCATCTTCTAGAGGTAATTTTACTGACCTGTAGACAAAAGAGGCATCAGAACAATCAGATGAACAGAAACTTCTTTTTGATGCAACCACTGCATATCAATGTAAGTGAAGTGGGGAGGTATTATAACTTATAAAAATCAAGTAAGAAGATAAAAGCCAAATGATAGATTTAAAAATAGATAACAGGTTGTAAAAAGACAAGTTATACAGTTTTAAACTAAGTACTGAGGGATTATAAACATTTTTGAAAGCTAATATCTAAAGCAGGAGTTGTAAATTTGAATACTGGATGGGGGTCAGGCAGGTGATATGTGACTGTTGAGGATGGTGGAAAGTGGGAAAATATTTGTCCCTCCTCTAGGTGGCAGGTACCACTCAGTTCAAGCCAAGAGGGTTGTTGACATGTGAGAATTTTGATTCCAAAATTTCAAGAGAATACTATAACCTGGATATTTATGAGAAATCTCTCAAACTTTAAATGTTGGCAACTAATTCAAATGAAAAACACTGTAGGCCAAAATAAATATATATTTAAACACATATTCAGGCTGTATTCAGCTACTTTTATAATCTCTGATATTGAGTTCATTTTCAAATTTATTATATACCTACTTTTAATTTATAATATGGTTATAAAGGTTAATTTGGAGAATTGGTGGTTTCATGCATTAAATTCAAAACTTCCTTGCCTAGATTTTATGAATGATAAACAATTTTGAAAAACAATTGAGGGCGGTTCCAAGATGGCTGAATAGGAACAGCTCCAGGCTACAGCTCCCAGCGTGAGCAACACAGAAGACGGGTGATTTCTGCATTTCCAACTGAGGTACCGGGTTCATCTCATTGGGGCGTGTCAGACAGTGGGTGCAGCCCACCGAGCAAGAGCTGAAGCAGGGCGAGGCATCGCCTCATCTGGGAAGCACAACGGATAAGGGAATTCCCCTTCCTAGCCAAGGGAAACCGTGACACACAGCACCTGGAAAATCGGGTCACTCCCACCCTAAAACTGCGCTTTTCCAAGGGTCTTACCAAAGGGCACACCAGGAGATTATATTCCACACCTGGCTTGGAGGGTCACACGCCCACAGAGCCTCCCTCATTGCTAGCACTGCAGTCTGAGATCTAATTGCAAGGCAGCAGCAAGGCTGGGGGAGGGGCACCAGCCATTGCTGAGGCTTAAGTAGGTAAACAAAGCAGCTGGGAAGCTCGAACTGGGTGGAGCCCACCACAGCTCAAGGAGGCCTGCCTGCTTCTGTAGACTCCACCTCTGGGGACAGGGCATAGCCAAATAGAAGGCAGCAGAAACCTCTGCAGATTTAAATGTCCCTGTCTGACAGCTTTGAAGAGAGTAGTGGTTCTCCCAGCATGGAGTTTGAAATCTGAGAACGAACAGACTGCCAGCTCAAGTGGGTCCCTGACCCCCGAGTAGCCTAACTGGGAGGCACCCGCTAGTAGGAGCAGACTGACACCTCACATGGCCAGGTAACCCTCTGAGATGAAGCTTCCAGAGGAACATTCAGGCAGCAACATTTGTTGTTCAGGAATATTCACTCTTCTGCAGACTCCACTGCTGATACCCAGGCAAACAGGGTCTGAAGTGGACCCCAGCAAACTCCAACAGACCTGCAGCTGAGGGTCCTGACTGTTAGAAGGAAAACTAACAAGCAGAAAGGACATCCACACCAAAACCCCATCTGTATGTCACCATCATCAAAGACCAAAGGTAGATAAAACCACAAAGATAGGGAAAAATCAGAGCAGAAAAGCTGAAAATTCTAAAAATCAGAGCACCTCTCCCCCTCCAAAGGAACTCAGCTCCTCACCAGCAATGGAACAAAGCTGGATGGAGAATGACTTTGATGAGTTGAGAGAAGAAGGCTTCAGATGATCAAACTTCTCTGAGCTAAAGGAGGAAGTTTGAATCCATTGCAAAGAAGCTAAAAACCTTGAGAAAAGATTGAACAAATGGCTAACTAGAATAACCAATGTAGAGAAGTCCTTAAATGACCTGACAAAGCTGAAAACCATGGCACAAGAACTACGTGACAAATGTACAAGCTTCAGTAATCGATTCGATCAACTGGAAGAAAGGGTGTCAGTGATTGAAGATCAAATGAATGAAATGATGCGAGAAGAGAAGTTTAGAGAAAAAAGAGTAAAAAGAAACAAACAAAGCCTCCAAGAAATATGGGACTATGTGAAAAGACCAAATCTACATCTGATTGGCATACCTGAAAGTGACGGGGAGAATGGAACCAAGTTGGAAAACACTCTGCAGGATATTATCCAGCAGAACTTCCCCAACCTAGCAAGGCAGGCCAAAATTCAAATTCAGGAAATACAGAGAACACCACAAAGATACTCCTCGAGAAGAGCAACTCCAAGACACATAATTGTCAGATTCACCAAAGTTGAAATGAAGGAAAAAATGTTAAGGGCAGCCAGAGAGAAAGGTCGGGTTACCCACAAAGGGAAGCCCATCAGACTAACAGTGGATCTCTCGGCAGAAACTCTATAAGCCAGAAGAGAGTGGGGGCCAATATTCAACATTCTTAAAGAAAAGAATTTTCAACCCAGAATTTCATATCCAGCCAAACTAAGTTTCATAAGCGAAGGAGAAATAAAATCCTTTGCAGATAAGCAAATGCTGGGAGATTTTGTCACCATCAAGCCTGCCCTACAAGAGCTCCTGAAGGAAGCACTAAACATGGAAAGGAACAACCAGTACCAGCCAATGTAAAAACATGCCAAAATGTAAAGACCATCGATGCTAGGAAGAAACCACATCAACTAATGAGCAAAATAACCAGCTAACATCATAATAACAGGATCAAATTCACACATAACAATATTAACCTTAAATGTAAATGGGCTAAATGCTTCAATTAAAAGACACAGACTGGCAAACTGGATAAAGAGTCAAGACTCATCAGTGTGCTGTGCTCAGGAGACCCATCTCATGTGCAGAGACACATAGGCTCAAAATAAAGGGATGGAGGAAGATCTACCAAGCAAATGGAAAACAAAAAAAGGCAGGGGTTGCAATCCTAGTCTCTGATAAAACAGACTTTAAACCAACAAAGATCAAAAGAGAGAAAGAAGGACATTACATAACGGTAAAGGGATCAATTCAACAAGAGCTAACTATCCTAAATATATATGCACCCAATACAGGAGCACCCAGATTCATAAAGCAAGTCCTTAGAGACTTACGAAGAGACTTAGACTCCCACACAATAATAATGGGAGACTTTAACATCCCACTGTCAACATTAGACAGATCAACGAGACACAAAGTTATCAAGGATATCCAGGAATTGAACTCAGCTCTGCACCAAGCAGACCTAATAGACATCTACAGAACTCTCCACCCCAAATCAACAGAATATACATTCTTCTCAGCACCACATCACACTTATTCCAAAATTGACCATATACTTGGAAGTAAAGTGCTCCTCAGCAAACGTAAAAGAACAGAAATTATAACAAACTGTCTCTCAGACCACAGTGCAATCAAACTAGAACTCAGGATTAAGAAACTCAGTCAAAACCACTCAACTACATGGAAACTGAACAACTTGCTCCTGAATGACTACTGGGTACCTAATGAAATGAAGGCAGAAATAAAGATGTCTTTGAAACCAATGAGAACAAAGATACAACATACCAGAATCTCTGGGACACATTTAAAGCAGTGTGTAGAGGGAAACTTATAGCACTAAATGCCCACAAGAGAAAGCAGGAAAGATCTAAAATTGACACCCTAACATCACAATTAAAAGAACTAGAAAAGCAAGAGCAAACACATACAAAAGCGAACAGAAAGCAAGAAATAACTAAGATCAGAGCAGAACTTAAGGAGCTAGAGACACAAAAAGACACAAAAAAACCTTTAAAAAATCAGTGAATCCAGAAGCTGTTTTTTTGGAAAGATCAACAAAATTGATAGACCGTTACCAAGACTAATAAAGAAGAAAAGAGAGATGAATCAAATAGATGCAATAAAAAATGATAAAGGGGATATCACCACAGACCCCACAGAAATACAAACTACCATCAGAGAATACTATAAACACCTCTATGCAAATAAACTAGAAAACCTAGAAGAAATGGATAAATTCCTGGACACATACACTCTCCCAAGACTAAACCAGGGAGAAGTTGAATCCCTGAATAGACCAATAACAGGCTCTGAAATTGAGGCAATAATTAATAGCCTATCAACCAAAAAAAGTCCAGGACCAGATGCATTCACAGCCAAATTCTACCAGAGGTACGAGGAGGAGCCGGTACCATTCCTTCTGAAACTATTCCAATCAATAGAAAAAGAGGGAATCCTCCCTAACTCATTTTATGAGGCCAACATCATCCTGATACCAAAGCCTGGCAGAGACACAACAAAAAAAGAGAATTTTAGACCAATACCCCTGATGAACATCGATGCAAAAATCCTCAATAAAATACTAGCAAACTGAATCCAGCAGCACATCAAAAAGCTTATCCACCATGATCAAGTGGGCTTCATCCCTGGGATGCAAGGCTGGTTCAACATACGCAAATCAATAAGCATAATCCAGCATATAAACAGAACCAAAGACAAAAACCACATGATTATCTCAATAGATGCAGAAAAGGCCTTTGACAAAATTCAACAGCCCTTCATGCTAAAAACTCTCAATAAATTCAGTATTGATGGAATGTATCTCAAAATAATAAGAACTATTTATGACAAACCCACAGCCAATATCATACTGAATGGGCAAAAACTGGAAGCATTCCCTTTGAAAACTGGCACAAGACAGGGATGCCCTCTCTCACCACTCCTACTTAACATAGTGTTGGAAGTTCTGGCCAGGGCAATCAGGCAGGAGAAAGAAATAAAGGGTATTCAATTAGGAAAAGAGGAAGTCAAATTGTCCCTGTTTGCAGATGACATGATTGTATATTTAGAAAACCCCATCCTCTCAGCCTAAAATCTCCTTCAGCGGATAAGCAACTTCAGCAAAGTCTCAGGATACAAAATCAATGTACAAAAATCACAAGCATTCTTATACACCAATAATAGACAAATAGAGAGCCAAATCATGAGTGAACTCCCATTCACAATTTCTTCAAATAGAATAAAGTACCTAGGAATCCAACTTACAAGGGATGTGAAGGACCTCTTCAAGGAGAACTACAAACCACTGCTCAATGAAATAAAAGAGGACACAAACAAATGGAAGAACATTCCATGCTCATGGATAGGAAGAATCAATATTGTGAAAATCAATATTGTGAAGAGGTAATTTATAGATTCAATGCCATCCCTATTAAGCTACCAATGACTTTCTTCACAGAATTGGAAAAAACTACTTTAAAGTTCATATGGAACCAAAAAAGAGCACGCATTGCCAAGACAATCCTAAGCCAAAAGAACAAAGCTGGAGGCATCACGCTACCTGACTTCAAACTATACTACAAGGCTACAGTAACCAAAACAGCATGGTACTAGTACCAAAACAGTATGGTACTAGTACCAAAACAGAGATATAGACCAATGGAACAGAACAGAGCCCTCAGAAATAATACCACACATCTACCACCATCTGATCTTTGACAAACCTGACAAAAACAAGAAATGGGGAAAGGATTCCCTATTTAATAAATGGTGCTGGGAAAACTGGCTAGCCATATGTAGAAAGCTGAAACTGGATCCCTTCCTTACACCTTATACAAAAATTAATTCAAGATGGATTAGAGACTTAAATGTTAGGCCTAAAACCATAAAAACCCTAAAAGAAACCCTAGGCAATACCATTCAGGACATAGGCATGGGCAAGGACTTCATATCTAAAACACCAAAAGCAACAGCAACAAAAGCCAAAATTGACAAATGAGAGCCAATTAAACTAAAGAGCTTCTGCGCAGCAAAAAACAAACAAACAAACAAAAACAACAACAACAAAAAAAAACAACTACTATCAGAGTGAACAGGCAACCTACAGAATGGGAGAAAATTTTTGCAATCTACTCATCTGACAAAGGGCTAATATCCAGAACATACAAAGAACTCAAACAAATTTACAAGAAAAAAAACAAACAACCCATCAAAAAGTGTGCAAAGGATAGGAACAGACACTTCTCAAAAGAAGACATTTATGCAGCCAACAGACACATGAAAAAATGCTCATCATCACTAGCCATCAGAGAAATGCAAATCAAAACCATGATGAGATACCATCTCACACCAGTTAGAATGGCGATCATTAAAAAGTCACGAAACAACAGGTGCTGGAGAGGATGTGGAGAAATAGGAACAGTTTTACACTGTTGGTGGGAATGTAAACTAATTCAACCATTGTGGAAGACAGTGTGGTGATTCCTCAAAAATCTAGAACTAGAAATACCATTTGACCCAGCCATCCCATTACTGGGTATATACCCCAAGGATTATAAATCATGCTGCTATAAAGACACATGCACACATATGTTTATTGTGGCACTATTCACAATAGCAAAGACTTGGAACCAACCCAAATGTCCATCACTGACAGACTGGATTAAGAAAATGTGGCACATGTACACCATGGAATACTATGCAGCCATAAAAAAGGATGAGTTCGTGTCCTTTGTAGAGACATGGATGCAGCTAGAAACCATCATTCTCAGCAAACTGTTGCAAGAACAAAAAACCAAACACTGCATGTTCTCATTCATAGGTGGAAATTGAACAATGAGAACACTTGGGCACAGGAAGGGGTGCATCACACACCGGGGCCTGTTGTGGGGTGGGGGGAGGGGGGTGGGGGAAGGGGGGAGAGGGGAGGGATAGCATTTGGAGATATACCTAATGTAAATGATGAGTTAATGGGTGCAGCACACCAACATGGAACATGTATACATATGTAACAAACCTGCATGTTGTGCACATGTACACTAGAACTTAAAGTATAGTAAAAAATAAATAAAATAAAAAAGAAAAACAATCACATAAAAACAGCATCTACTACTCAAATGTAAGCTGAAGTGTGTTTGAATTCTGCTTGCTTTGTGAACTAGGACAATCCACTCATTTTATCTCCCATTTTAGTTGCTTATAGAAAAGACACAACTCAGTATTCAGAACTTGAGTAGAACGTTTGAGGGAGGCAAAGGGAGAGAAGGGTGTGATAAATTACTTGTCTGCCCTCACAAGGATCTGCTGGAGATACCACCCACTTTTACTAAAAGGTGCAGTGTTGTCAACTCTCACTAGAGACAGATTTGGCTATTCAATGGGTTATTGTGAAAAAGAAGTTGAGACATAAAGAGCACTGAGCAGAAAGAAGTGCTTCTCTTAAGGCTCTCCATTTCGAAAGCTTTATTCACTAGCTTTAGATTCTCTCAAGGCGATTTATCAAAAATTGCAATTTCAAGGGAACACTTTGAGATCTCTTAAAATCAAAGGATCCAACATCTCTCCAACTGTGACTTCATAAAGTACACTGGAAATGATCAGCTCAGTAGCACCTTGAGTCTCCGAGCTCTTTCTCAACAAAAGCACCCATTATCACCAGGGCATTTGTCACAGAATTTCACTTTGACCCAGTTCTATTTAAACAGGTAACTCCCGTGGCTCCACTATACACAACTAACCTCTTGCTTGTGGATAATGTGGCTGAATGTATAATCTGCATACTTTCTTTTTTTTTTTTTTTTAGACAGAATCTTCCTCTGTCCCCAGGCTGGTGTGCAGTGGTGCGATCTTGGCTCATAGAAACCACAGCCTCTTGGGTTCAAGTGATTCTCCTGCCTCAGGCTCCCAAGTAGCTGGGACTACAGGCGGCTGCCACCATGCCCAGCTAATTTTTTTGTATTTTTAGTAGAGACTGGGTTTCACCGTATTAGCCAGGATGGTCTTGATCTCCTGACCTTGTGATCTGCCTGCTTGGCCTCCCAAAGTACTGGGATTACAGGCGTGAGCCACCACGCTCGGCCAATCTGCATACTTTCTATATCTAACTATTTCTTATTTTTGAAATTCCAGTAGGGCATCCAAATAATAGCAAAAAGTCTTAACTCTCCTTTTTATACAACAGGCATGTTTTAAAATAGTAAGGACAAATCAAACTTTAGAAAATTAGATCATGTTGGAAAAAGCTCTCAGAGAACTTAATATTTTAAATAAATTCACTGGGAAACAAGTCATAGAGAATTCTTTTGAAACGCAAACAACCACTCCAAGGTAATCACACATGTAGAAAGATGTTATAACAAGATAAGCTGAATGTATATACGTGTGTGTGTGTGTATGCATATATATGTATGTATAAAGCCACTTAATTCATCAAATTGACCCAATCACATTACATGAATGCAAACAAGGACCATCGTGTTGCTACTGTTGTAACAAAGCCTCCTACCTTGCTCTGAAATGATGCTCCTGGTTACTTCTTTCAATGGTCCACACGCTCACTGCACTTGGACTTGATAAGCACAGCTGGCGCCAGTTCATGGGGTTAAAAGACATTTGGTTCACATCTATTCCAGGCTGTGATTTCTTGCACAAAATGATATTCGATTCCCAGTTCCTTAGAGAAAAATAGCATTTGATGAAAAAAATTAATTTGAATTTAATGTACTTAGAACATTTATCTATTTTTTAAATTTATATAAATTGGGATATAATTTATGATATGATTGATATAATCGATGACCTTAATGTCAAATTTATACATAATTATGCTTATCATTGTATTGTATCCTAAGAAAGCAAAATAACTGTATATTTTAAAAACATTATACTATCATATGCTATACCAAGGCTATTTTGTCCTCTTTAATAATTTTGCAATTTAACTCAGCCAAACCTAGAAAATGACATATATCATCACATTTGCTACAAAACAAGTGTAAGTGCCTGAATCTCTAAGTATTACATGTGAGTACTCCATGTGGATCTCGGGGTACTGTTCTCATTCATGCCAACTGATCATTTATTGAGTTTTTAAAATTAAAGTGGTGCCAGGTGCAGTGGCTCACACCTGTAATTCCAGCACTTTGGGAGGCCAAAGTGGGTGGATCACGAGGTCAGGAGCTCGAGACCAGCCTGGCCAATACGGTGAAACCCGGTCTCTACTAAAAATACAAAAATTAGCTGGGTATGGTGGTGCATGCCTTTCCCAGCTACTTGGAAGGTTGAGGCAGAAGCATTGCTTGAACCTGGGAGGCGGAGGTTGCAGTGAGCCAAGATCATGCCACTGCACTCCAGCCTGGGCGACAGAGCAAGACTCCATCTCAAAAATAAATAAATGAATAAAGCGGTGTATTTTAAAATGGATTTATTCATTTACCCATTTAAGAGACTATCCTGAACTCCTACCATGAACAAAGTCCCTTGCTACATGAAAGAAAAGAAAAAAATTAAATGTGAGCTATGCCCTTAAATGAGGGGCCAGAACTCCATTCAGAGCTGTGATTAGGAAACTGGAGCTAATAGTTATTGAACTTAGCTTGTCTTTCACTCCCTTCTGCCCTTGTCCTTCATTTCCTATGACAAATGCCCTGCCCATCACATCAACCACACTCTTGCTGGAATCTCTGGTTCCCTTGATCCTTTGACTTTTTGCATCAGGTACCCGGAAAAGACCGTCAACCCTGAATGGAGAAAACTGAAAGCCTGGGCTACTGGAGACATGGGAACAAAGACTACAGGACTGTACATGGCAGTGACACCATACATTTGTGGTTGCCACCCCCACCAGACCCTCAATAGGCTCTCCAATACTGCTGTTTCTCTGGCCAGTTCTCTCTCTCTCATTCTCTAAAATGGGCATTTAAAATATTCTCCCCTCTCCTGAATCCTCTAGCCCCTCTACTCCCTTCTCAATCTCAGTAAATGACCTTGATTCTCATGAATAAAATAGAGGCCATCAGCTGAGAATTCTTGCTCTCAAGTATAACTACCCATTCAGGTTGGCATGGTTCTCTCCGCCTCCTCTTCCCTTACAATGGAAGGTGTGTCCTTCCTCCTACCTAAGGCCAGTTTCACCTCCAGTGCTCTGGGTCCCACGGTCTTGCCTTCTTAGGGATATTGGTTTATCCATGATAACTGCATCTTCAACTCTCCCTGTCTCCTGACTTCTTCCTGCCAACACACAAGTGCTCATCCATATCATTCTCAACAGAAGCCTTCCCTCAGTCTCACCTTTCTATGTCTCTCCCCTCTCCTCGGAGTCAAACTTTTTGAGCAAGCTGTTCTAAAGTCACCACCATGGCTTCCTCAGCTACACTCTCCTCATCCCAGGATATCTGCATCCTGTCACCACCATTCCATTGACGTAGCTATATCCACAGACACCCGCCTTCATCCTAAATCCAAAAGGCACTTCTTGGTCATTGTCTAACTTTACCTCTGCAGAACTGGTCACTGTTCACCACAACCACCTTCTGGAATCAGTCTCAGACTCGCTGTCACACACCTCTTATGGGACACCACAGATCCTCTCAATTGTGTCTGGGCCCTTGACCACCTCTTCTGCCTGGCTGACTCAGTTGCTGTCCAACTCTGTGTGCACTTTGACTAACTTCATGTAGGCACACCCCACCTGTGCCTCACCTCACACCCACTTCACATGCCCAGAGGCTTCACTGGGGCTTCACTGGGGCTCCTGGGGACAATCACGACAAACCTGAAAGTGTGAAGGAGTTACCACCCTGTGCAGTGAAGCTTTGATCGATGGGATACAGGAGTTGGAAGATAAATTCTCATCTCCTCCTCTCCCCTTCCTCACTCACAGTCTGTCACTGCTTGAGGACTGTCCTGATTCACAGCAGTTCATAGAACCTCTCAGAAGACCACCTTCAGGATAGAGTAACCAATTGCACTTGGAACCAAGTGGTGGCCAGCAAGGTAATGCACCCTCATACTGGCTCTCCTGCCCTGGGATCACACACCCTGCTAAAGATGGGGTGCATGAGTTCTTGCCCCAGCCTCTGCTTTCCGTAGAACCCAGGCTGAGGCACATTCTGGAACCCTCCCTGCCTAGTGTCCTTCCTCCTTTCATAGCTACTCCCATGAGTCTCGTAGGTGGGTCCCTTCCATTGATATTCCTCTAGGTTCCACCCTAGGCTCTTCTGGAGGTGTTCTTACTTACATTTAGCACGTTGGCTATCCATTGACTTAATTATTCCCAAATGTTTACCTCCAGCCCTCGCTCCTGAGCACCAGTCCTGGATATCTGTGGCAAGGGCATGTGTCCCTCAACATTTATTCTCCATTTCTCCCTGTGAGTAACAGAACCCCTGAATATTAGCCAGGCACATATGGCCACTCACAATGAGGACCTAATATTACCCAGCCGCCCTAGAAGCTGGCTGTGGTTTATAGCCGATCCAGTCAATGAATGTAAGTGGCAGTCATGTGTGTACCTTCTACGTCCTGCATTTCCCTTCCTTCCTTCCTTCCTTCCTTCCTTCCTTCCTTCCTTCCTTCCTTCCTTCCTTCCTTCCTTCCTTTCTTTTTGAATTATCATTACTTTACTGTTCCAGGCATTTTAAATATTCATACAATTGCCTTATTTCAGCAGTCATTTCCTCTCCAGTATAGATTTTGTGTCCAGGATCAGAGCCATGTAGATCACTGAATAAGCACCTGCAGGCTACATGGGACCCACTCCGGTGCCCATGTCTTTGCTAGTAGAGCCTTTCACCACACCCACAAGAGGGCTGGACCTTCCCTTGCTTGACATCCTCCACTGCAAATGAAAACACTTTGTAGATTCAATCCCAGTACATTTCCAGCACTCCCAGGTGTTCCATGTATGTGGCAATCATCCTGAGAGCTACTGATACATCATGTCAGCTGGTACCTATGCCAGCACCCACTCCACTGTATCATACAGATGCTGAGGCACTTAAGTGTTCTGGGTAAAACGGAGTCCATAATTGCCATAGGAGTTGAGTGTGGAGGAAGGGGACTTTCTCTCAATAATGAATACCATTAATACAAATTTAGCAGATTTATAATTTTACGTCTGTTTACATTTATTGTCAAAGCTTCACAAACTATTTACATAAATGAAAGCATGTTCAAGTTTCTAAATGCCGCTATGATAAGCAAATAGAGAAACTGCTGAGACAACACTTGCTTGCGCCATAAATACATATGGCAACATCTGGTCATTCTTAAAGAAATGCTTGTGTTTCCAAGGCCGGGCATGGTGGCCCACGTCTGGAATCCCAGCACTTTGGGAGGCCGAGGCAGGCAGATCATGAGGTCAGGAGATCGAGACCATCCTGGCTAACATGGTGAAACCCGTTCTCTACTAAAAATACAAAAAATTAGCTGGGTGTGGTGGGGGCACCTGTAATCCCAGCTACTCTGGAGGCTGAGGTAGGAGAATGGTGTGAACCCGGGAGAAGGAGTTTGCCATGAGCTGAGATCGTGCCACTGCACTCCAGCCTGGGTGACAGAGTGAGACTCCATCTCAAAAAAAAAAAAAAAGCTTGTGTTTCCAAAAAGAATTTTTTTTCAAGTCATAAGCCTTATGCAATTCTTCCAAGGTAATAATGTGTTTGTCCTTCCTTCTCAAGCAATGGTTTAAGGCATCTCAAGGCATATTGCTGTCTGAGGTTCCGATTTAACTGGCTGGGGGGAGAGGGAAAGAGTGGGCACGAACATTTTTTAAAAGCTTCACAAGTAATTCCAGCATGTAGTCAGTGTTGAGAACCTTGGTACTAAAGGCTCTTGCATCTTCCTACTGTCACTTGTCCTCACCAAAAGTCCTTGAAGTAGTCCCTGGGTCAGGCAATGATCTCTTTCATGCAAGCTCTGCATTTCAACAACAGGTTTGTGCCCTTCCCCTCATCCTTTTCCCTCCCCATTGGCTCCCAAAATACACTGGTGGTTTAGGGTTCCTCTGCTGTTCCTAGGCTGTTGCCCTCATCTCTACATTTACCCCATTATAGACCAGAGATGAGAGCAACACCCTAGGAAAAGCAGAGCAGCACGACAGGGGGAGACTGGACGCTGATCCCAAGGAGCCACCACACCATTCACAGCTGCTCATGCCCAGGCAATTGCCTGTGAGAGAAGGAAACACGTGTTGGTGATTTGGGTTTCTGTGGCCACAACTGAACCTAAGTCCTAACTGATATATCAGCTACCAACTAGACATCTCTGTTTGTTCATCTCAAGCACTCTCAGTTCCGTTTGTCCCCCAGCTCATCTTCCCACATTGCCTCCCCTAAATTCCCTGTCCCCAAGCCCTCAGTATCTCTCTGAATAGCACCACAGTGTCCCTAAGTTGCCCAAGTCACACACAACTCTGGGTATAACCCTAGACCCATCCCTCTTCCTCAGCACAACATCCAACATTTAGTCAGTTATAAGTCCTATGATGCTACCTCCCAAACACCTCCCAAATAGCTTCACTTCCCTCCATCCCTACTCCCACCCTAGTCCATGCCACAGTCATCTCTCACCTGGACCACCACAGCCTCCTAATTGATGTTCATGCCTTGTTTCCTTCCAATATATCTTCCACAATATGAAAGTACTGGAGATACTTTCATTGGAAATAACTGGCTGAAAGGAGTCTTCTTAAATGCAGATATAATTGTGTCACATCCCCGCTTAAAACCCTTTAGTAGCTCCCCACTGCCTTAAGGATAAAGAATTTGTCCATTAGCACAGCTTATATGGAGTGTGGGTATCCTTCCCAGTATGCCTAGGAGAAACTCAGTTTAGGCTGAAGTGCCTGTGCCCTGCATTCATCAGCAACACCCTCTTTCACTCTCAAAAGCATCCTGATTTGGATGATAAACCACATGGTCACCTACTTATATGGCTGCTCATGAGCTCACCTCTGACTGTCCCTCCAAGCTTGCGTCTCTCATGGCAAATCTCTTGTGCCCATTATTATGACCTTTTCATTGAAATCTGCTGTGCTTTTTCTACTTCATGGCCTTTGCACATGCCGTTCCTGTGCCTGGGATGTTCTTTCTTCTCGTCATAAAGCTGATTCCTGCTCATCCTTTAGGTATTGCTATGGGTTGAACTTTGCCTCCCCCAAATTCCCATGTTAATATTCTAACCTCCAGCACCTCAGAATGTGACCTTATTTGGAAATATGGTCTTTACAGAGGGTAATCAAGTTAAAATGAAGTCATTAGGATGGGCCCTAATCCAATAAGACTGGTGTTCTTATATAAAGGGAACATTTGGAGACAGACACACGACAGGGAGAATGCCATGTGAAAATAAAAGCAGAGATCTGGGTGATGTGTCTGTAAGCCAAGGACTGCCAGCAAACAAGTGAGCAGAAGTTGGTGAGAGGCGTGGGGGCAGATTCTCTCTCACAGCCCTCAGAAGGAACCGACCCTGCTGAGACCTTCATCTCAGAATTCTAGTCTCCAGAACTGGGAGGCAATACATGTATGCTGTTTAAGCCACCCAGTCTGTGGTACTTTGCTATGGTAGGCCTAGCTAATTAATACAAGTATCTGCTTAAACATTACCTCTCCTTCCAGGAAGCCTTCCCTGACCATTCCCCTCCACCATCAGACTAGGTGAGGTGCCCCTACTACATGTTCCCATTGTGCCTTAGATCAATGAAAGCTATAAAAGAGCTTAGAAACCAAATGAGTTTAAAGCCCACTCAGCAACTCACCAACTATATAAGTTTAGGCAAGTAGCTATAAGAACAACCAAAAAATGAAACTTGGAAACAAGAAAAATTGTGTTGGCTTGATTTCTCATATCATGTTGGGAAGCATTTTCCAACAAGCCTCCTTGAACAAAAACCAGACTTTGTACCTTGCTTTGCCCCATATCTGACACTCCTGGGGAATGTAACTTTGTTGTCATAGTATATACTGACAGCCCGATGTGATAAAGGCAGGCGTGCTTTTACAGGTTAAACTCTAGAACACGTAAAATGCTATGATTGTATACCCTGGTAGAATAGTTAAGGTTAAGGTGCTAAGGTTTTAGAGACCTCTGGAAAGTTCATCATTCATATATTAACCTAGAAATTTTATTTAATCACTCCTTTTTCTAACTCTATCTCTATGTGAGTAAGCGTGTGTGTGTGTGTGTATGTGTGTGTGTGTGTGTGTGTGTGTTTTGAGATGGAGTCTCGCTCTGTCACCCAGGCTGGAGTGCAGTGGCACGATCTCAGCTAACTGCAACCTCTGCCTCCCAGGTTCAAGTGATTCTTCTGCCTCAGCCTCCCGAGTAGCTGAGATTACAGGCACCCACCACCATGTCTGGCTAATTTTTGTATTTTTTGTAGAGATTGGGTTTTGCCATGTTGGCCAGGCTGGTCTTGAACTCCTGACCTCAGGTGATCCGCCCACCTTGGCCTCCCAAAGTGTTGGGATTACAGGCGTGAGACACCATGCCCAGCTGTGTGTGTGTTCTTTTAAGCACTCAGGAATTGCTATGGTCTGTTTGTGCCTGCCCCCAAATTTGTATGTTGAAATCCTAACCCCAATGGTGATGGTATTGGGGTATTGGGACTTTTGGGGAGTGATCAGGTCAAGGGTGCAGCGCCCTCATGATTGAGATGAGTGTCCTTATAAAAAGAGATCTAGCTCATCCCTTCAACCATGTGAGGACATGGTGGAAATTATCATCCATGAATCAGGAAGCAGGCCCTCACCAGACACTGAAGCTCCTGGTGCCTTGATCTTGGACTTTCTAGCCTCCAGAATTGTGAGAAACATTTCTGTTGTTTATAAGCCACCCAGTCCATGGGATCTTGTGACGACTTACTAAGACAGGGACCAGCTTCTTTCGTTTTCCTGCTGGTTCCATTTTTAAGGAGTTATATAAAACCATCTTACATCTCACAATCTGTTTGAAAATTCTGCTTTAACGTCTCATATCTCTGAAGTTTCAGTCTCTTTCTTTAAAATGAGGACCATCATAGATGTCTCATGGGGGTTGTTGCAGCGGGGAGGCAAGGATTAAATGCACTAACCCATTGGAAATCTCAGTGAATGCCTCTCTAATGAAACTGCTGGTGGTAGTATGGCTGGTGTATAGCACATTGTCTTTGCTTATGAAGCCCAGATATCCCAGACCCCACCAGCCTGGGACTACAACCATGAGACCATTCCCCACCTATTTTAGATTCTTTTTCAAAGTTGTTATTTTTAATTACACAAATAATATATTAATCCATTCTGCTCTTTTAAAACATTAGAACACAAAGGTAAAGTCTTTTTAGACCAATTTATTTCCAGGAGTCAAATAATGGTACTTGAGCTCCTCCTGGTCTGACTTCCAGAAGTTCACCTCTTTTGAACTTTTACTAAATTATTTCTGGGAGTCCCCAGGGTCCACAGACTAACTGCTGTCACCAAGTGAGATGCATCCTATGCCCTGTTCATCTTCTAGCTCCCTCGTGTTTAGGCCCATTGCTGGCAAAGCTACTTGGTGAAGAGGACTATTGGGCCTCATCACAGGATTAAATCCCATTCACATTTCTATGCAGCACCCAAGGGTGCCATCAGGGTTGCTCCCAAAGCTTCTGATCTTGGGTTTGCAGAGCAGAGGCTGGAGGAGGGTCTGTCTCACAGCTCTGTTCATACTGATTCTTGGGCCCCAGGGCACCTCTGCTGCCACAGGGCCTCACTGAGAATTTTCTCATGATAGAGCAGTGTCTGGTCCTCCCCACAGCATCTACCCTATCCTCCCCTGCCCTCCTCACTCCTGCCCGCTTGTCTCTCCCCCTGACTCAAATTTCTTAAACAGAAGTGCACATGAATATTAAGACATGCAAACAAATCTAGGCGAAGGGTTGGGACGGAGAGGAGATACTACCTACCCATAGTCTCAGTCTCACTTCAGTTTATCAAAAATGCCCCCTACAAAAGGCTCAGATATACCTAAAATGTACCTAAGAAGAGATACATTTTATATCCAGCAGGAAGCAGGAGATACAAATTTACTGAACGAATTAAATCCAGTGAGCAAACTCAAATGCTTACAGGGGCCAGGAAGTTAATGTAAATGAACGAAATGTACTGAGTATAAACACTTCTAAGACAGGGGTTGGCAAGCTCTTTCTATAAAGGACCAGACAGTAAATCTTTTTAGCTTTGCAGACCATATATGGGCTCTATTACAACTCAAGTCTGCCATTATAGAGCAAAAGCAGCCATAGATAATATATAAGCAAATAAGCATATTCCAATAAAACTTTATTTACAAAAACAGGCGGTGGGCCAGATTTGGCCTATGGGCCATCGTTTACCGACCCCTGCTTAAGGTGGTGGGCATCTAGAATGAGTACCTACTTACTAGCCCACACCAGACTGTGACCATGTGGGAATACAGGTCCAGGGTTGCCTGTATTTGAGAAAGGCTATACAGATAACTTTTTCTCTAAATTTTTCCAATTTTAAAAATACTTTATGGCCAAAACAAAATATATTGGTGGCCCAGAATTAGCCTAAGAATCATCACCTTTGAAACTCAGACTTAAAATAAATATAATATAATAGACACTATTAGGTATGATGCATACTTTTAGTCAATGAATTATTAGAAAAACCATATTTAGGAGATTTTGATATATCCACTTTACAGAGGAAGAAACGAAGGCTCAGCCTTTCTAAGATCACACAGCTAGTAATTTGTGGAGCCAGGATTCAGGTCTAAGTCTGTTACACTAACACATTTGTGCTCATTCCACTTCACTGCTTTTTTAACATTCACAGATTGCATTTAGGAAGGACAATTGGAGCCTTCTGCTTTTGGAACTATCAGAATTTATGCACTTGTCGTCTCTCCCCAGCTGCTTCCTATCTTATGTATCCAGAACTGTGAGATGATACGTTTCTGTTATTCGAGACACTCAGTTTGTGATACTTTGTTACAGAAGCCCTAGCAAGCTAATACAGTACATCCATCAGCAGGTGAATAAAGTATGGTATATCCATACCATGGAATAGAAAGGAATGACTATTGACACATATATGCAGCAACATAAGATAATTTCAAAATAACTATGCTGCATGAAAGAAGCCAGACAAAAGAATATACACTGTATGACTCCCTGTATATGAACTACCAGAAAATGCAAACTAGAGTGACAGAAACCACATCACTGACAAAGGCTAATAAGGAAGCTCTGAAGGAACACAAGGAAACTTTTGGGGTGATGGATGAATTTATTTATTTATTTAGAGACAGAGTCTTGCTCTGTCACCAAGGCTGGAGTGCAGTGGCGCCATCTCAGCTCACTGCAAGCTCCGCCTCCTGGCTTCACGCCATTCTCCTGCCTCAGCCTCCCAAGTAGCTGGGACTACAGGCGCCCGCCACCACACCTGGCTAATTTTTTGTATTTTTAGTAGGACGGGATTTCACCATATTAGCCAGGATGGTCTCGCCTCCTGACCTCGTGATTCGCCCGCCTCAGCCTCCCAAAGTGCTGGGATTACAGGCACGAGCCACTGCGCCTGGCTGATAGATGTATTTATTATCTTGATTATGGTGACATAAAAAAATTTTATGGCCGGGCATGGTGGCTCATGCCTGTAATCCCAGCACTTTGGGAGACAAAGGTGGGTGGATCACCTGAGGTTAGGAGGTCAAGACCAGCCTGGCCAAAATGGTGAAACCCCATCTCTACAAAAATTAGCCAGGCCTGATGGCGGGTACCTGTAATCCCAGCTACTCGGGAGGCTGAGGCAGGAGAATTGCTTGAACCCGGGAGGCGGAGGTTGCAGTGAGCTGAGATCGTGCCACTGCACTCCAGCCTGGGCACCAGAGCAAGACTCCGTCTCAAAAAAAAAAAAAAAAAAAAATTGCATAGACTAAATGTGGCTCCCTGAATCTAGGTACTTACATTTTTGTATAAGAAATGTTCCTATGTTATCCTTTAGTCATTTCTGGAATATTCTGTACTTCCCCTTAATAAGAAAAATATCCTCTTGAAGGGGCTTATATCATGGATAGAAAACGGAGTACAGCCTTAAAGTTGGTCACATGAAATGATCCAGGAAAGACAAGAAATGTGTCTTAACCACAGGTATTTCCCATACAGCAGGCAAAAGTGGTATTATGTTCCACTCTCTGAATTGTTCTAATGTCTCTAACAACAATTATGTTAAACTGAACTCTAATATAGAGACCATCTCAATTTCAATATTAGCAGGAAACTTGCGAACAACTCCAAGATGCCATTTATTTTTTTAAGTGAAACTTTATGTATTTATAAATATATTCTCTATCTGATAATATATAAAGCATGTTAATAAAAGAGAATGACAATAACTAATTTAGTTCTTACATAGTTTTTGCTCTGACTGCCAAATTTTATGCCTAAACATAGCAACTGTATGAAAACTTATGATTGGGATTTTTTTCCTTCATATTTCCTTGTTTCAGATTTTTTTTTTTTTTTTTTTTTGACACTGAGTCTGGCTCTGTCGCCCAGGCTGGAGTGCAGTGGCCGGATCTCAGCTCACTGCAAGCTCCGCCTCCCGGGTTTACGCCATTCTCCTGCCTCAGCCTCAGGAGTAGCTGGGACCACAGGCGCCCGCCACCTCACCTGGCTAGTTTTTTGTATTTTTTAGTAGAGACGGGGTTTCACCGTGTTAGCTAGGATGGTCTCGATCTCCTGACCTTGTGATCCGCCTGTCTCAGCCTCCCAAAGTGCTGGGATTACAGGCTTGAGCCACCGCGCCCGGCTTGTTTCAGATTTTTGATGTCTATTTCCTTTGATAAAATCCAGAAAAGTAAGAGGAAAATGTAATGTAACCCAGTAAAAGGAATTCCACAGGATGCTGAAACTTACCAAAGGGCCAGTTCAAATTCTGGGAGAGAGGAGTAACTAGCCAGGTAGGTGCCACAGTAACTGAATGAAAGCAAAGTGTAGTCCAGGAGAATGTTGCCTAAAATATAAAATCCATTATCAGGATTTGATTATGTTAAGACCATGTTCAGTTAACTATGATCTTACAGTTTATTTTCCTTTGCTAATGATTTTCACATAATTCAAAAGCATTTAACTATTAGAATAAGAAAGATCCTGGCTAATTTCTAAGACCATGAACAGAAAGCTTAGAGCAAAGCTAAGACCCATTTGTAAAAGATATTAAAGTGAATTAAGACCATGAGGTTACTATCTCTAGACTTCAATGCAGAACTGAGCATACTGCACCATGCATGTCCCAGCATGGTTTGAAATGACCCAAGAATCATCTCATAAATATATGAGACATTGTAATTAGAATAGTTATTTAGGCATCTTTAAATATCTTGGGGAGTTGTAGTAATTCTAGCTTACTTCCTTATTTCTTTTATCTTGGCCCTTAGCTTAATATCTTCCAGCTTATGGAATGGCTATAAAAAGTGACCTACTCCTTTGTACCTATAGTTGATGAAAAGCAACATGAATTCCAAAGTCTTAGCAACAACATGGTTTAAAATGCATACCACGGGGAGGCCAAAACAAGAAGAGCCTGTCTGTGCTTCCCAGTACAGAGTGGTCTGATTTTCCCTCTTCTTCATCCGCTCTTCAGTGGGGTTGCACAGGTGCAAGCTTTGCCCTCACCTCAGTCTGTCTTTGTATGTTTATGTCTCTATTGCTTGTTCTGTGGATTTTTAATAGCTGTTTTCTGCTTTTTTTCTCATTCTCATTTTAATTGACCATAATATAATCCTGAAATTTTGCTTCTGTCATTTATTGAATATATTCAGCATAGTCTAATCAACAAAGAAAAAAGTGTATTTATTGAGATTCACTATAAAAACTAGTTTTTCTGTAGGCAGAGACCTTAATGATTTTTAAATGCTTGCTAAACAGATGTTTCCCTCCACAATTGAAGATGACCAACTTTAGATATTCTTTAAATCTTAGAAAATATGGTATTTGAAGAAAATGCCAAAAAAAAAGAGAGAGAAAAATATATTCTCTATAATCCTACCACCAAACTTGGTAAATTTCTTTCTAGAATTTTCTTCTGTGTTTACTTGAAAAAATACATACATATATATTTTCTTTAAATATAACTTTGCTTTTTATAGCTATACTAGCCATAGATTAAATATTATATATGAGGCTGGGAGAGAGAGCTCACGCCTGAAATCCCAGCACTTTGAGAGGCCAAGGCAGGTGGATCACTGAGGTCAGAAGTTCGAGAGCAGCCTGGCCAACATGGTAAAACCCCGTCTCTACTAAAAATACAAAAATTAGTTGGGCGTGGTGGCAGGCAGCTGTAATCCCAGCTACTCAGGAGGCTGAGGTTGGAGAATCGCTTGAACCCGGGAGGCAGAGGTTGCAGTGAGCCAAGATTGCACCACTGCACTCCAGCCTGGGTGACAGAGTGAGACTCTGTCTCATAATATATATATATATACACACACACACACACATATATATGATAATCCATTTTTTAAACGGAATTGGATTATAGTGCTACCTCAAGTTGGTTTTTAATTTACGTTATATTGACAATTTTATATTATCTTAACACTTCTTTAAATGTGTGATTTTTAATGTTTGCATAATACCCCTTTATAGTATATTTTATTTAACTATATCCACAATACTGGAGATGTAGGTTGCTCCAATCTTGTGCTATTATGACAGTGCTTTTTAAACTCTTTTGCATGTAAATCTTTGACTATATTTGTAACCATTTCCTAAAAATTGAATTCGTCTTGAAGCGAGTATACTGAGTCAAATAGAGTAAATATTTACTTCACAGAAAGACTCTACCAATATATAGTCCCACCTTCAGCAAATAAGAGTGCTACCAGTTTCACTGCATTCTACCTAGCAATTATGATCTTAAAAAAGTTGTGACCTTGATAGGCAGAAAAATAGCATCTTGGTTTAAATCACACTTTTTAAAACAAATCTTGAGACGAAACATTTTTTGATGTCTTTGGTCATTTGTAGTTTAGTGATTTGTCTGGGTTAATTTCTTTTCCATTGTTCTAAGAGGCTGTTTGTTTTGTTCTTGTTTCATTAATGCTCTGAAAATATTTGATCACATTTGTCCAAATATTTTACCCAGTTTATTATTTCCCTTTTAATTTTTTATGGTGTTTTGATGTTAATCAGTTTTAAATATATATACAATCAAATATGTCTGTCTTAAAGGTTTCGTTTTGTGTGAAAAGTTCTTCCCCTTCCTGGAATTACTCCTCTATTCTACTGTATTTTCTCCTCTCTCTCTCTCTCTCTATACATATATATATATATATATATATATATATATTTTTTTTTTTTTTTTTGAGACAGTTTTGCCATGTTGCCAGCCTGGAATGCAGTGGCGTGATCTCGGCTTGCTGTAATCTCTGCCTCCTGGGTTCAAGCAATTCTCCCACCTCACCCTCCTGAGTAGCTGGGATTACAGGCACATGCCACCATGCCCAGCTAACTTTTGTATTTTTAGTAAAGACAGGGTTTCACCATGTCGGCCAGGATGGTCTCGATCTCCTGACCTCATGATCCGCTTGCCTTGGAATCCCAAAGTGTTGGCATTACAGGCAGGAGCCACCGTGCCCGGCCTGTATTTTCTACTATGTTCAAGTGGATTTGTTATTTATATTGAATGCTTATTTTCATCCGATATAGACCATGAGTATCTAACTTGATACTTTTGTAAAAATATGCATTTTCTTAACACTACTGTTGAATAATCTATATTTTTTCTTTTTCCTTCTTCTCCTTATTCCTCCCTCCTCCTCCTTTTCTTCTTCCTCCTCCTCTTCCTCCTTCTTTTTGGTGACAGCCTCTTTCTTCATTTACTCAGCTTTTATATAATTTAGATTCTGTCCCAAGTCTTCAACTCTCCCACTGATCTGGTGATTCCTGCACCAATGCCACACTTCTAATTACTATGGCACCATAATATTAAAATGCCTTGCCATCATTCTCTTTCAAATTATTCTCATTCTCTATGTTTTATTTTCCCAGATGAATTTCGGAATCATTTGAGTACTCCTTGCTGTCTAAAACATATGATAAACCTACAAATTACTTTCTATGACAAATCTCAGAAATATATTTATAATAACCAGGCTTTCCATCCAGGAATATATTTCTATACATTTAAATATTTTAAATCAATGATTTTTGTAGTTTTCTTCACCTAGGTCACTCACACTTATTTTTTTTTTTTGAATTATTTCTAAGTATGTGTATCTTCTAATGGGTACTTATTGGGTACTTATTTCTTATTTCTAATGGGTACTTATTTCAAAACCAGCGTCTTACTGTGCATTCTTTTGTTAGTCCTAGCAGACTATTGCATTATCCATCATCTCCTTTCCTATAGCTATATTTTTCTTCAGTTTTATATTTTGTTGCATTGGCTAGAACTTCCAGGTTGATATTAAATAACAGTGAAAACAGGTCTAATTAATATTACTGATTAATATTACTGGGAATTCCTTTAGGGCATCATTATTCAGTATGACTCTTGGGTATTGGTTTGAACTAACTTTCAATTGGCTCAAACTGAACTATAGCCAAATAACCAACCTGGGGAAATTTTTAAGATAAAGTGTAGTTATGGTCCACCTAGATAGTTCCCAACATGTGAATGGGTTATGTTTTAAAAGTTGTCTTAAACTGTTGAGAATGCAAATTTCACCACAAACGAAGTATTATAGTGAAGTTCCCTGACTTCACCCAAATACTTATTTGACCCTTAAGACTACAGAGCTAAGTCCAGCCTCAAGCATGAACTTTCTGCCCATGGGGTGTCCAATGAGGGAATCATTAGCTGGAGGCTCCAGCAGATGTGCAGCAGCTCAGTATGGGTCAGCTGTATCTAAGAAGGAGTCAGTAGGCCGGGCGCAGTGGCTCACACCTGTAATCCCAGCACTTTGGGAGACGGAGGTGGGTGGATCACTTGAGGCCAGGAGTTCGAGACCAGCCTGGCCAACATGGTAAAACCCCATCCTCTGCCACAAACATTAAAAAAAAAAAAAAAAAAAAAAAAAGCCAAACACGGTGGTGCAAGCCTGTAATCCCAGCTACCTGGGAGGCTGAGGCAGGAGAATCACTTGAACCCAGGAGGTGGAGGCTGTAGTGAGCCAAGATCATGCCACTCTACTCCAGCCTGGGTGATAGAGCCAGACTCTGTTAAAATAAAATAAATAAAATAAAATAAACAGTAATAATTCAAATGGTAGGCAACATTGAGCACTTGGCATACATACATATACAATATATTATATAATTTCATCTATCATCATCACCACAGCCTTCACATTAGACACTATCTTTATCCCTATTTCATGGATGAGGAAATTGAGGCTCAGAGACTTGACTTTAGAAGCTATACAAACATTAATTCACCTGGATTTTCAACAAATATTAGGAAAGAAGAAAAATCATTGTTCTGAAAAAGGCGATAGTCTTCTAGTCCAGTGCTTCTCAAAGTTTAATGTGCGTATGAATCACCTGGGCAATTTTGTTAAAATGCAGATTCTGACTGAGTAGATCTGGTGTGGGAGCCAAGTTTCTGCATTTATAACAAGCTTCCCAGGTAACACCAATGTTGCTGGTAAACAGACCACACTTTGAACAGCAAGGCTTTAGCTAACATAATTAAATCCTCAGTGATCAGTTTGATTCCTTCTTTAAAAATGTGTATTTAAAAAAAAAAAAGGCCGGGCGCGGTGGCTCAAGCCTGTAATCCCAGCACTTTGGGAGGCCGAGACGGGCGGATCACGAGGTCAAGAGATCGAGACCATCCTGGCTAACACGGTGAAACCACGTCTCTACTAAAAAATACAAAAACTAGCTGGGCGAGGTGGCGGGCGCCTGTAGTCCCAGCTACTTGGGAGGCTGAGGCAGGAGAATGGCGTAAACCCGGGAGGCGGAGCTTGCAGTGAGCTGAGATCCGGCCACTGCACTCCAGCCTGGGTGACAGAGTGAGACTCCGTCTCAAAAAAAAAAAAAAAAAAAAAAAAAAAGCCAGACCAGGCATAGTGGCTCATGCCTGTAATCCCAGCACTTTGGGAGGCCGAGGCAGGTGGATCACTAGGTCAGGAGTTCGAGAACAGCCTGACCAACATGAAGAAACCCGCCTCTACTAAAAATACAAAAATTAGCCGAGCGTGGTGGTGCACACCTGTAATCCCAGCTACTCAGGAGGCTGAGGCAGGAGAATCACTTGAACCTGGGAGGCAGAGGTTGCAGTGAGCCGAGATCGTGCCACTACACTCCAGCCTGGGTGACAGAGCAAGACTCCATCTCAAAAACAAACGAACAAACAAACACCTTTCAAAAAAGAAATCTTCACATAATAGATTTAGTCAAATCTTTAAACAAAATCCTTCAATTATGGGCAGAGGAAGGGTTCTCCAGAATACCTTTCAATTTGGTCCTTCTGGTCAATCCTGGAAAGCTGTATATGTAGATGAGGGGTTTTAGCTTCCGGTCAGAAAAAGCCACAACTTCATAGGGGATGTTAGTTGCCACGACGCCCACAATTCCATTACTACACTGGAGTACAGTCTTGTTCTTGGTTTCAATATTAATAAATATTACATAGTTCCCACAAGGGTAGCAAATGGTGTTGTTGTTGACAAAATGAACATTCTGCTTAGGGAATCCTTGCACCCATCTTTGGGAAAAGATATGTCAACATCAATATAATACATTTCAAATACTTTTTTTTTTTTAAACAAAGCAAAGGGTCATCAAAATCTTTGAAACATTTCTATTTCCATGTCCTTTCTGCCCCCAGTTTCTAAGATAAAAGAACACACATGCTGGCTGTGAGATCCGTTTGAGTCAATGAATTATAGAAATTTAAATGTAGACCTAAAATCCCATAGGTCTCCCAGGCCTTCTTCAGATAACTTTTTCAGCAAAGGAAACTCTCTGACCAAACCTGAGAAAGTCTCAGAAGGACTTCTGGGGTCTTGTATTCTTCGAAGACAAAAAGTGCAAATAACAGACAAAAGAGCTTGATCTCAACACAATGGCATTCTGAGCCATTCTTTTATAATTAGTTTGATTTTTTTTAATGAACTGTAAAAAAAACTTTGCATAGGACAACCTGCTTTGTGGTTGTAAGCGGAGTAGGAAAATTGCTTATTTACACAGATAAAGAGTATGTGGCCATATTTTAGATTTAAAAATACAAATAAATGTAGAAAATAAAAGGAACGAAGTCGATGTGAATGAAAGGCTAGCACACAAAAAGAACATACTCTCAAGTAAGGAGTGTGTGCTAAGTGTGTGATAGAAAGAAGGAGAGGAGATGGAGATTCTATTTTTATTTAAATATTAAAGATACGCTTGAAGATGGTGGAAAAGGCAAGTGAAGGACACTGGTTTGGTGGGAAACCTCGAGACATTAGAGTGTCCAGGACTAGCAGGGGATGCTCTATAGGGTGGAGGTGAGGGCTGGGAGGAACACCCTAGAATGCAGAAAAAAAAATACCACCTATATCTGCGCAGTGCTTGATGCTTTTCAAAGGCCACTATAAATGCAAATAAATCCAAAGCTAGTGGATGGGAGTTAGAAGGATTCAAGGTCCTAACTTTGGAGGAAATCATCAAAGGTGGCAAGGACGGGATCCCGGCTGTCGCCGGTGGAGAGGGAGGGGGAGGGGGATGTGATCAGGGGACCCGGATCACTAGCGGGAATCCTGAGCCAGAAGGAAGAGATGAAGGGTGCAGGGGGCGTTGCTGGGTAAGGGAGGCGAGGGTGGGGGAGGGCGGTCAGGGTCGCAGAATAAGGAGTGGGAAAGACAACTGGGGACGGGGTCAAGGAACAAGTGGATGGGGAGCGGACAGGGGAGGTCACACGGGTAGGGAGGCTGCGAGAAGGCAATAGGGGCAGAGGGGAAGGGGTCGAAGCTGCAGGGAAAGCCGCCCCAAGGAACCGGAGGGAGAGGAGGGAGGAGGGGACGTGGGGCAGGAGGTTCCGCGGGACCCAGAGCGGTCGCGGGGCCGTGGACACCGCACCTCACGGACAGGGACGCGCCGCCGGCGGAGTGATAACCTTCGTCGCGCTCCCGGCCTTGCGCCATGGGCAGTGTTTTCCTCAGGCGGGAGCGGGCAGCGCACGCAGTACCCCAGGGCGGGTCGGTTACCTTTCCTCCGCCACCGGGCTGCCGACTGCGACGCCGCCACTGTGTACACCTGTATCCCGGAGACCGTAAGCCCCGCGCCCATTGGCTCTGTGCTTTGGCCCGCTCCCTCCTGGGCCGAGCAGACTGGTGGAAGGTCCGCCGCTCTCGGCCAATGGGTGAGCGACAAGCCAAGCGGGGGGCGGGCCCCTCCGAGTGTGGGCTGGAAAGGCCCAGGTCCGGGCCAATAATTGCAAGTAAGACTCATGCGTACAATCTCCGCGTTTTCGAAGGTCAGAGCGGGCGGATCCCTTGAGGCTAGGAATTGAAGACCAGCCTGGACAATAGAGCGACACCTGCCGCGCCCGTGCCCCACCTCTACAAAAAATTTTAAAAAGCAGCCGGGCGTGGCGGTGCACGCCTGTAGTCCCAGCTACTTGGGAGACTGAAGTGGGAGGATCGCTTGAGCCCAGGAGTTCAAGGCTGCGGTGCGCTGGGATGACGCCACAGCAATCCAACCTGGGAGACAGAGCGAGACCTGTCTCTAAATAAATAATAATTTTTTAAAATTAATAAATTTCTAAACAGACTTGCATTTAGAGTGCAGACTGTGCCAAACATTGTTGCAATGTCTTCACATCTCCCATGATCCCCATTTTACAGACAAGTAACGTGAGGAAAAGAGAAGCACATAATTTGTCCATGGCTACAAAGTTGAGTGGGACTTTATTTATTTTATTTATTTATTTATTTATTTATTTTTTTATTTTTTTGAGACGGAGTCTTGCTCTGTCACCCAGGCTGGAGTGCAGTGGCCGGATCTCAGCTCACTGCAAGCTCCTCCTCTCGGGTTCACGCCATTCTCCTGCCTCAGCCTCCCGAGTAGCTGGGACTACAGGCACCCGCCACTTCGCCCGGCTAGTTTTTTGTATTTTTTAGTAGAGACGGGGTTTCACCGTATTAGCCAGGATGGTCTCGATCTCCTGACCTCATGATCCGCCCGTCTCGGCCTCCCAAAGTGCTGGGATTACAGGCTTGAGCCACCGCGCCCGGCCTATTTATTTATTTATTTATTTATTGTTGAGACAGGGTCTCACTCTGTTGCCCAGGCTGGAGGGCAGTGGCTTAATCTTGGTTCACTGCAACCTCCACCTCCTGAATTCAAGCGATTCTCCTGCCTCAGCCTCCCAAGTAGCTGAGATTACAGGCACATGCCACCACACCCAACTAATTTTTTGTATTTTTAGTAGAGATGGGATTTCACCATGTTGACCAGGCTGGTCTCAAATTCTTGACCTCAAGTGATTCGCCCACCTTGGCCTCCCAGAGTGCTGCAATTACAGGCGTGAGCCACCTTGCCCGGCCCTGAGTGGGACTTAAATGCAGGTCTAGCCTAATTTAGAGCTCCAAGCCCGTAAGTACCAATAACACTTTGAAATGTACCCTCTTGCTTCCTCAGGGAAGCAGACAGCTCTGGAAGTAACCTGATTGAATGGTTGGCAGCTTGTCATTCCCTTTTCTCTCCCATACCTTCCCTTAGACTCCCTCCCTTACCCTTCTCCTTCCTTTCCCTCCAGTCCTCTTCCCTTCTCTACCCTTCCCTTCCTTTCTTTATGTCTTTCCTTCCTGTCTTGCTTTCTTCTCTCCATTTCTTTCACAAATATTTACAGAGCATCCCGCATGCATTCATGCATGTGCTAGTCACTTGGAAAAAATAGAAAAACAAATAAAATTTCTTTCTTCTTGGAACTTAGAGACTGGTGGGATCCAGGGAGTTGGGCTAGATATCCACATTGTCTCAGATGGTCTGTATAAGTTGTGAAAGGATTTATGAAAGTGATTTTATACAAGAAATGTTGTACAATTGACAGATTGTTAGGCCTCCTAAATGCTTCATACAATGCCCTATGACTCTTACTGTACAACTTGCCTGCTTAAGTAAGGCTGATCCCTGTGGACATGTGGAGTTAGCCATGCTCTCTAGCTATGCTGGAGAGTCAGCTCTTATCTGCACTTCTGCCTGGCATGTCCTAGGCTAGGCTTCACACCTAGGACACGATTAAAATCTCTTACTTACCAAGGTTTTCACCAAAAATAAAAGTTGCTAAGAGTTGACATTATAACATGTAATTAAAACTACTAAAGAAACAATTTTACATGCAAGGTGTGTAAAGAAAGTAAAATGTGTTTTTGGTGAAAGCTTATAAGAAGTCATGGGAATGTGGATTTTTTTTCTGCCTACATTTAAGTGTTAAAGGATTACTTTAAGTAAAAAAAAAAAAATCTAAAGGTTTAAATAAGTTGTGGAAGGTTTATAAAAATTAATTGTAAGAGATTCTGTGTGTGAACATATTGGCTAAAGTTACAGGGGTTTTATTCAGTTTTTCCATAAGTTAAACATTGGAATAAAAGCACAATAGGTTTTTCTTAGAGAATTGATCTGCTCTTTCTCTCACACACACACACACACACACACACACACACAATTGTAAAGGGTTATACAAGGCTTATAAGACTCTTACCTTATGGTTAAACATTAAAATTGGGTAAATATTTCTATAAGGTTTTATTAAAAATTGGGTTTAACATTAATAGCACATTAATGTAAAGGTAAAATTTGGGTTATTTGGTATAACAGTCATACAGGAAGCATTATCAAATGTGAAATGGTGTTTTGCTTTTTTTGGACTATATTTGCATAAATGTGTTATTGGTATATGTTACAAAGTTATGAGAAATGCTTATAATTCTAATATGACTTAGTGTAGGTTATTAATAATTATAATTGTTATGTCAAATTTTGTGTGCCACAGAAGTAACCAAGTTTCCTTATCAATTGTAGCTTTAATAGTGGCTATCCTAAAACTTTTTATCAACCACAATTGTTTTCTTGTTCTAATCCTCTTTAGAAGGTGGTTTGTAATCAACTATAGAACTCTAGTCGGTGTTCCTAAATGCAAGTTTCTAATAACTTTGGAAATTGTAACATTAGAATAGAGGAAACAACTTTCAGAACCCTCATGAAGAGCTGGAATGTTCATGAATATCAGAGTCAAGGAAACTTTTCTTTTGAGCTATTTACAGCTTTTAGCAATTGAGTATACTTCTGTGAACAAAATTTGGAGTAGATTTGTTTCTCTCTACCTAATTTTTCCAAAATTTGGAAACTATTTGTGAGTATTCTTAATTTATGTCTACATAGTTATTTGCATACATGCAGTAAGGATCTGTTTTCTTTTGTAACAGAACACAATTGGATAATTGGTTATTTTACCAAAGCTTTAACTGGAATGGTGTGCTTTCCTTTAAGGAATCAAACTTGACTTGTAAAGCCAATAAAAACCCCTTGGAGAATTGGCCTCAGATCTTGTCTGCAACAGTCCCTGTAAAGGTAAGTAAAGAATGACCTGTGATAAGTAAAGAATGTCACTTTCTGACAGGTCCAGGAGTCCCAAGTTATCTTGGGACCCCAAGAGGACAGGAATTTACTCAAATCATAGATATTTGAGGGTACAAACACATGGCTGAGCTTGGCTTTACAAAGTCTTATCTAAGATCACTTCTATAGAGCAGAGTTCCATCAAAGCCAATTTAAAAAGAGCCTATGTGAAAAATAATTATTCTTGTTGCACTTTATACAAATAATCAGGCCAAGTATAACAAAGCAAATCAGTCTTACAATGATTTGTCTTTAGCAAAAATGAGAAACTGGAGAGAGTAATATTATGTTTCAAGAACTATGGTATACTTGTTATTAAATTCTAGTCTCATTAGTTGTTTTTAAGTTTATTTCTGCAATTTAGGCTAACCCTGCTTATTCCTGTAAACCAACCAATGATCTCTGACTGCTGCTCAGAAGAAACAAAAGGGATGGGTAATGTAAAACTCTGGATCAGTATTCTAATTCTTGGCACATCACATTCAGCTAATAACCCCATGTCAGCTTAGTTCCAACAGCTGCCCAATTCATGAAAAGCCTTCTAATTTAGCTTACTCGGAATAACTTTACTTATTTTGCTTTACACTTGTGCAATATATTGCTGTTATACTCTTTGTGTAGGAATACAGGACAAGCTTACTAAATGTTTTCTTAAACACGTATTAATCTTCCAGATATCACTTTTTGTCAAAACTCAAGAGTTTTGAATGGACCTTACCATACTGATGCTCTCTGACTGAGCTCCTCTCTACCCTGAATGCAAGAGACCCTCATAGTTAGGCAGGAATATCATCGCCCCCATTCAGCCTGAAGAAGTTACAAAAGATGGATCCTTGTCCCTCTGCAACCCTTAGGATTAAGGGTTCTCTTATAAAAGAGAGGTGGGAAATGTCAGAGGCGTGTGAACAAGAGCAACTCCAGCTTAAATAGGAGCTGGGTAAAATGAAGCTGAAACCTACTGGGCTGCATTTCCAGATGGTTAGGCATTCTAAGTCAAAGGATGAGATAGGAGGTCAGCACAAAATACAGTCATAAAGACCTTGCTGATAAAATAGTTTGCAGCAAAGGAGCCTGCCAAAACTCACCAAAACCAAAATGGCGACGAGAGTGACCTCTGGTTGTCCTCATTGCTACACTCTCACCAGCTCCATGGCAGTTTATACATGCCATGGCAACATCAGGAAGTTACCCTAGATGGTCTAAAAAGGGGAGCCATGAATAATCCACCCCTTGTTTAGCGTATCATCTTTTATTCCTTTACTTTCTTAATAAACTTGCTTTCACTTTGCACTGCAGAGTCGCCCTGAATTCATTCTTGCATGAGATCCAAAAACCCTCTCTTGGGGTCTGGATCAGGACCCCTTTCCTATAACAATATCATTACACAAATAGAATTATAGATTGAAATAAGAAGAAAAGAAACATAATAGTATGAATGCTTATGTTAGGATCCTCACCTAGTGACAAAGATTCTCTGCCTGGCCAAACTTTCGTTGGGCTCCTGAACCTTTTCCTAGGCTTGTCTGTGCCCTTCCTTGTAAAATCCAGTTTTAGCAAAGAACACTGCTAAGTCAGTTTGGCAACACTGCTAAGTCAGTCCATCAGTGTCCTCAATGTCTGATCACCCTCCATATCTGATCAGGTTCCTTATTCTCTACTGTCCCCCAGGTGATGTCTGATTACCTTGGCTTATGTGAACCCAAAATATCTGAGACAGATCTCAATCAATTTAGAAAGTTCATTTTTCTAAGGTTAAGAACATGCCCATGACACAGCCTCAGGAGGTCCTGACATGTGCCCAAGGTGGTCGGGGCACAGCTTGGTTGTATACCAAGGATTTTTAGGGAGACATGAGGCATCCTACACAATATGTATAAGATGTACATAGGTTCAGTCAGGTCATAGGGAGATAAGAGACAAAAGATTACATTCCTTTGAGTCTCTGATTAGCTTTTCACTGAATACAACAATTTACATATGAGAGGAGGGTAGAGGAATAGTCACTTATGCCTAAGTCTGGCTTAGTGAAACAACAGGGCAGAGAAAGCCATCAGATGTACAGTTGTCTCTTGTGACCAGAGGAACGACTTTGAGTTCTGTCCGTCCTTTGTCCACAAGGAATTTCCTTGTGGGAAAATTATTTGATTGGGGGCGGGGGGGGATATGTAGCTTTTTTATATTTGTAGCTATCTTATGCAGGAATAAAATGGGAGGCAGATTTGCCTGACACAGTTCCCAGCTTGGCTTTCCCTTTGGCTTAGTGATTTGAGGGCCCCAAGATTTATTTTCCTTTCCTACCTGTCTTCAGCAAGAAGCCCATTAGGTCAATTTAGCTAGAATCCTCCATCAGCCCTGATGGTTGCTATTAGTAATTTTCCTTCCACTGACCTGCTCCTTGGCTATAAATTCCCACTTGCCCATGCTGTATTTAGAGTTGAGCTCTGTTCTCAAACTTCCATTTTCATGGTTCCTACACCTTTCATGATGGTCCTGAGTAAAGGTGGCCTTACCATGCTTTAGCAAGTATCGTTGAATAATTTGTTCTTTAACATGAGCTGAACGGGCAGTGATAGGGATGGTCTCTGTGTGCATGCACCACTTTCACTGAGGGTCAAACGATGAGGAGGGATTGCTGGATGGGGGTGGGATGGGCTGAGGATAATTTTTATAAAGACACTAAGGCAGGGCCACAGATTGGATGAACTGGGAAGGGCAGTGTGATTGGCGCAGAGGGAGATAAGAAGAAAATACTTAAAATGAGGCTAGTGAAGGAACCAATGGCCAGGTGAAGGACAAGTTGAAAGTTCTGGCCTTTATCTTAAGAGCCATGAAAAGACTACTGGGGCTTAGAGCCCAGGAGTTCAAGACCAGCCTAGGCAACATAGTGAGACCTCATTTCTACTAAAAATACAAAAATTAGCTGGGCATGTTGGCATGTGCATATAGTCCCAGCTATTTGGGAGGCTGAGGCAGGAGGATCACTTGAGCCTTGGGAGGTCGAGGCTGCAGTATGCCATGATCTCACCACTGCACTCCAGCCTAGGTGACAGAGTGAGACCCTATCTCTAAATAAATAAATAAATAAATAAATAAATAAAAGTAGGATGCTTTGGCATGCTGAATACTTTGAATTAAAGAAGATTGGAAGGCCTCAGAAGCAAAGTTTCTCTCTGACCTTTTTCTGTTCTCCTGTCTCCTGCCCCTGTTTCTCCACCAAAGCAAATCATAGACACCAGAATTCCTCTTCCCCAAGGTGGGTCATGGAAACTATTAATATGTATATTATGTATATTATAGAACCCCTCTCCCTCAAAGCAAAGCACAAAAACCTGGAAATATTACTCTAACCTTCCTCTGCCTTTATTTGTAGGAACTGGCCATAAAGAAATTCTCTGGCATGCCTGTCTAATGTGGATCATAAGCATCTTATTCCAGAGGAGTCCTGCTCTATACCCAGCAGGAAGGAATCCTACTCAGAGAGGTCAAGAAGAATGTAAACAGATAGGCTTTGCTGGGTTCCCCTTTCAATCTGTTACCATTATATCATACCCTTTTTGTCCAATCACATTTCTACACAGCTGTCCGTTCTTCATGGAGCCCAAGCATAAAATACTTTTCCCTGGGTCTTTGAGTCTTTATTTCCGAAGCCTCCTGTGTGTTGTAAAACTTTGAGTTAACAATTTTTTCATGCTTTTCTCTTGTTAATCTGTCTTTTGTTATAGGAATGTCAGCTATAACCCTTATGATAGATGAGGAAAGGTATCACATCTTTTCCTTCCCTGTAAGACATTAAGTGGTTTTCAGCAGGGGAGTGACAGGATCAGGTCTATGCTTTTAAAAGATCATTTGGCTGCAGGATTATCAAGTGGCTGGGGTGGGAAAACAGGGAGAATTCAAATAGGCAGATCAGTCGGGAGTCTATTCCATTCTTCTAACAAATGGAGCCAACGCAGGATTTCTCAAATTCAGCACTGTCGATATTCTGGGCTGGATTTGGCGATTGTGGGTAGAGTCCTATGCATTGTAGGGTGTTTGGCAATGTAGCACCTCTGCAGCTGTGACAACCAAAAATGCCTGTGCACATTCTCAAATGTCCCCTGGATGGCACAATCACCCCCAGTTGAAAACCACTGGTAAGTCAGTGTATTAAAAAGTTATTTTAAAAGGTAAAAATCTATAGGATTTGGTGATGGATTGATAAAAAGAGGCAAGGGAGAAAGGAGAGTGAAGGATGTTCCTAGATTTCTAATTACCACAGAGATGGTGGTGTCCTTCACCGAGACAGAGTGAGGAGGAAATGGAGATGTGTTTCTATGCAGAAATGTGAGGGCAGACACACACCGTGCTTTGTTCTTAAAACTCATAAAACTGACTGACAAAATCTCATGTTGCAGGTCCCAGGAAAAAGTAGCAAGGAGGAAAAGTCAAACTTTCTTTTGCCACCCCTGATGACTTTGCTTATTTGTGTTTTGACCAAGCCCTCCCCACCCACCCTCATACTTTTAACCACAACTAAGAAAGAAAGGCCACTATCCTTCTGCAACCTGGCCCGGTGTAGGGGTCAGGGAATCTCCTGAATATCATCTACGGGTATCCCCAGAAACCCAGCTAGAGACCTCCCTTAATTTTAAAGCCAACCCTAGAGCAGAAGAGGCCAGTCTTGCCCTGCTCCCAAAGTAAGTGACTGTCAGAGGATGAAAGGTAGGCAGGGAATATAGACTTCGGGAAAGAGATGCTGGCCTGGAATCAGCAGTGACCCTGGGAAGCTGAACTTACTCTGTGTTACAGCAAAAGAGGAACTGAATGGAATGAAATTGAAAAGGCAGTCTCGTGTGTATCTTACTCTTGAAATCTTGGTGTTATGGTTTAGATGGAAAGGGAAGTCTCTAGCTGGGTTTCTGGGGATACCAGAATGTTCTGATATGCAGGAGATTACGTGACCCCTAGACCGTGCCAGGTTACAGAGGAATGAGTGGCCTTTCTTTCTTAGTCTGGAAGGGGAAATGCGGATCATCGCAGAGAATGGACTCGGAAGGATAAGTTAGGGAAATCGGTTCCAGTTCTCACATTGAAAGATTTGTGGGTATTAGAAACAAAATCTAAGACACACAAGTTTTTCTAATAACCAGTGTGTTCCACCATTTTTCGGAAGGGCCCAACTCCCCCAAACCAGCCCTGCCCCTCCCAATCTTCTCTTCCCTGGCAAATCTCCACCTCGCCACCAACAGCCTAGTCCTGGACAGAATATGCCTAATCCTCAGTGTGAGATTTTATACCTTTCTGGAACTCAGCTTGTCTTAAAGGCTAAAAGAGCAGTGGTTAACTCAAGTTCATTGAGCAAGCCCTAAAACCAAACCGGGCCACAGCCAGTCACAGAACAAAAAAATCCTTATTTCCCACTAAGGGATCATTTCAGTCCTGACTTCTGTAGGGTTCCAGCCAAATTCCAAGATAATCTGCAAGATGGACTTTCACTAAGTTTTTCTCCCATTAATTTTCTATGACCATTTAAACATGTGAAAAGATCATACAGCATACTAGAACTTATTTTATTAAGTCAATGAGTAAGTGGTTTCCTGTTTATCAGCTAATTGTTTGCTTTTTGTGAAATGCATCTTGTTTATGAGAAAAGTCAAAAAAAGAAGTTGGCATTGTTTCTCTGTGTAAAAAGAAATAATGTAAATAATGAATGTTTTTAAAATAAAGGAATAATCTGCTATGATAGAGAGTATCTGGTTATTCTATGGCAATTGACCCCTTTTATAGCAGTGATGACCACAATTTACTAAGCTGCTATTATGTGTTTGGAGCTCCATAGAGTCTGAGTCCTCCCACCAACTATGCTACATAAGAACCTGTGGCTCAGAGAGATGAGTGAGACTCAAAATTACACATTTAGTTAGTGGTAGAGCTGGATTCAATCGTGGGTTCACCTGCCCCTGAAGTCTAAGCATTTCTTTTTCTTTTTTTTGTAGAGATGGAGTCTTGTTATGTTGCCCAGGCTGGTCTTGAACTCCTGGCCTCAAGTGATATTCCCACCCTGGCCATCCGGAGTGCTGGGATTACAAGTGTGAGCCACTGCGTCTGGCCTAAAGTCTATGTCTTCTGCACAGGTTTTCTCTCTGCTCTCCTGCCGCATCCATGCATGTTTATATAATAATAGCTAACTTATATGAAGCCACTTCTCTGTGCCTGGCATTGTACATCCTTATAATACATGTATTATTTAATCCCTGTTGTAGAGACAGGAAAATCGAGTCTCAGAAAGTTAAAATTTTTTGCCCAACATCTCACAAGTTTCAAATGAACTTGAATTCAGGTAGTTAATTGTCTTAAAAGCACTCTTCTTTCCAGCAGACTTGTAAATTTCAAAGTAAATTGGACATTTAGTTTAAACTTTGCATTTTTCTGGAAAAAGAGAGGAAAAATAGGAAATCCTTCATAATTTCCAAAAGTTTTAGAATAAATAATATGGGAAGAGGCTACATTGTTATGGAGATCCTGGGCCAGTTAGTGAAAATGGCTGAATGTTATTATTTAGTGCATTTAATCTACAAATTCAGACTTCATTTTCAAGCTTCAAATATTTTGGAGGTATCTGTGGAGTATAGTTTTATGACTAAATTTTGTGTCCCAAGATGCTTCCTTTACTCTTGATACTGAAATAACTACACTAGATTAAATACAGAAAGGGTTTGTAAGTCAACATTTAAGAAAATAACACACTGAACATGTGGTTTTAAATAATGTTTTAAAGAAGAATGAGAAGGTTATTTTGCAAGACAGAGGGGATTGTCACAACATGCCCACCTGGAATTCTAAGGCAAGAATATAAATGGAGACTCATAAATCATTTGTTCAATTATTTTCAAATTAGTTCTTAAAAATTTAAAGTCAAACACAAATTATAAGATTGAAAAGTAAAACTTCAAATCAAAATTGTTTAAAGCAAATATTTTTAATTTTAATGAAATTTTATTAAATATTTTTATATAAAAAATTTGCAATTCTAATATTTATTATTCATGTAGCTGTCAAAGAATTGGTATCAAGCTTCATACATGTTATATCTAGACCTACATACATACAGAAACATAGGACTAATACATTTTTTTCTATATTGCAAAACATTCTTCAGCATCCATGTACAGCTATTGCCAATACCACGCTAACCCATGACAACCCCTGGAACCAAACAGAGTTGGAATCAAAGAGAAGCAAGAAAATAGTCACTTGATTGTACTGGGAAACAATACTTAATTATTCACAAAGCAATACTGAATGAATGAATACATTCATGCTCTCTGAAAAAAGGACAAATTCCTTAATATATTTTTCTGAGATGGAGTCTCGCTCTGTCGCCCTGGCTGGAGTGCAGTGGCACGATTTTAGCTCACTGCAACCTCTGTCTCCCAGGTTCACCCAATTTTCCTGCCTCAGCCTCCCAAGTAGCTGGGATGATAGGCACATGCCACCACGCCTGGCCAATTTTTTGTATTTTTAGTAGAGACGGGATTTCGCCAGTTGGCCAGGCTGGTCTGTGACTCCTGACCTCAGGTGATCTGCCGACCTTGGCCTCTCAAAGTGCTGGGATTACAGGCATGAGCCACAGCACCCGGCCAATATCTTTTATCTTATCCAAGCATTCCCACCAGTCAGATCCTCCCCACACTCCTTAAGTAGTTTCCAACTCTTGATGTTGGAAGAGGCACAACACACAAACCTCACAGTGTCCAAACACAGTAGCCTTTTGTTTCGAGGACATGGGGCAAATGTGAAGTCACGTGGCAGAACTTTAGAGTCACCGTCATGCTGGGGGAGTGTTGAGAGGTGGACCTCACGTGACAGTGGTGTGGGCCCTCTAAAGGGTGGGGCCCATGGCAGGGGCACACCTTGTGGGGTCTATGGGTGGCACTATTTTTACTGGTGGAAGGTGTTTGAGTTACAGGGGGCAAAGCAGAATGGGTATGCAGCTCAACTCTTGCCTCCTCAGAAGAAATAATTCGATTGAGGGAAATAAAGCAGAAAAAGAGACTGAGGCAAGTTTCAGAGCAGAAGTGGAAGTTTATTTTAAAAGGCTTTAGAACAGGAAAGATAGGAAAGTACACTTGGAAGAGACCCAAGCATGCGACTTGAAGAATAAGCACAATATTAACCTTGATCCTAGGACTTTATAGGCTAGCCCCTTTCCCATAATTCTTCCCTTACGGGGGGCTGCCCACGTGCACAATGCCTCTTCTTTACCTTTGGGAACTGAGCACATGCAGTGTGTTCAGGAAGTTGTACCCATGACCATCTGAGGCTCTCTGCCCTTTTCTGGGGGAGTGCCCCTAGAAGGTCATACTCTACCACTTTGTCTCTTCTTTTTTTTTTTTTGAGACGGAGTTTTGCTCTTGTTGCCCAGGCTGGAGTGCAATGGCACAATCTTGGCCCACTGCAACCTCCACCTCCTGGGTTCAAGAGATTCTTCTCCTGCCTCAGCCTCCCGAGTAGCTGGGATTACAGACATGTGCCACCATGCCCGGCTAATTTTGTATTTTTAGTAGACCTGGGGTTCTCCATGTTGGTCAGGCTGGTCTCGAACTCCCGACCTCAGGTGATCTGCCCTCCTCGGCCTCCCAAAGTGCTGGGATTACAGGCGTGAACTACTTCACCCGGCCCATTTTCTCTGTTAATGTGTATGCCCAGAAATTTCCTTCTCTCTGGTGCCTGCATTCAATTAACACTTTAGTGCAATAATTGTGGACCATCAGAAAATGGCCTCTCCCTGGCTCCAGCTGCCAATTTATCACTTTTAGAGAGGCAATATGATAATTGCCGAACCATCACCTGACATTCCTAGTGGGTGGGGGAGAGCTCTCTCCTTCCCTGCTCATGCCTAACTACCTGTAACACTATGGTACATGCTTGAGAAACTAGCACTTAGTGAAAGATAAAATAACACAGGAGGAGGAGGAAGACTTTGGAGGAGATGACAAAAGGGGAAAACAGTGGAATTTATAAGAATGACAAAATACATTGCAGAGTAATAAAAAGTAAGGAATCTACTGCCTGGAAGTACTTGGTTTGTGATGGACATGGGACTTCTGATATGTGCTGCAGTCTTGGATGCCAGGTTATTACCAGTTTTGCAGAACACTGACATCTATGGACTCGAACATGGACTCCATGTAAAGAACTACAAGGATGATTAATAAACACAAACACAAATCAATGTGCACTGTTGCCTAAATATCACCTAAAATAGCATGTTAGGAAAGCACCAAGTACCAAGTGTGTGATGACATGGTCTGAAGAAGTGTCTGAAGACCATCATTCCACATTCCACATTCAATAACATCATGAAGACTTAAGATCCTCTTCAAAAGCTTCAAAGCTCATCTTTACTAATTTCTCACAAAAGCAAACCTCCTTCCAAAGTATAAACTTAAAACCACTAATGTATCAATATATTATATTTTATATCATCTCATTGGACTTCCCTTCAATTTCCTTGGCCTTCAGGGTTTTTCATATTGTTTGTGTTCCCTTAGACTAGAGACAAAGAAACAACACTTTCCAAAAAAATACATGTTCTGTGGCCTTTTTCACTGGTAAAACCCCGGTGTAACAATAAAATTGCCTTTGCAAAGATTATGACAGTGAAAGAAATCCAGCATGGCTGACTCCATCTTGCTTCTAGCCTCACAGGCCAGCTGTCCTCACTCATTCCTGGGTGTAGGTCAAGCTAACCATGGGAAGAATTTAGTTTATAGTTTAACTTTGAAGCAAGGATGGTAATAGTCTCTCCCTAAAACTGACCCCCTCCTTGTTTGGGGACTGAAAACACCTTTGTAAGACTAATGAAAAGCCACAAGATTAGGATTGTGGGAGGGGCCTGAATTCTGCTAAAATGTAGGCATTGGTAACCAATGAAAACCAACCATTGTTTTCTATAATCCCTGACTACTAAAATGTAGGTATAGTTAAGCAGTAACCAGCAGTTACTATTTCCTAGCTTGCTGTTCTGTAATTTCTTGCTGTTCAGGAGTCACGAAGTCAGAGGTCATAAGATTTGTCATTGCTTCTACAGATGACATCACTATTGTCAAAACCTAAGACTGGTTTTTGAAATACTTTTCAGACTTCTGCATTCTGGTAACTGACTAACTCCACCCAGACCCATGATTCGTATCAAGGAACCGACTCAACCAGTGTTCCCCACCCAGAATTGATTCAGCACTTGAAGACAGTTTGGACACTCCTATGATTCCATCCCCAACCAATCAGCAGCACCCATTCTCTTAGCCCTCTACCCACCAAATTATCCTCAGAAGCCCTAGCTTCTGAGCTCTTATAGAGGCAGATTTGAGAATTAGCTCCTGTCCTACCACTTACCTGGCCCTGTGATAATTAAACTCCTTCTCTACTGCAATACCACTGTCTCAGTGAATGGCTTTATCTGTGCAGCAGGCAAGATGAACCCACTAGGTGATTACAATAAGTTTAGAAGTAGGCGTTTTGTTGCATTCTATGACAAAAATTTGAGTCAACATAAGAAAGTGAGGATGAAGTGGCGAAAATATTTGAGTTCAGATTAAACTCTCAGAGGCTATGTGGCATGGAGAAAAAAGCCCTTGACCTTAAAGTTCTCACTCATAGGTGGGAATTGAACAATGAGAACACTTGGACACAGGGTAGGGAACATCACACATCCCTTTGATTTAGGCATATGGGTGAAGTCTAACTACCAGTCCTCTCCGGGATAGTGACCTATTCTTTGTTCCCCCAAAGGAGCCTTATGATGGGACAAGGGATTAATCCTTGGGCACACCTCACAGGCTTTGACTACCTGTTGGATGGTCTGTAGGAGATTTGGCCCTGTAATAGGGATTTGGCCATTTGATGAGTGTTTTCAATACCCATATGAAAAGTTTGGTGGAGGGTATAAATACCTTTCCTTCTTCTGTCATTAACCACCCTGAGGGGAGAAAACTGTGCTCCAGTGAAAGTCCCCATTCTGTTTCAGTAGGGGAATATTAGGGCTTAATCTCTTGGAGGGAGTTGCTCCATACCAAGGGTCCTTCCGTAGGTATTTCTAATGGGAGGTTCCACCTGGCAGCAATTTTGGCCTCAGCATCTGCCTGATGGTTTTATTCTGCCTTTTCTTCTTCACCTTTCTGATGGCTTTGGCAATGTAAGACGCCATCTCCTTGGGTTTTTGCACTGTGTGCAATAACTCCATCATTTCCTTGTGGTATTTAATGGGGGTTCATTCCCCCAGAGGTTATGAACTCCCTTTCTTTCCATATTATAGCATGGACATGTAGGATTAGATAAGCATACTTGCTATCTGTATAAAGATTTACTCTTTTTCCTTTTTCCAGTTCTAAGGCTTGGGTAAGTGCCACTAGTTCTGCTAACTGGTCACTGGTCCCCGGGGGAAGAGGCTTACTTTCAAGTACAGTTACATCAGTAACTATGGCATAACTTGCCCTTCATATCCCATTCTCCACAAATGAACTTCCATTGGTATATAGATTAAGGTCAGGATTAGCTAAGGGGATTTCTAAGAGATCATCTTGGGCAGTGTAAGTCTAGACTATAATTTGTTGGCAGTCCTGCTCGATTGGTTCCCCATCCTCCGGAAGAAAAGTGGCAGAGTTGAGGGCTGCACATGTATGTATTTGAAGCATCGGTCCCTCAAGGAGTAGCACTGGGTATCTAGGTAGGTGGTTTTCTGATAGCCTACTTAGGATGTAGCCTACTAGGATGCAATAAACTTCCTTTGGCACCTAGTATGCCATTTACATCATGAGTAGTCCTGGCAGTGAGATCCTTTCCTTGTATTATTTTGAGAGCCTCTGACACTAAGACGGCCACCGCCACAACTACCCATAAACAGTGAGGCCAGCCTTTTGCTACTACATCAGTTTCCTTACTTAGGTATGCCACTGGTTGTGGGGATGTCCCGTGAGTCTGAGTAAGGACTCCAAGAGCTATCCCTACTCTCTCTGTGACATATAAAGAGAAGTTTTGTCCTGTGGGAAGGCTTAAAGCTGGAGCTTGTACTAGGGCCAGCTTTAAGGTTTTGAAAGCTGTTTCTGCCTCTGGTTCCCATTCTACTAGATGAGTATTTGCCCTCTGGGTCTCCTTGTTTAGAGTATAGAGGGGCCTGGCTATCTCGCTGTATCTGGAGATCCATAGTCAGCAAAAGCCAGTGATTCCAAGGAATCCCCATGCTGTTTTAATGTCTTAGGGCGAGGATAAGCCAATATAGGCTTTCTACCATTTCTAGGTCCTGTGACAGCCGTTTTGCTATTACTCGCCTTTGGGACCTGTATTTTTAACCTCCTTGTCAAATTTTTTTCCTCTAGAATCGAGGCCATGAAGCTACAGATGGTTTCACAAATGGAACCCCAAAAGAGCTCAACTACCAAGGACCCCTGGACTGACCTGCTGGCCGTTTCACTGGCTTAAAGAGTTCCCCTCTGGAGGTCACTACAACTGCAGGGCCCCTTCTTCGCCCCTATCCAGCAGGAAGTAGCTAGAGCAGTCATCGCCCAATTCCCAACAGCAGTTGGGGTGTCTTGCTTAGAGGGGGGATTGAGAGGTGAAGCTGGCTGGGCTTCTGGGTCAGGTGGGGACTTGGAGAACTTTTCTGTCTAGCTAAATGATTGTACACACACCAATCAGTGCTCTGTGTCTAGCTAAAGGTTTGTAAACACACCAGTCAGCACTCTGTAAAAACGCACCAATCAGTGCTCTGTGTCTAGCTACAAGTTTGTAAAGGGACCAATCAGCACTCTGTAAAAACGGACCAATCAGCACTCTAAAATGGACCAATCAGCTCTGTAAAATGCACCAATCAGCAGGTCGTGGGTGGGGCCAAATAAGGGAATAAAAGCTGGCCACCCCAGCCAGCAGAGGCAACCCCCTCTGGTACCCTTCCACTCTCTGGAATCTTTGTTCTTTCACTCTTCACAATAAATCTTGCTGCTGCTCACTCTTTGGGTCTGCACTATCTTTATGAGCTGTAACACTCACTGCGGGGGTCTGCGGCTTCATTCCTGAAGTCACTGAGACCACAAACCCACCAGGAGGAACAAACAACTCCGGCTGCGCCAGCTTTAAGAGCTGTAACACTCACTACGAAGGTCTGTGGCTTCACTCCTGAAGTCAGTGAGACCACAAACTCACTGGAAGGAAGAAACTCCAGACACATCTGAGCATCTGAAAGAACAAACTCCGGACACACCATCTTTAAGAACTGTAATACTCACTGACCGCGAGGGTCTGCAGCTTCATCTTGAAGTCAGCAAGACCAAGAACCCACCAGAAGGAATAAATTCCAGACACAAGACCAGAGTTGACAACCCATCTCCACCATACAAAAGTGTATTGATTTGGAGAAAATCACTTAACCTCTGCCCCCCAGTTTCCCTATCCCTGAGATGGTAATGTTAACAGTACTTACATCTTAGGATTGTTGTGAGGATTAAAGACTTTTGGGGTAGAACATTTAGGAGATACTTGGCAAGATGTGTACATTCAACAGATGAGATTATCTCCTGTATGCTGCTTTACAACATTTTGATTTAACAGTATATCTCTGGCATGTTTCTGCATCAGTATATATGAATCTACTTTATCCCTTTTAACAGTAGGGTTTCCCCCCGTTCTTTAAAAAAAGTTTCTTAAATCTTAATTTTTCCCAATATAGCATATATTAATAGTAAAAACTCAAAGTGTATAGAAAGCTTTTCAAATGACAACAGTCACCACCTCATTTCTTCCCACCTGATCCTTTCACATCTCAATGCCATTCTCTAGAGCCACCTTCCAGCTGAAGAAACAGAAGAGAACCAATACCCTGGAAGCACTCCCCTACATCGTGCACCCACCCTTTTCTACTCCCTTCCTTTCCTCTGTATGTAACTACCGTCCTGAATTCTGTGATTATTGTTCCCTGCTTTTCAATTCTACCATGTATGCATGAGCCATAACTAATGTGCTGTTTCACTTTGCATGTTTATAAACTTAACACATGTAGAGTCATACCATATATATTATCATGACTTGCTTTTCTGGCTTAATATCATGTTTTTGAGAGGGATTTAAGTTGATAACTATAGCTGTACACTATTTGTATTCATTGTTGGGTAGATGTTCATTATATGAATATGACACAATTTATTTATCCATTCTTCTCTCAATGGGCTTTTAATATCCCCTCAATCTTTTTTCTATTCAAGCTTCTTTCTTTCTTTTTTTTTTTTTTTTTGGAGACAGCGTCTCACTCACTCTGTTGCCCAAGCTGGAATGCAGTGGCATGAACTCTTGATCTTGAGCCAGCAGAATCCTCTCAGATTCGTCTCTTAGGTTGATTATTAAGAACTGTAGTTGTAAAAATGCACGTATTGTTTCCTTTTAACTGTGGCTATGAGCAGTGTGTCAACGTAAAAGGAAGAGGGTGAAGCAAAATTAATGCAGAGAGGTAATTTGAGCCAAGGTTGATGGTTGCAACCCAGGAGTATAGGTTCAAGTTGCTCTGAATAGACACTCTCATTAGCAGCAGTTACAAGTGGATTTCTAAAGGAAAAAAAAGGGGCTTCAGAGAGTGGGCTGACACATAGTTGTCTGTCAGGAATTCTCATTGCTTTACAAAAACAACATTGATTAGCAGCTGGCTACACATTGTTAAGCTATAGGCTGTGGGCTATAGTGTTTGCTGTGGCATTATTAGGTTAATTTATAGCTACTTGGGGCTATAACAAGCAGTTTCAAGAGGTGAATACACAGCTCAAAGCGGGGAGTGGGGCATGATTGCTGTCTCATTTTAATGTCTCTTTGGGCCTAATAATTTGAAATGGCTCACATTCCTCAGATGAAAGTTCTTTTCTTTCCTCAAGTGTATATTCAGATGTTTACACAACCACAAAGGACTTGGAGAGGATCTATTGTAATGCACACCAGTAACATAGTACAGTAGTTCACTGGGAGAGTATATTTTCAATTTCTTTCTTTGAGGAATTAACCTTTTACTTTATCTATTGATGAGGTGGATCTTTCAAATCATTACAACAAAACACTACATTATTCATACTAAATTACGGGACAGGTCATTCCAAGTAAAACTTTTAAAGTAATACCTTGATGTGAAATTTTTTTGTTTGGCCATTCAGAGGTTTTGCCTTGCCAAGTTTAAATTTACAAGGTTATTTGCATGAAGTCATTAATGTGCTAAAAAGTCAATTTCCTTAAAAAGAGTTAAGCAGTGCCCACATTTTAGCAAAAACACGGTCAATTTTTAAAACTTTATATCCATTTCTTGCCTATTTACTAAATTAAATAAAAATATGTAGTGATCACATTTATTTAACATATTCTATGCCAAGTGCTGCTCTAAGTGCTTTCTGTATAGTAACTAATTTAATCCTGCCACAAACTCTATGTCAGAGACGTTTGAACCAGAGCGACTCCATCTTGAGTGAGGGCTAGGAAGATGAGGCTGGGACTTGCTGAGCCGCATTCCCAGAAAGGTATTCCTAGCCTCTAGATGTTTATGGTTAAGGGAACAGATTGATAATGTTTACTAAACTAAGATCCAGACTTGGGAGTGTCCAGATATCCTGATATCTTGAGAACAAGAGCATTCCTAATTTTGCTTTAAAGATAATAATATTGATTCTTGCAAAACATAGTAATTACGAAAATTAATCCTTTATCACAAACCCTTGTAGCAGAGCACATCTCCCCATGATCTTTTTTTCATCCTATGTATACAGGCGTTGTACCTGGGGTGGGCACCTTCATTCTCTTACTTTCGGGAACCCCCTACTCCGCCTATGGAGTAGCTGTTTTCACCACTTTATTTTCTTAATAAATGTTTTTGTTTTGCACGGTGGACTCGCTCTGAATTCTTTCTTACGTGAGATCCAAGAACCCTCTCTCGGGTCTGGATCAGGACCCCTTTCCCGTAACATCTATACAGGAGGCATAACATGTTTTCCACCTTATTTTACAGGTGAGGGAACTGAAACACACTGAGGTTAGTGACTTGCCCATGTTCACAGTTAATAAGTGGTTGTTACGGGTTGAATTGTGCTCCCCCCAGTTTCATACATTGATGTCCTAATCCCCAGTACCCCAGTATGTGACCTTATTTGGAAACAGATGTAACTAAATTAAAATGAGATCACAATGGAGTGTGAATGAAGATGAAGGCACGGATGGGGTGGGCGGTGCTTCTGCACTCCAAGGGACATCAAAGATTCCCTCAAACCACCAGAAGCTGGGAGAGAGGCACGGAACAGACTCCCTCACAGACTCCCTCCTCAGAAGGCAGCAACCCTGCTGACACCTTTGTCTTGGACTTGTAGCCTCTAGAGCTGTGAGGCAACACACTTCTGTTGTTTAAGCCACTCTGCAGTACTTTGTTACCCTAGTCCTAGCCACTGAATACAGGGGTGGAGCCAGGATCAAAACAGGCGGGCTGCTCCAAGACTTGGTGCTGTTCACCTCATTCTCTGCTCCTCCCGTAATAGGGCTAATCAAAATAAAGATAGACACCTACCCTCATCCCACCCCAATAAATGGCACAGGAGTTACCAGCTTTCGAATCTAGGCAAACAGGGAAATCACTGAATAGTCTTTTTCCTCATCTGTATGATGGCCCTGGAACCCCTCTTTCCTGACCCTTAAGTTAAAAGAGCTGTTTGAGAGGACTCTCTGGCCAGACCTTTATTCCCAGACCCAAGACTAAATTCATTCATCCCACCTGCTTGATTCTGAGCCTGTGCCCTTATTTAACTGAAATGCAGGTTCAGTTGCTTGCCTCTTTCAGAGTCCAATTACTAATAAGAAAAGCAAAGTCTGGTATAAAGAAAGTGATTTTTCATTCCAAAGCTGGCTTACGGGAATAACAACAGGCTTCCTGCCTTAAGGGTACCACTTCGCTTCTGGGGCAGAAAGCAGGGGCTTTTAAAGGGGGGAGTTGGTATGAATTGCACGCTGGGGAGGGAGCGAGTGGGTGGGAGTTTGCACGACTCACTGTGGTGCTTTATCTACTGGGTGGTGCCATTATAGGCAGAAGTCATTTGTAAAGTGGACTTTTGGATGTAAATTGACTGTTATCTCTGGAGGCAGTCTCCTGGTGGGTGAGAGTCCTGCTCTGGAGCTTTTAAGTAAACACCCAGTTAGAAAAGCTTGCCCTGTACGGAGTGTCAGTGAAGGGAAGGTCAAAGATGATAATCGCATTTCTAAAGAGCTAAGTAGGAAGTGGTGAACAGGGAGAAAGGAGAAAAGAGAAAAGATGGGAGAAACAAATAATGTAAAACATAACTCATCCTCTATCTCTTAGAAAAATGGGAGTACTCAGTTACATTACCAGGGCTTCAAACACAAATGTTTAGTAAGTGGGAGAGTTTTGAAAGCAGCACCATTATTCTGAGGTTGATGATATCCAGGCTTGTGCTGTCTCCTGTGGGTTAAAATGAAAAGGATGTATCCTATAGGTGACAGTAGGGACAGAGGCCCTCCCAGTAGTCACGTTAAGCTAGTACTGACAGAAAAAGGAAAAGCCTGTCCAGGTGGCTGGGCAACCCTGCAGCAAGGCATAGATGAGCTTGTAAATCAAAGGAAACGACCAAGGTGAGTCTCAATCCTTTTAGAGGTTTATTTTGCCAAGGTTGAGGACACATCTGAGAAAAAGTAACACAAAATCACGGGAACATCTGTGATCTGTGCTCTTTCCAAAGAGGGCTTGAGGACTTCAATATTTAAAGGGGAAAGAGCAGGCAGTAGGGGAAAGTGGAAAGAAAGAAAAAAGGGAAGGTAGTTAAAAGGGGCAAGTAGTTGCATTCTTTGGGGCCTTTGATCAGCATTCACTGAAAGCACATGTTACATTCGTGAAAGGAGGTCGTAGAGGAATAGTCAGTTATGCTAGTGCTTGGTGAATCTGCATTTTTACAAGATTAAATATAGGGTAGAGAAAGCAGTCAAATATGCATTTTTCTCCAGCGAGAGGAAGGATGACTCCTAGACCTGTCTTTGTCCCGTACTTGGGAAGATAAGCCGTTAGTTTACATTGCCAGGATGAGATTCAACTGATCTGTTTTAGAGTAAAGATCTTGGGGGCCCACAAGGAATTTCCTTGTAAACAAGCCCCTTGGGGAGGTGTGTGGCTTTTGATCTTTGTAGCTATCTATTTAGGAACAAAATGGGAGGCAGTGTTGCCTGACTCAGTTTCCAAGCTTGACTCTTCCCTTTGGCATAGTAATTTTGGGGTCCGGAGATTTTTATTTTCCCTTCACAAGCTAACAGGAGCCTTTGGAGAGAATGCTCTGGACCGGTGAGTGAGCCATGAGTTCGGGCCACAGGCTCCGAAGCCGTGAAGCCTTGGTACGGAGCGGGTGGCGCTTCGAGGTCAGTGCCACAGGAGGGAGGTCAGGGCCAGCGTCAGACGTGGGGCCCCATGGAGGGCGGAGTGGAGGCCCCTTCGTTCGGGGGCGGAGGGATGACTCTGAGCATTCAGAACTTTTGTGCATCTCCCTGTGGGTGCATCTCTTGGCCAGCGAGATGCTTTGACACAGCCCCTTAAGCTATTTTAAGAGCTATCCCATAAAGCCTGGAAGGCACACCGGGTGGAGCTGGCGGCCGCCCGGGGCAGGCACTTTTGAGCCAGGGAGGAAGCGGGGAGGGAAGGAGGGCGGGAAGGACGGGCGACCTACTTCCTGAATCGCCTGCAAACGCCAGAGGAGCTCGGCCTGCGCTGCGCCACGATGTCCCGGGAGTCTGCCAGGAGCCTGGGGAAGGGTGAGGCCTGCCCGCCGCGAAGAGGGGTGATCTCGGCGACCCCTGGCGGCATGTTCGAGGCTGCTTCGGGAGCCCAGCCTCCCGGGAGCGCCCCACCGGCGGGGAACGGGTCGGAGCTGCAGTGGAACGCGGGGGCAGTGGGATACGGGGGGTCTCGACACCTCTCTGGGCCGTAATCGCCTTCGCTTCTCCCCGGCAGGAAGCGCGCCCCCGGGGCCGGTCCCGGAGGGCTCGATCCGCGTCTACAGCATGAGGTTCTGCCCGTTTGCTGAGAGGACGCTTCTGGTCCTGAAGGCCAAGGGAATCAGGTGGGCACCCAGGCGGGGCACGCTCCCCGAGCTGTCCGGGAGCTTGCTGCAGGCGGCGGCGTGGGGTGGGGTCTCAGCCCCTTTCTACCCGCCTCCCGCCAGCGTCCTTTACTGCACATTATTCTCCGCCCTTTGGGAGACAGCAAGGTATAGACCCTTCCCCTAGGAAAAATAGACCACAGATTCCAACGGTCTAGGACAAGACTCCAGGTCTGGGACACCTCATTTAGATTAACCAACCATTTAATGGATTAGAAAAGCCGAGGCTCCAGTGATGTTAGTGATTTGCCCTGGTAATAACCGGCAGCAGCTCTTTCAGCTTTGGTAGGTCGCAAATTCCTGGTCCAGAGTCCTTTTGCTTTCGCCCTACTGTGATTCCCCATTCTTATTCCAGCTCAACTGTTAGTTGTTATTCTGAATGTATTGTTCCCTCCTGGAATAGTAATTTACCCCAGTACAGCAGAGTTTAGACCCTGACCCTCCTAGAGTAGTGCTGAGTTTACTGCACATATTCCTGTGGATTGGGCTGTTGGTTGAGTCAAACAGAGGGAAGTGTCTGTCTAGCTCATCCTTCTGCAGAGCCTGTTTTGAAACTAGCGTAGTTTTTGACTTACGGGCTATCCACAGGACATATGCAACAGTCACTTCACTTTTCTCTGACACCAAGTATCCATTGGAACCACTTCCTTTCCCATGACCTTTGAATGTCTGTTGATTAGACATTTATTAGATACCTGTGGTGTGGAAGGCTCTGTGGAAGTTTAAAACAAAACCCCCATTCTTAAGAAATTTTCTGTGTGTTTAGTGTCTGTGAACTAATTTTAGTTTTCTAAGGGGAGAATCTTTAGTAGGCAATTATTTTCCCTAAAAGAAAGGTAAAATGCATTTAAAAAATACATTTGAAGGGGATTTGTCATTACTTCACTAAGAAATGCCTCTCATTTGGATGAGATTATGATTCTGAACACAGAATACTTACTATTTAGTAATGTTTATCAAAAACACTGTCATATTTGCTGTAATAGAACTCTTTTATTGTACTAAGAGAAATCTAATTTAATCGAAATTGAAAAAGACCTTTTTTGGTACTCATTTAATTGAAAAGTCCAGGAGCATGACACAGCTGGATTCAGAGGCACAAAGTCCTGGGTTATGTGCTTCACCCTGGACCTTTAGTCTGAAACAACCCTACCTTATTTACTGGGGCAGTTTTCCAAAGGAACATTGGAAGTATCTTCCCATAATAGTGTGGGTAGAAGGGAGGAAGAGGGTGGTTAACAGCTTCCAGGCAGTGCAAACAACAAAGGTCTACTACATTAATAGACCAGTTTTAAGCTGGAGCCTCTAGGAGGCTTTTACTGGGAAAGTACTAGATTCTAACCACATGATATGACTTAACAAAGCATGGTTTTCTCTAAAAGTTGCATCTTCCAACTTGCTGTGGCAGGTGTATAGACTTGTTGGCTCACGATGCCAGGTTACCAAAATGCATGTGTGTTCTGAGATACTTTTTTTTTTTTTAAGAACAAAAGCCCAGGATCTGCCTTTTGTTTTCATAGTAACAAAAGTTTTTGTTTGTTTCATAGTTCAAAAATGTTGATAATTCTTTGGCAAGCAGCCAAGTAATTTTTTTTTTTTTTTGCAATGGCTGGTACCTAAGTGCCCAGTATTCTGTCAGCACATGAACCTTTTAAATTATACACACACCTGTGCTCATGTTCAAATTGGATGTTCCTTTGTTTCCATGGGGGATTATGTATTTAAATCCTTAAATGAAACGCTGTTCTAGCTACAGCTGTGGATGGAAAAATAGAAAACAAAAGGTATTGGTGTCTATTTTTTTTTTTTAGTAATTTGTTCTATTGAATATTTATTCAGCCTTGATGATCATATGGACTTGGCTCTTTTCTCTTAGTTCCTCTACTGTCTCAGGCAACATACAAGATAGACCTAAATACAATCTGACTATAGCCTGGACTTCACCTGTTTTCTTCCTTTTTGGTTTACTTTGTACGATTTACTCAGACAACATGTTTTTTAAAAATCAGTGCATGGAGATTTAATCTGAAAGCTTTTTTTGTGAGTGGATTGTTGGTTTTTTTTTTTTTTTCGAGACAGCGTCTCACCCTGTCACCCAGGCTAGAATGCAGTGGTGCAATCATGGCTCACTGCAACCTCTGCCTTCAGGGCTCAAGCAATCTTCTCACCTCAGCATCCTGAGTAGCTGGGATTACAGGTGAGTGCCACCACACTTGGCTAGTTTTTATATTTTTTGTAAAGATAGGGTTTCACCATGTTGCCCAGGCTGGTCTTGAACTCCTGGGTTTAAGCAATCTGCCCACTTCAGCCTCCCAAAGTTCTGGGATTACAGATCGAGCTATCACACCTGGTCTTGTGGGTGGATTTTAAGGATTCTTTAATATCTTTGTAAAAACCAAGAAACTCTTTACTCAAATTAGCAAAATAAATTGAATTTTATGTTGGTTCTCATATAGTGGGTAGTGGACACAATTCAATTAGTTGCCTCGTATGATTTATAACTAAGATACCTCTTAGCCATAAATGGAGTATCTTATTGACAGTTTTAAAGCATTTCCACTGATACATTCATTCATTCATATGAAATATTTCAAAACAAAAATATTTACTAAGTCCTTATCTGAAACTTTTTATTTTCTTCAGAGTATTTATATCTATTTAGCATTTTGCTCACTTACATGTTTATTTATTACTATGAACAGATACACAAGATCCCACCTTTCGTGGAGCTTACATTCTAGGAAGATAACTTAATAAACTTTTAAATAAGTGAGCAAAGTAATTTCAGATACACATTATCAATTCAATGAAGAAAGTAAAACATGATAATCATATAATTGAAGCTGCTCAGCAACTTCAGAGCTGTGGTCAGGGAGGGCCTGGGGATGTGTGTTTGACCTGGGAAGACCTAGGAAAAGGCAGGCAGAGGAGGCAGAGGACCATCAGGTGCAAAGACTCTAAGGTGGAAACACATTTGGCAAATTCAAGCAATATAAAAAAGGCCAATGTGTAGAAGAAACATAGGGGAAAAGCTTCATGACACTGGCCTTGGCAATGATTTCCTGGACATGACACCAAAGACTGGGCAACAAGACCAAAAATAAACACATGGGAGTACATCAAACAAAAAAGCTTCCACACAGTAAAGGAAACGATTAACAGAGCAAAAAGGCAACCTATGGAATAGGAGAAAGTACTTGCAAACCACATATCTGGTAAGGGGTTAATCTCCAAAATACATAAGGAATCTCTACAACTCAACAACAAAAAAACCTGATTTTAACATGGGCTAAGATCTTAAACAGACATTTCTCAGGCTGGGCATGGTAGCTCACGCCTATAACCCCAAGGCAGGCAGATCACTTGAGCCCAGGAGTTCAAGACCAGTCTTGGCAACACGGCAGGATCCTGTCTCTACAAAAAAATTAGCTGGGTGTGGTGGTGCACGCCTGTGGTCCCAACTACTCGGGAGGTAGGAGGACCACTTTAGCCCAGGAGGTTGAGGCTGCAGTGAGCTGTGATCAAGCCACTGCACTCCAGCCTGGGAGACAGAGTGTAAAAAAAAAATTAAAAATTAAAAAAATAGACATTTCTTCAAAGAGGACATAAAAATGGGCAACACATATATGAAAAAGTGCTTATCACTAATCATCAGGAAAATGCAAATCAAAATCACATAATAACCTCACACTTGTCAAGATGACTATAATTAAAAAAGACAAAAAGTATTAGCAAGGATGTGTAGAGATCAGAACCCTTGCACACCGTTCGCACTGTTGGCGGGAATGTAAAATGGTACAGCTGCTATGGAAAACAGTATAGATGTTCTTCAAAAAATTAAAAATAGAACTACCATATGATTCAGCAGTCTCGCTACTGGGTATATATCCAAATTAAATGAAATCAAGTTCTCAAAGAGATATTAGCACTCTCATGTAGACTGCAGCACTGTTCATAACAGCATAATGTCAATGTCCATCAGCAGATGAATGGATAAAGAAAATGTTGTCATGCTATTCCACCTAAAAAGGAAGGAAATTCTGCAATACGTGACAACATGGATGGACCTTGCAGACATTATGCTAAGTAAAATAAGCCAGACACAGAAAGACAAATACTGCATGATTGTACTTAAAAGGTGTATCGAAAGTAGTCAAATTCATAAAATCAAAAACTAGAATGGAAGGAATCTAGGCAGACTCCTAAATTTGGGGTTTGATCAGCTAAGTGGATGGCAAAGAGGATTTATCCAAAAGCACAAAAGTGGTTTCCCTCTCTTCATAGTCTCCTATGTGTCTTTCAGGCATGAAGTCATCAATATCAACCTGAAAAATAAGCCTGAGTGGTTCTTTAAGAAAAATCCCTTTGGTCTGGTGCCAGTTCTGGAAAACAGTCAGGGTCAGCTGATCTATGAGTCTCCCATCACCTGTGAGTACCTGGATGAAGCATACCCAGGGAAGAAGCTGTTGCCGGATGACCCCTATGAGAAAGCTTGCCAGAAGATGATCTTAGAGTTGTTTTCTAAGGTCTGTGCATAAGAAATTTCAGCTCCTATTTGAAAAACCTGTTTTTTAAAGCGAAATCTGTGCTGCCATTTATAGTTCAGTGATTTGGGAAAAACAAAACAGGAATATACTTGTCAGCTCTGAGTGTCCTGCAAGTCCTTTCACGATCCAGTTCCTGTTTACCTTCAAAATTATCCCTTTTCACTCTTCTGACACTTTATATATGCCAGCCATACTAAACTTTTCTCAGAATTCCCAAATTCGCCCCTTTCTCTCTCAATTCTTGCTGTCAGATTCTTCCCACTTCTCACCGTGCCTGGTTATCTCCACATCATTTTTCACATGTCTGTTCAGACACTGCTGCCTTTCAGGAGCTTGTCAGGCTGGTCAGTGCTCTAGCTTCTGAGTTCCCATCTGTGTGAACTTTTGCCTGTCTTCTTGCCTGTGTACTGCACTGGGGTTGTGAGCTCCTTGAGGGTGAGGGCTGTGTTTTGATCACTGTTAGTTCGCTGCCTAGTTTTGTGACTGGCTCTGCTATTTCCTTGTGACTCTGAGCAAGTTACTTATTACTTTGCCTCTCCGTTCATCATTGGTAAAATGGATATAGTAATTGTTCCCACCTCATAAGATAAAAATCAGTTAATATAAAACGCCTGGAGCAGAGTCTGACACAGTAACTACTTAGTTCTTGTCCTTATAGCCATAGCATCAAGCAGCGAGCAGCTACTCAGATGACTGAATAAATGGCATTCCTGGAGAACTGTTTGTACCTTACTTAGCATCAACATTGTGGATTAGCACAAACAATTAATATTAACAAAGAAATAACTAACAGATGTGTGTTTAGACACCAAGAATAGCATGTCTGGTTATATGCCTATAATATTGTCACCTTGGTAGTATGGTCAGTGTATAAAGGATTATCTTTAGAGAAAAAGATGGTTAAAGAAATGCCCTAAGAGAAAGTTATAGGGAAAACATTCCGTTTTAGGAGACATTACAAAGGGAAGCCAACGGGAAAGGAAGAGTGAGTCACCTGCTTAGTAAGATGAGGGTGAAAGAATAGTAGAGGTGGCTGCTGTGAAAGATAATGAAAGGGAACATGACATTTTCAAGAAAGATGTTGGAGAGTTTTACAAAGTAGTAACAAGTTAAAGGCATGCAGCTTCAAGATATGAAGTCATCAATATCAACCAAAAAACATAAGCCTAAGTGGTTCTTTAAGAAAAATCTCTTTGGTCTGGTGCCAGTTCTAGAAAACTTTTTTTAGTATGGCTGGAATATAAAGTATCAGGAGAAGAGATAAAATAGGTAACTTTGGAGAGGTAAACAGGAACTGGATTGTGAAAGGACTTGTAGGACACGTCAGAGAAAATGAGCTTTAAAAGTAAAGCTTTTAGGCATGAAGTTTTACTTTCATGCATAAAGCTACTACTTTAAAAAGTAGTCACAAGAGATTCATTGTACTATCTAGAAAGAAAATGAGCTTTAGAAGGAATGCTGAAGATGCCCATCTTTACTTCCCCACTTGCTTTTAAGGGAGAGGTGGCCTTATGTACATATGACCCTGCTCTCCTGGCGACAGCCCATCAGAACAGAAGCGTACCCCGCCCCCACACCTGGGCCAGTCACCTTCTCTCCTGGGAACTTGGAAATGAGACACAGAGACTAAGACAGTAAAGGTTAGGACAGTAAAGACAACTAAGTGTTGGGGCTCAAATATAACATTAGAGGCTAGGAAAACCAAAGCCACTTAAGAAATAATTTTTTAGAAAAGCAAAAATTAAAAGCATTGCAAAGGGACTGAAGTACATAAAGTAATATGGAGCAGAAATGTAAGGAAAAACAGATGAAAGACCAGGTAGACCCAGATGGAAATGTAGATGAAAGGGCTGCCTGAAAGCCTTCAGTCCCAGGGCAGGCTGAACTGATGTGGATGGGATTTCATGGGATTCTATATTTTTACAAGTGCCTGTTTACTTAAACTAGGATGAGTGGACTTCTGCATCTTGCAATGAAATGACACCAAAGACCAAAGTACTAAAACACACAAACACCATCACGAGCATTAAAGCATCTGATGCTACACCCGTCAAGTCTTTAGGTAGTCAGTCCCTTTTGGACAGTCTCCTGGCGTCCTCCCCAACAAAGAAATCAGAAAAATTCTCTACCCTAGCTCTTTGCAGTTGGGGCCCAGTTTTGTGACCTAGGCTTTTCCTGTCAGACACACACAACAGAGCTCAATTCAGAAACGAGCAAGGTGAGGAAACAGACTTGGTGGGATATCTGTTTAAGATATTCAGCTCTCCACTGGTTCTGCTGGTGAGAGTGGCAGCAGAGCTTCTGGGTTTCAGCAGTGTGGGTTACAAAATAAAATTCTCGAGTAGAAATGGCATCAGTGCCAGTGGCGTTAGCGGTTATCTCAGACTCTACTTTCTGGCAGCCGCACAAACTGAAGCATCTAATGCTCAGCTTGCACTAGCATCAGTGGGCGCTTCCCATGAGGCCAGTTCTCAGCATGAATTTGGGATGTTCTGTCTTAATTCCAAGCCTGTTTGTTCAGCCTCCCAATAATTCTATAAGCCGCCTAGTCTCCTTTAAAGAAAGTTGTGTTGGCCGGGTGTGGTGGCTCAAGCCTGTAATCCCAGCACTTTGGGAGACTGAGGCAGATGGATCACCTGAGGTCAGGAGTTCGAGACCAGCCTGGCCAGTATGGCGAATCACCATCTGCTGTACTAAAAATACAAAAATTAGCCGGGCGTAGTGGCACATGCCCATAATCTCAGCTACTAAGGAGGCAGAGACAGGAGAATTGCTGAGCCTGGGTGGTGGAGGTTGCAGTGAGCTGAGATCGTGCCACTGCATTCCAGCCTGGGTGACAGAGCATGACTCCGTTTCAAAAAAAAAAAGGAAAGAAAGTTGTTTCTTAAACATGCCAAAGTAGGTTCTGTTATTTATAATTGATAAAATCCTGACCAACCCAGCATTTTAGGCCACAAAACTGTTCCTAAGACCAGTCCGTTGCCTCTGTGAGCACAGGAACTTGGTGCACCCTTGATGTTTCTAGAACACCTTGACACCAGGACTATGAGGGTTGTCATGTTTTTATGTGAGGGGGCTGATATAGTTAGCCATAAACTGATAAACTAAGAAATTATTCTCTTTCTAGGTGCCATCCTTGGTAGGAAGCTTTATTAGAAGCCAAAATAAAGAAGACTATGCTGGCCTAAAAGAAGAATTTCGTAAAGAATTTACCAAGCTAGAGGAGGTAATCATTTCTCCTAGCTACCATCAGAGTAAACGATAACTATATCTACCCTCCTTTTCCTCCTATTCTTTTCTTCATATTCCCACTTCCCAAGTCACTTTCTGGCAATTAGGAAAATTCCCCTAAACATTTTTGTTTTACAGCAGACTGCTGTTATAAAGCAGAAAGCTGTTCTGCTTAAGATATAAATCAAAACACCTAAAAATACTTTGTCATGGGCTTGCTTTAAAATATTCTGCTGTGTTAACATTAAAGTAACAAGGAAAAAGGAAATTGTACCCACATTTCCACAAGCTTTTATGTATCCAGTTTTCCATGCTTGTTTGCAATCCTTGTCCATATATTTTTTAAAAATTAATGTAGCTCTAATCAGAGCATAGATATCATTCTGTGTTCTGCTTTTTTTTTCTGTGTCCTGTGTCCACTTAGTATTACATACTAAATATTTCCCACCAGAAAAAGTTTGCAATGAACAGTACAGACACTTGAGGGAAGCCCAGATATATTTTACCTTCTTTTGGGGAAAGCTGACATTTGGGCCTTGGAGTCTGTCTCTTGGCCTTGAGATATTTCATTCATGCTAAGCCTGAAGTTTTTGCTGACAGAAGATATAGTTCCCGTCTTTTATGGGAATGCATTTAACATCTTATCAGTAATATGACATTTGCTGTAGGTTTTTCAGAAACCTTTTTTTTCATTATAAAGTTCTCTTCTATTACTAGTTTGCTAATTTTTAAAAAAGTCATAAATGTTGAATTTTATTGAATGCTTTTTCTGCATCTTTTACATCTATTGAAATGTTCATAGAATTTTTTCCTGTTAATCTGGTGAATATGGTGCTACTGACAGATTTTTTTTTTTTCTTTTTTTTTTTTTTAATGTTTAACCATCCTAGCATTCCTAAGATAAAACCTACTTGTTCTCTATGGATTTTTATATGTACTGTAGAATTAGCTAATAAATGAGTTTTATATGTGTGTTCATAAATGAGATTGGCCTATAATTTTCTATTCTTATAGTATCATTATTGGCTTTTGGTATCAAGGATATTCTGACCTCATAAAATGAGTTGGGTAACTAAGCTGTTTTTCTAATCTCTGAAACCATTTGGTAGGGACTAGTATTTCTTTAAAACATTTGAGCCTGGTGTCTTTAACAGGGGTAGATTTTTCATTACTAGTTTGATTTCTTTAATGGTAATTGGTTTTTCGGTTTTACATTTCTTCTGGAATCAATGTTGGTACTTTATTTTTTTCTGCTGAACAGTGTGGGAGCTGGAAAGTAAGATGCAGTCCATATTCTTCAGATAATTAGTTCAGTAGTAGACGGAACACAATCGGTAGATATATGCAATCTAAAATGCATACTATGCATTGAAAAAAACTATGGAGGTTATTTATAAAGGACAAATTAGTTTGGTGTTGGTTTAAATAGCCAGATAATATTCTCAATCACTCCCTTTGGCAAACCCTGTAACCAATTCACCTTCTTAAAATTTCAGAAACATACAATTTGTGTTTGGTTTTCAAATGATTGTCATCTGTTTAGTAGCTAATACAATCTATTTCCAGTATATTTTAAGTACAAATGCTTTTGCACTTACAATGGGGTTACATCCAATAAACCCATCATAAGTTGAAAATATCGTAAGTGGAAAATGCATTTAATAAACCCAACCTACAGAGCGTCATAGCTCAGCCTATCCTGCTTTAAATGTGCTCAGAAAACTTCCATTAGCCTGCAATTAGGCAAAATCATCAAACATAAAACCTATTTATAAAGTGTTGAATATTTCATATAATTTATTGAATACCCATATTCAAAAGATGCTGGCAACACAGCACACATTAGAGCATTGGTTGTTTACTCTCCTGATGGTGTGGCTGCCCAGCATCAAGAGTATCATACTGCAAATCGATAGCCCAGGAAAAGAGCAAAATTCAAAGTACAGTTTCTACTGAATGCTTGCTTTTGCACCATTGTAAAGTTGAAAAGAATTTAAACTGAACCATCATAAGCTGCAGACTGTGCATTTTATATTGAAAAGTTAGTATTTTTAATTTTTGACACAGGGAAGTACCCAAAGCATAAGAACATACACATTTTCACAAAGTGAACATAGTCATGGAACCAGCACTCATATCAACTAACAAAATATTAGTTTGGGCTTTTTTGTAGTTTATGCAAATGAACTCATATAATGTTCATCTTTTTGGGTCTGCCTGCTTTCATTCAATATTAGATTTGTGGGTTCATCTATGCTGTGTGTAGTTCTTTCCTATTCTTTATACAGTGTTCCAAAGTATAGTATATTATAGTTTACCCATTCTACTCTTGATAATAAGCATTTTCACATTTGGGCTATTACAAATAGTGCTGCAGTGAACATTCATATACATATCTTTTGGTGAACATGTGTTACATTTCCAAGTAGAATTGCTCGGTGATAAGAGTATGCATACTCTTAAAACATGGTTGTACCAATTTACACCTCTATGACAGTGGTTCCATACCCTTGCCAACTTCATTTTGTTCATTTTAGGCATTCTCATGGATGTATAGTGTTATTGTATTTTGGTTTTAATTTGCATTTCCCTAATGACTAATGCAGTTGAACACCTTTCCAAATGATAATTGGTCATTTGGACATCATCTTTTGTGAAGATCAAGTCTTGCTCATTTTTCTAATGGGTTATTTGCCATTTTTCTTACTGATTCCCAGGAATCCTTTCTATATTCTGAATACCAGTCCTTTGTATTACAGATATGTTGTACTCTGTGACTTGTTTTATTTTTCAGTTTTCCAGTTTATGTTGCGATTGTTTTGCTTCATCTCAGACCAACAGATTCTAAAGCTTAATTAAGTTTTTTGATCAAACAGACAAAAACCCAACTTGGATACATTGGAGTAAAAACTGCTTCTCTCACCTGCTCTACTTAATTTCCCTTCAGCGTTTCTAGTGAGTCTTACTACATGCACAAATAATAAATACTTTTATGCTGTTTAATGTTCAGGTTCTGACTAATAAGAAGACGACGTTCTTTGGTGGCAATTCTATCTCTATGATTGATTATCTCATCTGGCCCTGGTTTGAACGGCTGGAAGCAATGAAGTTATATGAGTAAGATATTTGAATATTTTGTGCATAATCTAGGATGACAGTTGGCATAGTATATATTGACCTTTCTTTTTAACAGAAGTTAAAATATGTAATACAACTGGTCTGAATGAGAACAAGCAGTCGGGAGTCTTGGACTATCCAGGGCATGTCATATACCTACACTAACTACTCTCCATCACTGGGAGGAGGCAGGGATTTCTGTGACATGTAGTAAAGTGCTTTAAAATGTACTCCTTCCTTCCTGATTACAAATCCATAAGGGGAAGGGTACGGTGGCTTATGCCTGTAAGCCCAGCACTTTGGGAGGCCGAGCTGGGTGGATCATCTGAGGTCATGAGTTGGAGACCAGCCTGGCCAATGTGGTGAAACCCCATCTCTACTAAAAATACAAAAATTAGCTGGGCATTGTGGTGCACACCTGTAATCTCAGCTACTCGAGAGGCTGAGGCAGGAGAATCACTTGAACTCGGGAGGCGGTTGCAGTGAGCCGAGGTCATGTCACTGAACTCCAGCCTGGGCAAGAGCAACACTCTGTATCCAAAAAAAAAAAAAAAAAAAAAATCCATAAGGTTGTAAATTTTTATAAGGATGTTGTTGCCAGATTGTATGATCAGTGTTACCTCCCATTTACCAGTAGGATTTCCACATTATTTTCCAAATTCTGTTTTGAGTTTGGCAGCCACCTTGCCTTACTCCCGCTTCTTGGACATTAGAGCTATTCAGGGTTACTTTTGGTCATAATCTGGGTGTAGACTAATTAACATAGAACATTCCTGATTGTATTGCCTGTTCTCATTTTAATAAATTGTCAGTTTCTCTCTTTGGGCAAGTTCTCACATTGACAAGTCGCTTCACTCTAGTCTCATTCCTCTTGGGTAAAAAAGGAACCTCTATAATGTCTTTCAAATTGAATATTCTATTACATGCATTTTAAAATATTTTTAATGAAATATTTAAGGGGAAAAAATGAAACTGTAGAGTAATAATGACATTTGGGAGACTCTGTGATGTCATCCTAGTTGACCTAGCTCACACCTTTCATTTTTTCCTCTTCCCACAGGTGTGTAGACCACACTCCAAAACTTAAACTGTGGATGGCAGCCATGAAGGAAGATCCCACAGTCTCAGCCCTGCTCATTAGTGGGAAGGACTGGCAAGGTTTCCTAGAGCTTTACTTACAGAACAGCCCTGAGGCCTGTGACTATGGGCTCTGAAGGGGGCAGGAGTCAGCAATAAAGCTATGTCTGATGTTTTCCTTCACTAATATGAATAATAGCATGCTTTTATTTTACCAAGGGTTCAGGTTGCATGGGATCATCTTCTCTGATGTGACATCGACAGCCTAATGGTGGGGTCTCCTTAAGGCCCCGCTACAGAAATGAAAATGCATTTCCTGTCTCAACATGCTAAAATGACTCTGAGGGTTCTACCATAGTCCATGCTGAAAAGCCCCAAATTATCATCTTTAGCAAAATCTGGACTTCAAACTTTTTTTTTTTTTTGAGACCGAGTTTCACTCTTGTTGACCAGGCTGGAGTGCAATGAATGGCCTGATCTCGGCTCACCGCAACCTCCGCCTCCTTAGTTTAAGCGATTCTCCTGCCTCAGCCTCCCAAGTAGCTGGGATTACAGGCATGCACCACCACACCTGGCTAATTTTTTATATTTTTAGTAGAGACGGGGTTTCTCCATGTTGGTCAGGATGGTCTCAAACTCCCGATCTCAGGTGATCCGTGCGCCTCAGCCTCCAAGTATTGGGATTACAGGCATGAGCCACGGGTGGCGCCACTCCACGATCTAACTTTATAACTGCTCACAGGAAATTTCCACTCGGTTACCCTGTTGTGTGATTTCAAGAGATGCTCTCTCGTTACTTGTCTTCTGGTTTCTTACTTGAGAAGCTTTCAATTCCTTCTTTCATTTCCATCATCAAGTTAATTTCACATTCTCTCTATTGTTGGCACTGAAGACCAGACGCACATTACCCCAAAGGTGGGTGGCTGGGCAGATTCCTAGCTGGTCTCCCAGTCTCTAACCCCTTCAAATCCTTCCTATCAAATCCCATGCTGGGCACATACGTGGTGTACCACTTATGTAATTAAATACTGTGTAGGCTGCATCAGTCAATTCCGCCTATAGGGTTGATAAGTAATAAGAACCCCACTGAGAAATAGTAATGCCATCTTCCACACATTTTCATAGCCCACTGGGTTTCTCACTATTCAATTTTTATCATCACATCACCACCACGAGAAGGTAGATCGAAGAGCATCATTTCATTCTACAGATGATGCAACGAAGGTCCCGAGTTTAAGTGAGGCCTTAAGGTGGTGGCAGAAAGATCACAGCCAGCGCACTGCTCTTACCATCGGAATCAGGGCTGTCGGTCCGCCCCAATTGTCTGCTTTCCTGAACTTATTTTCAAGTTCGCCATTGAGAGAAACCTCCGAATGACTAATTCTTAAATTTAAGGGTGCATAATAATCACCTATGGCTCAACGCAGCATTTCCGATTCAGC